>NC_044384.1:95113087-95422687 GCF_006542625.1 Nomascus leucogenys | reverse complement strand
AGGAATCAGCCCTCATGACCCAAACACTTCCCACTATGCCCCACCTTCAGCATTGGGGATCACATTTCAACATGACTTTTGGAGTGTTATATATCCAAATTATAGCATGTCCATACCAGGTAGAAATGGTAATTTCCTGGTTCTAATACTTGTACTCAAGTTATGTAAGAGATGAACATTGGGGAAGGCTAGGGGAGAGACATACAGAAACCCTCTGCATGATTTTTGCAAATTTTCTATAAGTCTGTAAGTAGTTAAAAATAAAAATCTGATCCTTCACAAAAGAACACTAATGCAGCTTCACTCCAAAATCATTCCCTAACAGTTTGGGGTTTTTATCATGTACTAAGGCATTACTAGGGTTCATGGAAGCATCAGTGAACTGGACATGGTTCTTCCTTTTGATATTTCACAGTCTAGTGGGAAAGGCAGTCAAGTAAATGAATATTTAGTAATTGTTATGAGCAATATATGAACAAGTAGGGACCTTAATCCAGTCCAGGGTAGGAAGGAGTGAAAGTGAGGACATCCGGAGAAGGTAAAACACCTGGGCTGAATATTGTAGGACAAGTAAGGGTTAGTCAAGTGAAGATGGAGGAGGAAGGAAGCCCCAGCAATGGGGGAGTTGCACAAACACAGGCACAGAGCCCAGAGGCTGGCTGTTCAGCAAAGCCAGAGTTTGAGCTGACTGGGAGAGGCAAGGGAGAAAGGAAAAGTAGGTGATGAGGTAGAAAGAGGCAGGCAGGGGTCTTGTGAGCCAGGCTCAAGAGTCTGTACTTTGTCCTTTGGGCAATGCAGGGTTCTGAAAGGACAGACATGCATTTTTCTAAAATGATCCTGACAGTAGCATGAAGAATGAACTACAAGAGGTATGAAGCTGGGAGACCAGTTAAGAGGACCAAGCCAAAGGTAAGAGCAACGGAAATGAAAGAACACAGGCAGACTCAAAAGTGTGTAGAGAGAGAGAATAAATAGGGCTTAGTGATATATTGGACACAGAGGGTATGGTAAGCTGAGTAACGGACTCCCCCCAAAGATGTCCGCCTCCTAATTTCCAAATCCTGTGTATATGTTACTTTACACGGCAGAAGGACTTTGCAGATGTGATTGAGTTAAGGATTTTAAAATGAGAAGATTATATTGTATTAACTAGGTGGGCCCAATATAATCATAAGGGTTTTGACAAGAGGGAGGCAAGAGGGTCAAAGTCATGGGGCAGGAAATATGACCACAGAAGCAAGGGTCATAAAGAAATTTGAAAATGTTTCAGTGTTGGCTGGAAAATGGAGGAGGGGGCCACAAGCCATGGAGTGCAGCTGGCCTTTAGAAGCTGGGAAAGGCAAGGGAATGAATTCCCCCTGAGAGCCTCCAGAAGGAATGCAGGCCTGACAACACCTTGATCTTAGCCCAGTGAAACTGACTTCACACTTCTGATCCCCAGGACTGTACAAGAATCACATATTTGTATTGTCTAAAACCACTAAGTTTGTGGTAATTTGTTACCGTAGCAATAAAAAACTAATACAGGGAGCAATGGAGAAAGAGAAATTGATGAGGTTCCCAGTGTCTGGCTTGGGTTGGGAGGTACACGGTGGTGACAGCAAGACAAGGACACAGGGGGAGAACAGTTGGGAAGAAGACAAGTTCCATTCTGGACAGGCTAATCTTAGTATGTTTCTGCAACCCACAAGAAGTCCACTAGATGGTTACATGTATGGTGCTGGTGCTCAAGAGAGAGGTCCAGGCTTGGGAAGGAATTTTCCACAAAGTTGCCACTCACCACTTGGTATATACTTAACTAGGTCTACCGAGTTTTCATGTTTTAATGAAAAGGTTAGCTTCAGGAGTACTACTGTTACTATTGTTATGGTTATGATATATGCCATGCGGAGTGATTATTTCTACCGGCAAGACTGAGTAAGGGAAAGAACAATATTTATATTCTAATAGCATGGCAGCTATGTTACCCTGAGGAAGTTACAAATTCTCTGTGCCTCAGTTTCCTTATCTTTAAAAAGAGAATAAATCCTGAATGGGATTAAATTTAAAATGAGTGCTTGGCACTTAGTTGAGTGCCCAGCACAAAGTAAGTGCTCAATAAAGGGGAGCTAAGTAAGAACTGCTTATACACAACCCATTAAGAATATTTTGATAAATCATAAGAAGTTCTTATGTCGTCCAAAAAGCTGTAACAAATTCTAATTCTTTCCCCAGTCATTTTCTAAATGTATCAAATACTTCATTTGCTACAGGACATTAAAGGTATAGAGGACATTATCTCTGCTTACAATTTGTGTACAATTCTGACAGGATATATGTCAATAATGATAAAGAACAGTGTGCAAGGGACTGGTGATACTAAAAATGAGTACAATGTGATTCCTGCCCTCAGGGAATGCACAGTCTTGACAGGAGACAGATTAGATATAGATATAGATATAGACATATGTTTCTATATATAGAGTAACATCTATTGAGCACCTACTAAGTGCCGAGCTTTACAAGTATTAAGCATGTATTACATTTAGGTTTACTTATTCAAGCCCTGTGAATCAGATATTTCCCATACAGTATAAATGTTTCCATAACATTCTGAAGCAATTACAGAATGAAAGTGGGATGGTGAAGATAAGGTTTGTCACATCTCAGAACAAATACCAGTACCCCAATAAGTAACATGTAAAATGCCACCAGGCAAGGTTTGATCCTGAGGAAAGAAGTCAATGGTTTGCAAAGGGTGCATGAACTTGCTTTACAAGGAGACCAACTGATTCGAGGGCAACTCTTGCTTATCCCCTCCTCATTTTTCCTCAAGGAAACATAAATGATATTTGCTGAGCCAAGCCTGTGCAAAGTGCTTTGCATAGGTCATGTCACTTGAGACCAAAGAGTAAACCCAAGCAGGTGAATGTAAAGATTTTGTAGGAGGCAGAGAAAACTGCTGATTAAAATTCTATTAGACCGGAAGTCTCCGGTAAATTTCACTAGCATTCCCAGATCTCTTGCAAAAGTGCAGAACAGCTACTAGAAATATGACAACAAAGGCAATTAACCTCATAAAACAATGCAGATGAAAAAACAATGGGAGGAAAATGATTAAGGTTAAAATAAGAGAGGGAAACCAACATATTAAGAGAAAGAATAAGATTTTAAATGAGGTCATAATAGAAACCAGATGAGAAGCCCAAATAGAAAAGGAAAGTTTCAAAGAAAACAAACCAGAAAGAAGGAAAGGAACTGGGTGGGAAGAAATGACTAGAAGTTATTTTGACTTTCTACGAAACAGTAGATGGTATGCTGGTTCTCATTTCTGAGGTCAAGTCCCCCGTGAGGTCTCAGGCAAGTTACTTAACTGCCCTGATTAGGTAATAGGACAATGTCAGCACCTACATCTCATAGAGTTGTTCTGAGGAGGAACTGAGTACAGCACTGAGCTCCATGCTTGCAGCTAGAAGATCTTCTATCTAACAGTGGTGGTGGTGGTGGTGCTGCTGCTGCTGCTGCTGATTTATGCTATCAACAGCATCCCACCAGGACCTCCCAAGATGAGATTCCCTGACCTCTATTCCATGATAAGCCCAACAACCCTCAGATGTTCCAGTGCCACACAGATTCCTCAGGAGGCATCTGTGATTTCAGGAAATGTGGTCATTTTAGATCATTCTCTCTAAGTCCTCTATGCAATACACATTTGTATCTGCAGGGCAACAAAGCAAGGAGCCACCATGCAAAGATAACCACAGCCTAGAAAAAGAAGAAAAGATAATGAGTTATTCACAAAGGTTTCCTGTCTTCTGGAAAAGCCTGTGTCATTGTGTCTGAGAAGTCCCCACACTCAGCACAAATATCCTCAAATGTCCACTAAATTTCATGATTGTTCTACCTGTAAGAGTTGCTTAAGGGGCATCCCAACAATACCCACTGAGGTTTGTGCCTGGCAGGCTTTTAAGGCATCTCAAGCTTTCGATGTGCAATTGGCAAGGATTTAGCCATCATACACCATTCTGTCCTTTAAAGCAGCTAAAGCTTGAATCTTTAAAATCATCTAAACCTTGACATGCATCATGAAAGTATTGCAACAGAGACCACTGACAGGAACACCACTGTGTATCATGAAGGTACAGTGGAATACCTACATTAAGAGTCATTTCTCGGCCGGGCATGATGGCTCACACCTGTAATCCTAGCACTTGGGGAAGCCAAGGCAGGAGGATCACTTAAGCCCAGGAGTTCAAGATCAGCCTGGGCAGCATAGTAAGACCCCATCTAAAAAAACATAAAAATAAAAAGAGTCATTTCTACTGTCTAAGGCACAATCAGAGTTTGCCTCTTCTTTGCTGTGTGGACTCTGCCAGAATGACAAAGGCCCCCTCCACCATTTACAAATAAATCACCTTGCAGTGCATTCCTCTTTGAATATGGAGGAGAAAAGGAGCATTTTAAAGAAGCTCATTTGTCTAAACCAGGATTAATTTCTAGCACACTAAAAAGCGCACATAGGTAGTGAGGGAGCTCTTAATTCCAGATTCAAGTGATTAAATCATAAAAGAAATTGTTGCTTTTTTTAAGGAACTCTTTGGAGAAATATTTTTAAGGCTGGACAAGACATACAAAAAGAAAGCGGCACGAATAAACCTAAAAGAAGTTAAGCTTAGAGTGGCAGCTAATCTCCTTAAATAGGTTTCTGAGTACAAGATGTGTTAAGTGTTGATAAGCATTTCCTGGGTAAATGGCCACTGGCCCCAGTGTGTGGTACTCCAAGAACAGAACCCCTGCCACGAATCTGCAAGATTCTCTGCAAAAAAATAACTTTGCTTCATTAAGAACTTTTTAAAACATGCACTAACTAATTCACACTGGCAGTTGAAATCTTCCCATTAAAATTCATTCTACAATCAGGCTAAGTTCAAAGATATATGCAGGGTAAAGAAAACACTCAAGTTTACAGAAAATTTGGGGTGAGTGGGGTAGGTGAACAAAATCATATAGTCTGAACTTAAAGTTTTAGAGTCAGCAAAATAGGATAAAACTAGATAGAGAACTTGGTCAAGTGGGTCAAAAAATAAAGGTTTCAATTGCATAAAACGCCAAACGTGAGTTCAGATTTTTAATGTGTTATGCGTAAATACTTGCTGCTATTTTAATATTTGCCTTGACTTGAGCTGTAGTGGGACTCTGCCTGAGGCAAGATTTTTAATAGCAATAATAAAAATACTTAATAGTACTTAGAGCAAAGCATGTGTGGTCACAATGTTTTAAAGGGGGGAAGAAAAGGTAATTTTGAACATCTGCACTACATTTCCACATGATAAAACCACTACACTCCAAAATTATTCTGAAGTTTGGTGGTGCTAGAGGCAGGGGAGGAGGAAGAGGCAGTTCATGTAGAGAAATGTTTATTTAAAAAACAGAAAGGGAGACACAAAGGCCATTTAGGGGAAAGCAGGGATGACAACCTTTATTGTAAAATAAAACTGCCAATTAATAGTGAGAGTCCAGTAGTCAAAACGTAAGGCGTATGTGTCTTCTCAGATCCGTAATTATTACCTCCATAAATACTCCTGAGAATCAAATGTCTTTTATTTTCACAAAGTCCCAATCTTCCCATGTGGTATATCAGAAAAAACACCACCCCCAACCCCTCCTTTAGATTTCTTTTGCAGGACTTGCCTCATTTCCAGCCCTACAGTTTCTGAGAGAGAAGGAGTGGGGTTGGGGTGGGGGAGTTGGAGGCAGCTTCTTTCTCAATCTCTCCCTCCATCTGTCTCTCTGTCTCTGTCTCTATCAATCTCAATCTCTGTCTCTGTCTCTCTGTCTCTCTCTCTCTCTCTCTCTCACACACACACATACACACACACACACACACACACACACACACACACACGACACTTATGTTTCTTTTTAGACTCAAGCTCCCTCCCATCCCTACCTCCCCCCAGCACATCTGCTTTCTGGTTAAATCCCCTGCAGTCAGACTCTGGGTTAAGAAGTCTCCTGATCTGGGCTGTCCTTCCTCAATAAAACCAAGTTTCAAGCAGATGGGGCTAGGAGTTACTGTCCTTGCCACAGCCCCAGGCCAGCCAGCAGACAGATGGGTCACTCTATACCAGCAGTTCACCACCAGAATTATTTTGCAATGTCTGGAGATTGTTTTGTTGCTGTCAGCATGATCTGGGGAAGGGTGTAAGTGCTAATCGCATCTAGTAAGCAAAGGTCCACTGTTCAACATCCTGCAATGCACAGGACAGCCCCACACAACAATCACCTTGCCCAATCGTCAGCCTTGCTGAGATTGAAAATCCCTGGGTTACACCAAGCCAGCAACATCCTAGTAACAGGCAGTCTTCCCCCAAAATGCACTAAAAATGCTCAAATGTCTGGCAGCCCAGCTCAAACAGATGCGAGAGAGATCTGACTGCCCTGGGGGCAGGAAGAAGGGCAGAGAGTGGTAAGAGAACTGGCTGTCCTCCTGACCAAATCCTGGCTTAGCTGAGTAAGACCACTGTCCATGGGGAAACCTGGCAAGGCCATGGCACACTAACAACTACCACATGTCAATATTTTTTAACACAATCCGCAGATATACACAGTTTCTTTTTCAGGTCAGTTCCTTCAAAGCAGTCACATTTTTTAAAGCACTAATTGTGTAGGGCTAAAAAGTGTCAATAAACACAGGTATTTAAAAAGAGAAGGAGGAGGAGGAATAGGAGGAAGCCTGTGTTTTTATCAGGCAAGGAAGTCCTAATTCTTTTGGAGTTTGAATGGCAATCTCCACTTCTCTAGTGATTCTTAAAGAAGTCTTCGTTCACAGTCCCTTTGGAATCTGCCCAACATACACCACTCCTAAAAGAGGTGCAGACTTTCTTGATAACTGACAATACCCAATGTGTTAAGAATCAGAGATCAAAACTACACATCTAATAACTGTAAAAGAAAAATAGGCGGCCAGGCGTGGTGGCTCACGCCTGTAATCCCAGCACTTTGGGAGGCCAAGGCCGGTGGATCACCTAAGGTCGGGAGTTTGAGACCAGCCTGAACAACATGGAGAAACCCTATTTCTACTAAAAATACAAAATTAGCCAGAAAGTGGTAGCACATGCCTATAATCCCAGCTACTCGGGAGGCTGAGGCAGGAGAATCGCTTGAACCTGGGAGGTGGAGGTTGCAGTGAGCCCAGATCGTGCCATTGCACTCCAGCCTGGGCAACAAGAGCGAAACTCCATCTCAAAAAAAAAAAAAAAAAAAGGGCAAAAATGGCAGAAAAAAATACTGTTTCCTGATTTAAAAACAAACCAACCTCAAAAGCCCTATGTGAACAAGCAAACAAACCTCAAAAGCTATATGTGAAAATAGTAAGATTTGATCCTCTAAATATAACTAATTGCAGACAGGCTTTTACCAAATGTCTTGATCCAGAAAGCTACTTACTTATCCTTAATTCAAAAAGCTACTTACTTATTATCTAATTCAGGGGTCAGCACATTTAAAGAGCCAGATACTTTAGGCTTTGTGGACCAAGAGGCAAAATAAAGGGTACTATATACGTACTTATGTAATCCTTTCAAATGTAATCATTTAAAAAGGTAAAAAACATTCTTAGCTCCCAGGCCATTAAAAAAAAAAATGCTGCAGGCCACATTTGGCCCATAAACTATAGTTTGCCAAATCTCAATCTAAAAACGTAGCAAGTCTTTGTAATTTTTACTCATGAAGTCTCACTCACCTTTCTTTTTCCTTTTTCTACAAACTACTTATACAGAATTATATTTTTCCTTTAGTGAGAATTTAATTCATTCTTATATGTTATAGCTGCTGTAACGATAGCCACTCCTAGGAATCACCCATTAGCAGTTCACACTGCCTTTTTAGCACTATCCGAAACACTTATGAGACCCCTCAACCTACATGCCTAACTGGAAACCCGAATAAAGTAGCCCTTTCACATCTGAGCCAAGGTGGAAGGGAAAGTAGATTTTACCAAATTAGAAGAGCAATGAAATGCACGTCTTAGAAGTGCAATTTCCGTGTCTCACAATTGACACAGAAAGAAACCCAAAATACTCAACAAAAACTAGATAAAAAGTAAAGCTGGTTTTGGGAGACAAAGCATTTCTTTTTGGCAGTGAGATATTCAAGAAGTTAAAAAAATTTGTAAAATAAAACTAACTTTGATGAAATGGGAAAGGTCTAAGTGCCACCCATTTGTCCTTATTCTCTGCTCACAAAAATTCACCTATTTGTGAAGAATTTATGGAGGGCCAGGTGCTTTCATTTTCATGAGCCAAAACTGGAATGGAAAGACCTGGCCCTGACGTTGCCTTCTACATGGCACTGTTTAATCTTCCTGCTGCTCTATGACCTCACAGATTTATAGTCCCCAATTCAACAGGCTCTGATAAGATGTGGCAATAAAATAAATCAGAGCCTTTTACATTTCTTCCTTTTTCACATTTATGAGAAAACAACCTTGAGCAAGAAGCTAGAAGACCAGAATCCTAGTCTGTGGTCTACTCTGGATTACAATGAAATCCCTGGCAGCATCAAGAAGTGGTTAGGAACAAGTACTTCAATCGGCAAGTCCAAATTTGAATGCCAGATCCATCCATCACTATGAGCTCTGAGAACCTGGGCCAGTCACATCACCTCTCTAGGCCTCAACTTCCCCACCTGAGAGGCAGAGAAACCATTGTTCCGTTCAGAGTATTGTTGGAAGAATTAAATGGCACTCCTTGGGAAGTGACTGGCACAGGCTGCCCTTAGTGAGTGCCCAGTAAATGTTACATGTCATCACTGCTTAATTTCTCTGAGCCTCCATGTCCTCCCAGGGTTGCCAAAAGTATCTGCGGAAATAGTCAAAATGGAATGTGTTTTATAATGGAATGTGTTTATAGGCTTTATATACCAAGCCTCCTCCACATGTAAAGTATTAATGTTTCCACTCAAGACAGGTAGGGCTATGGTACAGCTGAGCCTGTCTCAACTACCCGTTGCTGCAGCTTATGAAACATGCTAACATACTCACAGAGCCTGTGCTTGGGGTCCTTTCTCACTGCTGAGGTTTTATTTGTGGGACATTGTTTTAACAAATGATGATAAATTATGTCAGTTACCCAAAAAATATTTTTCAGAGTGCCATCACACCTAAGGTAAAGCAGGAGGACGAGGGTGAAGAAGTAATCAGAGCCTCTCCCAGCATAACCTCCGGACATTCTCATTCCTCCCTGGTGCCTCCCCACATCCCCAACCCTGTCACTTTCTTTTCTCAGCAGGTTTCAAAATGCCTTGTGTCTAACGGCTTCCTGGGGCTCCACCAGTCTCTGTTACCATAAAAAACAGTCGATGATACTCATTGAAATGAAAATGGAGTAACTAGCATGTAGCATTCAAACTTAAAAGAATGTATGAGAATTTAAAGATAAGGCAAATGATGCTAAACAGAAAGGAATTTATTTTCCATGTCATCAGAAATGTGAGGATAAAAATTATAAAAGCCTACTTTTGGATGCACTGTCAGATTACAGAGACAGCGTTTTTCTGGAAAGATGCTTCATTGACATCCAGCCTGCATGGAGTACTCGGAGAAAATGGAACTCAGTGAAAATAAAGGGAATTTGTCTCAAACTAGCATCAGTCAATGAAAATTCCACACAATCTCAAAAGAGATACCATATTCAAAATCAGACGCTTACTCGGGAAAGAGGCACAAAGGAGAAACATTCAGTTCTAGTAGTTAAATACTAGTAGGAGTAAATGAAAAGGCATGCCTTAGAATGCTCACGACCTTGGGGTGTGGTGGTTACAAATTATCAGATGTGTATGAAAAAAATAAATAAAACTGAGCAACAGTCAGAAATGCCTTGTGTGCTTGGCCAGAACGTCACAATCATTTCTTCACCCACATTCTCAACCTTGGCTGCACAGCTCCACCAAGATTTCATCAAACTCAACACATTCGAAGTCTTCCCTCAACCTTAGCTCCTCCTGCTGACAACCCTTGCCTGCCCACTGCTGTACCATATCTGCCTGCGCACAGGTCTACAGCAGTTGTCTCTTCCTCCTCAAAGCTCCCAGCACTCAGTTCTTCAGTTGTCAAGGTCCTGCCTACAGATGGAGATGACCTTTCCCTTCAACTTCCATGGCCACCACCCAGATTCACACTCTTGGTAACCTGAATAGCCACAGTATCCTTCTAACTTCTCTCCCTGCTTTTATTCTCTTCCCATCCAATCCACTGTCAACTGACCATCTTCTCTGGTCATGTCATTCTCCAGCCCAAATGCCTTCAAAGGCTCCCCAGAGCCCACAGAGTAAAGCCACTTCCCCGTGTCTGGTCCTCCGAGCCCTCAGTGATCTGAGACCAAACCATCTGCTCAGCTTTATTTCCTTCCCCCACTGAAAGGCAGAGTTTTCAGCTGCTCCAAACTCACCACGTCTCAAACTCTCCACAGTTCCCACCTCTGTGATTTGACTCAGTCATCTCCTCTCCAATCATGCTTCCCCACCAACCCCATGTGCTAAAATTCTTCCTGCCTTGAAGACCGGTTCTACTGTGGATGAAGCCAGTTGTCAGCTCTCCTGCCTTTAAGCTGTACAGCATTTGGATGCCATTCAAGGCCTCTCAGTGTACCACCCCAAGAAGCAGTAGCATGCAATGGGGACAGGTATAGAGTCTAGAGTCACACTGCCCAGCTTTCACTCTTGATTGCAGCTTTTGCAGTGTGTGACTGGAGGCAATTGCTTACTTCACTCTGCCTCTGTTTCCCTATCTGTGTAATACACATGATGACAACAGTATTTACTTAGCATAGAACAAGACTTGATAATTATGAGCTGTTCCTCTTATTGCTCACCTGAATCTCTGAACAAGACCACAAAATTGCCACTGATACTCCCACAGCATCCTCCATATGGATGCTCAACATATGCCCAATGATGTCCAACACAATTTAGAAAAAAATGAAAGAAGACTGCCAGTTAAAGCTACCTGCAGTTTATCTTCCACTCCAAACATAGAGCAATGATGCAGAAAACATTTTTAATGGAGCTCATACCAACCATTATGAACTTTTCTGATATTGACAAAATAAATCACAGAGTAATTCTCTAGATATTTTTAACAAATTTTTCACTCATTACAATATTTATTGAGCAGCTACTGGCAATATCTGAGGTCTGGGAATACTGATGCAATGTACTGATCAGGTAAGAAACTACTGTATTAAAATAGGGAGCAATTGTTAAGTTCTGTAATACGTATAGGAAACAGCCCTTGTAAAAGATCGTGTATATAAAATGTTATGTTTATATGTTTGGGAATAGTTTCTGTAATTAGCTTTGTTGGTAGAAATAGAATGCATTGAATCTGTAGAGTCAGAATTAGAAATGCCTGCATCAGCAAAATCATGGCTTAGGTCAGCAGAACTAGAGACAAGCATGTATTAAGGAAGCCATATGGTTTTGAGAAGGGGGACCGGAATGGCATTTAGAAGTTTGGGCAGAGATTATACAGGACAAGTTTGAGCCATCAGTAAAGGTCTGAAAGCTTAAGAAATTCCAGGTAATACCTTTTGCCTTGGTGGATCTCCCACTGTCCTGGGTTCAACCTGGATAAGGAGACCAGGAGACCAAGAATTCATGTTACCTCTTTCTCCTGTCTGCCCACCCCCAGCACAGAGGGAGGCCCAGGTCTCCTGGGAGATTTGCTTGTCCTGGGTTATTAGCAAATGTGGCCTGTAAAGACTTGGGTGCTCTTCTGGCCCTGCTACCAAAGAAGGGCAAGTTGCCCAAAAGGATTAACACAGATCAATAGGATTAGCAGCAGAACATATACCCCTTCCCATCAAGATCTTACAGTGAGATAAGTCCAAAGACCCCTATCTCTCTTCTAAGGACCAGTCAAGAAAATAGTAAGCAGGGTAAGTATAAGAGGATCTTGGTCTATTAATCCATTTCTTTTTCTTTAATGAGATCAGTAGTGTTTCAGATACTTGATCACTAAAACTTCTAGATGGAACAATATGTTATTTGCAGAAAAAGTTAGAGAACAAGGTAAACTATGAGCACGTCAAACAATGTCTTATCAAATCAACCCGCATCCAAATACATCAGACAATGCTAGTGAGTAATGTTGAGTTTCGGCCAACCCTTTGGCTCACATTAGCACATCAGTTGGAGTTCCTGGGCAATGGTTTTGGTCTTCCAAGTAAGTTGAGATCATAACCTTTTTGTTGTTATTTCCTGCCAGAGAAAGAAGTGGTTTCACACTCAGCCTTTTCCAGACCACCAAAAGACAATAAGACACTAAAGCAACCCACCCCATATGCAACTCCTGCCAACTCCAAATCTCCTAAAACAATAAGCTGAACAAGGCCAGGAGATGGGGTTTATGTGAGGTCCACCACCTCTGCCTGAGAATGAATCATAAAACCACTAGCACTCCATTCCCCAGCCTCACACTGCCTAGCCCCGACCTACTCAAACTGTGCATAATGAAAATGAAATCAGGAACACACTGAACCTTAAACCTCAAGTACATTTTAAATCTTGTTTTAGATTCATCTATATTAACAGAGGTCAGGCAACTTCTTTATTCAAGCGAAGTTATTCTTACTGGTATAATGACAAAAGTGGTCAGACACATTTTTCTACTAAAAAAAAAAAAAATACCCTGACAAAGTACATTCTAAAACTCAGTAGAGAATATGGAAATAGCTTGCAATAAGCTTTGCCTTATAAAATAACTAATGAAGGAAATAACCCAGTTATTTGGCAGTGGGAAACAACCATTTGTATATTATTACATATTTGGTAGGTCATTAATTAGAAGCACTTTTTATTTCCTAGCATAGCATTTTTCAAAAATGTCTTACAAAGAACACCAGTGTAACAAGAGAAAAGCAAGTCATGTAAGTTTGAGAAGCTCTGCTTTCTCTGGTCCCCTTCTTAGAAATGACTAATGCATATTTGCATATTAAAGACTGAGACTGTAACTCTGTGGAATTCCTCATTTCCCCAAGTTCACTTGGCACTGCAACGCTTTTTCTCTCATAACACATATCAACAGCCCACAAAATGGCTGTTCTGCCAAGCACAATTTGGGGAAAATTTCTTCTAGAAATGGGATGTAGGCCAGGCATGGTGGCTCACACCTGTAATCCCAGCACTTTGGAAGGCTAAGGCAGGCGGATCGCTTGAGCTCAGGAGACTAGCCTGGGCAACATGGTGAAACCCTGTCTGTACCAAAAATACGAAAAAAAAAAAAAAATAGCCAGGCATCGTGGCACATGCCTGTAGTCCCAACTATTCAGGAGGCTGAGGTGGGAGGATCACTTGAACCTGGGAGGTAGAGGTTGCAGTAAGCCGAGTCTGTGCCACTGTACTCCAACCTGGGTGATGGAGTGAGACCACATCCCCCCCCCAAAAAAAAAAGAAAAAGAAAAGGGACAAAGTAAAATGGTTTAAGAGCTGAGACTCCAGAGTCAGGCTGATTCAAATACTAGCTTCACCATTTGTTAGCAGTGTGACATTGGGTTTGTCCCTCAGTTCCCCCAGGTAAGATGGGCAAAGTAACAGCACCTACCTCCTAGGCCATGGGCCTTTCCATCTGAGTGGAACAGTCTTCTGAGATCCTCACATGGCTGGTCCTTTTGGTTATGTAGGTCTCAGTTCATACTGTCACCCCCTCCAAGAGGCCTTCCCTGACAACCCAACATAAAATTAGCCCCATCCAGATCACTAGTGCTTCACTCTCTTCTTCATGACACGCCTCTATTTAACCACAAAATTGTCATCTATTTTCCCCCAATAGAATGTAAGCCCCATGAAGGTACATTTTGTTACTTATCGTTGCCATATCCCAAAACAGATCTTCAGTAAGTATTCATCCAACGAAGGAATGAATGGATGGATTAATGAATGAACGAATGGATGGACGAATGAATAAATGAATGAATGAATGAGATGATTCAGTATGAATCAATGTAAAGCATTCTTCATGATGCCTGACACATAAGCTGACACATACAGATGCTATTTTGAAAACTTTTGGGGAACCGTGAGTGGTTAATACACACATAATTCTCCCAATAAGTAACATTCTGACTCCACGGTGTATCTTCTTGCTGTATTAGAGGTAAACATTTCACAACGTTCATTCAGAGGTGTGCTAGTAAACTGGCTTTCAGGAATCGGCAACGGAATGGGGAAAGTAGGCCCTAAGAGTAGCATTTTCCAATTTCCATGGTGTAAATACACCAAATATGACCAATTTCAGGCTATGTGTGGTTTAACACCAGGATCATGAGATTCCTGAGAATTTAACAAATGGCTCTCACAGGGCAGTACAACCCTTCTCATGGAAACGATCCTTTCAGGCCTTCAAGTCTTGTTTGCTGAGTTCAAATTTGACATGAGTCTTTTATATACAGATATATTTTCCAAATTCTCCCCCTCTTGATGAGCTAAAATAAGGGCTACCTACTCAATTTGGTCTGACACTCAGGGAAACTAGTTGAATGTATTGGTCTGCACTTTCTGTACCCCCTTCTGTGTGCTTTCAAACTGGTGTTTAAGGATCTAAACATGATCTATATCCACACCAGACCACTGTGAGAACAAGCCAATCTCAGAAAACCCAAGATGAATTGTGTTTAGATTCATTTAAATGGAAGCAGCCACATAAGGCACCATCTAGTAAGTGCTATCAATGAGCAGAATCTAATTGCAGAAGAAGAATGACTCCACCCTGACCACAAGATCCCAACAAGGAGTGAGAAATGGTGCTGCAGATAGAGATTTCTCTGGCATCACAGCCTTGCTGCCCCTTGGCATCAAAATAAAACAGTAGCTTTTTCCAACTATAGTGATCCTCTATCAACTGCAGTTTTGAGATAACACAAGAAAAATTCCAAAATCCACAGTTAGTCTACATGCAAGTAACAACATACCAGTAATTGTTGCTCCTCTTCTGTAAACTACATGAGAGGTCTATGAAGTAAGACATGGAGAAAATTACTTTCTGCTCTACTGTATTTGCTATCTGTTGCTGTGTAACAAATTACCTCAAAATTGAGCAGCTTAAAACAGTACACATTTATTATCTCACAGTTTCTGTGGGTCAGGAATCAAGGCACAACTTAAGTGGTTCCTCTGCTTCACAGTCTCTCACAGCCTGCAATCAAGACAGACGTCAGCCCAGGACCTGTCATCTTATCTGAAGGCTCGACTTGGAAAGGATCCACTTCCAAGCTCACTAAATGGCTGTTACCAGGTTTCCATTCTTTGTGGCTGTTGAAATGAGTGCCTCTGTTCCTTACTGGGTGTTGGCTGGAGGCCACCCTCAGTTCCTTACCACATGGGCCTCTCCGCATGGCAGCTTGCTTCATCAAAGCATGCAAGCTATGAAGGCAATAGAGTCTGCTAGTAAGATGGAAGTAACAGTCTCATGTAACCTAACCCTGGAAATAACATTGGCATTCTGTTACTTTTGCCATATTCTATCATTTAGGAGCAAGTTATGAGGATCAACCAATACTCAAAGAAAGAGGATTATATAATGGTGTGAATTCCAAGCAGTAGGGATTATTGGAGGCCATCTTGGAAGTCTTCTCACCACATTCACCCTCTTGGAAGATGGATGGGAAGACCAGGCCCAACCAAAACATCCCTTTAAGCTTTTCAATATGAAACCAAGCCATGTGGTTTCCCAAGCATGTTGGTAAAGTATCATTAAAACAAAACAAGGAAGAATAAGAGTAGAGGACATTAAATTTGCAGACAAAAAAGTCGTTTCCTATGTTCTAGGCAAATATAACCTACATCAGAGCAAATTCCTGGAAGCATCTGCACTTTTGCAAATCCCAACATAGAAGCCATGTCTTCTGACCAACCAAACAAGTGACTCACAAGAAGCACCACCATCTGAACAGGCATACTGCCAAGAAATCTAGTTTGGTCTAGAAGCAAATATCTTCTAGAATTTTCATTTATTGCTGTAGAATAGTTTGAAAACATATTTAATGCCATTTTATTGCTTGTTATTTTCTGTGAGATCTATGTCTCCCTACAGCAGTTTTGCCTGCATGATACTTTTAAGGTCCATATCCACCACAATGGCAAGGAACTGCTATAAAAATTTCAAACCTTGGCAGTCATCCACATTTTTTCTAAGCTCTACCCAACCACATATTCTCAGATATACGAGCATCCCAACACTGAATGGTAGTAAAAGGCCAGAGAGACTGCCTCTGAAGGACTTCAAATGATTTAATCCACTAAGGGCAAAACACACACTCAGAAAACCTGTAATACTCTGTCCTAGACGAATGTAAATGCAGACAAAAATTATCTTAACCCTAAACACTCAAAATTGGTCTGTGCATTTTACCATTCTTCCCCATATGCTTTACTTTCTGCAAATCTCATCCCCAATTCAGTAATAAAAATATTTAGGGTCATTGTGTTGCTAATCATATTTATTTTTTCCTTTAGAGAGGTGATATTTGATAAACAACTAAACTGAATAGTACCATACCTAAAAGACTCTGAAACCACAGCCACCTGTGGGAAAGCAATTGTTTATAAACCACCTTAGAGTTGATATGCCCTGCATATGCTTGGATCGCGGATATGTGTTGAATAATAATGGAATGCATGTGCAGTGAGCAAAGACTAATACAAAATTCCAGTTTAATGGTCTTCAGCCGGCAGGAAGGTCATAAAGCAGATGAAAAAGGGAATTTTGTTAAGGATGTAGATATCTTCCAACCTGTGAAAATAACTTGATAACATATTTTCACTTATAAATTAGGGCTTTGGGGAAATACAGTGAATGCTCTTACCTCTCTAAGATGTATGTTTTCCTTCTCTTTCTGGTCTAAAATCACTTCCAAGTGGCTGACCTGAGACTCAGCCTCTGCCATCCGCCGCGTTCGCTCATTGTCATCCTCCAGGCTTTTGGATGGCAAGCCTTTACTTTGCAACATCTCAAGAAGTTTTTTAATTGACTCATCTCGGGCATTGAGGGTTTGTTTCTGCGTTTCAATTCTCAGCTCCATTTCCTCTAATGTCTTTCTCAAAAGGAACAGCTCCTTAGCCTGCCTGTCATGCTCAGCTTGGAGTCGCCTGAAGTTCTCCTCGGTCAGCTCGATGGTGAAGTGCTCCGCTCCTCGGTTGCCACTCTCTTGCTGGAGGAGGTGGTTGAGGTCTCTCTGGGTTCGCAGCTCGTCTTGAAGGGCCTGGATTGTCAACTGTAGGTGCTGCAGTGAGAAAGATGGAGCGGGAGAGGAGAAAGTAGGAAAAAAAGTCAATGAAAATGTCAACTGCCGCTTGCTGCCACTACACTACGGGGATGGAATGTTAATCATGAGGTCCGGAGGGCCAGCCATGAATTCCTCCACGGTGACTTCAGAAGCATGGGACAGCACATGGAGAGGGGGAGATTAATTCAATGATGCTTTCTGAATGTCTTGGGAGAAGAGAAATGCACACATACACAGAAACAATAGATTAGTGTCAATCACAAGGGAAATTATACATCTACAGAGTTTTAATTTAGGAAGTGGAAAAGGTTAGAGGGAAACTTTCACAAACACACCTTCTTTATGCCCAGAACGCTCCAGACTCAGTATTCCTTGTTTCCTAAGGTATTCTTTATTGTACTATCCATTATTTCCCATGATCAACATGTGTTGATTTAAAAATGAAAATAATAGCATCCACTACAAGTAGACACAAACAAAGACTTTATTTTTTACAAATAAAGCTGTGAACAGGTTTAGTAAACAGGATTACTGCATCTGCAAGCAAAAGGGAATAAATGCAGGCACAGACAAACACACTCAAACACACAAGGAGGTGAGGCTGTACAGAGCAGAACAAACAAGCTGCAAAGAGTGGACAAACCTTGGTTCTTCTGGCATCCAGTAACTGAACAGCATGGGAAATGAAAAAAAAATGAGCAAAAAATCAACACAAAGAAAAGTCCAGTGCAAGCAAAGGATACTTAACAGAAAGAACGTAATCAACATAAAGTACCTTCACAGAAGAAGAAAAGAAAAGAAAAAAAATTCTAATTACAGCAAAGACCCATAAGCTACACGGAGTTTATAGCATTGATGTTTGATAGACATGGAAAAAAAAAAAAAAGAAAGACCAAACCTGAGGTTTATCCCACCTTTTGTTTTCCTAAATCTCACTGACCCAGAAACCAAAAGTCTTGAAAGTATTACCAGAGAGGGAAGCAACTGTTATTTTTGGTCACCATTTTAAGCAAAGTCAGAGTGAAAGCACCAGAGAAACAAAATAGTTATCAGATGTGAGAAAAGGCACCGTGCTTGAAGATAGTTGGTGAATTTGGCAACACCTTTCCCCATAGGACAAACCCCCAGGCTGGTCAGAGAAGGCAGCCACAAGCCTGAAGGCATTTCTATCCCTATGGACAAGCCAAGATGCTTCCAAGCCAGCAGCTATTCATTCACCAAACACATGATCCTGCTTGTGTAATGAACACAATGCTAAGCACAGGAATCAAGAGGGACATAAGACATAGCTCCTGCCCACAGGGAACTCACAGTATTGTAAGGCATGGGGTAATACTATATCTAAGTTATACGAATATTGGAGCAGTCAACATTTTGAAATCTTTCTGAATTCCTATAGCTGATACTCAGAGGTATTGAGATCTTTCCGAGTGTGGCCTACACCCAGAAACTAGCACTGGGTGATGCATCATCTTGATTATACTGTTTCTGGGTATCCGATTCATATTCCCATTTATGAATGTCCATTGAGAAATTATTCGAGCATTCTCATCTGTATACCACAGTGCCTCACAGGGTATTGAATGCAGAGAAAGAAACTGATATGTATTTAATGATGGAGGTTATTCATTTTTAATACAATGCTCCCCTATCAAGTGTAACATACAAAGTTGTGCAACCATCAACACAATAAATTTTTTAACATTACCTCAGAGATACCTCATGCCCTTTAGCAGTCATTCCCCATCTCCCTCCCTTTCCCCAGGCCCTGGTAACCACTGATTTACTTTCTGTCTTTATGCCTGTTATGGACCTTTCATATCAATGGTATCATGCAATAAGTGGTTTCTTTCACTTAGCATGTTTCCAAGGTTTATCCATGTGGTAGTGTGTATCTGTACTTTGTTCCTTTTTATGGCTGAACAGTATTCCATTGAACGAATATACCACATTTTATGTATCCATTCATCAGTTGACTCAGACACAAATATTCACAGCAGCAACATTCATATTAGTCAAAAAGTGTTAACAACCCATTTGTCAATCAACTGGTGAATGGATGAAATCTAGTATATCAATTTAATGGAATATTATTCAGCCATAAAAAGGAATGAAGTGCTGACATACAGGATAACATGGATAAATCTGAAAACATTATGCCATGTGAAAGAAACCAGTCACAAAAGACCACATATTGTATGATTCCACTAACAGAATGTCCAGAATAAACATATCCATAGATAGAAAATAAATTAGTGATTGCTGGGGGGTGTGGAGGAAGTGGGGGGACTCTAAAGGGTATGGGGCATCTTCTGGGGTGATGAAAATGTTCTCAAGTTAGATAGGGGTGTCCTTTGCACCACTTTGTGAATATACTAAAACCAATGAATTTCACACTGTAAATGAGTGAATTGTATGGTACATAAACTATATATCAACAAAGTTGTCATAAAAATCATGAGGTGGGACCGTAAAGTAATCTAACCTTCCTCTACCAGCCCGCTGTCCTTAAACCACATTAGAACAGAGTCCACAGGAGTATCTGCAGCCTTCAGCCCAGAGATGCAGCTACAGCCAAGACTCTTGAAAGAGTGCTTTGGCAACTGTCTTTGAGGCATTTTATATATATGTGTGTGTGTGTGTATATATATATATATATATATATAGCTCGATATATAGTGTTTTTTTTGTTTTTTGTTTTGAGAAGAGTCTCACTCTGTCACCCAGGCTGGAGTGCAGTGGCACGATCTCAGCTCACTGCAAGCTCCGCCTCCCAGGTTCACGCCATTCTCCTGCCTCAGCCTCCCAAGTAGCTGGGACTACAGGCGCCCACCACCACACCCAGCTAATTTTTTTGTATTTTTAATAGAGACGGGGTTTCACTGTGTTATCCAGGATGGTCTCGATCTCCTGACCTTGTGATCCGCCCGCCTTGGCCTCCCAAAGTGCTGGAATTACAGGCGTGAGCCACCGCGCCCGGCTGATATTTTTTTTTTTTTTTTTTTTTGAGACAGACTCTTACTCTGTCCCCAGGCTGAAGTGCAGTGGCGTGATCTCGGCTCACTGTAACCTCCACCTTCTGGGTTCAAGTGATCCTCCCACCTCAGCCGCCCGAATAGCTGGGACTATAGGTGTGCGCCACCACACTCAGCTAATTTCTGTATTTTTTGTAGAGATGAGGTATCACCATGTTGTCCAGGCTGGTCTCAAACTCCTGAGCTCAAGTGATCCACCTGCCTCAGCCTCCCAAAGGGCTAGGACTACACTTGTGAGCCACTGTGTCCGGCCGTCATTTAAATATTCTTGATCATGGCAAATCTTTGTCCTTTGAAGGTGGCTTGGATTTCTGAGATGATCCAAGTTTATCTGGAGTCAAACATCATGAATTGGGATGATCACAAAGGAAAAGATCTTTTCTGAGCGTGACCAAAAATAAGATTGGTTTTCTTAAGATTCGTAAACCAGCCAGAAGGAAATTCCAAAGAAAAACTGCCAAATACTTTGAACAGAAACAGCAACATTGGAAAGACCACTCTGTGAGGGAGCTGCCCCTTTGAATGGACACCTTCCTTATTGCCCTGATCCTTTGTCCCCACATCTGCGCAGTGGGGATAATCATAATGCCTACCATAGGGTTCCTGTGGGCAATAATGAAGATAAGGTGGCAAGTGCCAGGTTTGACAGCAATGGGAGGGAGGAAGGATGGTAGAAAGGAAGGAAGATAAGAAAGAAGAAAAGCAGGAAAGAAGAAAGGGAGGAGAGGAGAATGGAGAGAAAATTGGTCCATTTACCCATTCAATATACAGTTACCGAGTATCTCCCTCATACTCACGAAATACAAAAAAAAAAAAAAAAGAAAAACAAAAGAAAAAAATAGCCCACGTTCAAAGTCCATGTGGACAAGTAAACCAAGAGGAGCAACACTATGTCATGAGGATTACAACAGAAGTCATAACCAGGTGGCTAGAAATGCAGAGAGGAGGGAACCTAGGCTAGGGGCATGTAGGAAAACATCCCAAACCAAGTGGCCACCAATAAACTGTGTCTTATTTGAAGGGCAAATGAGAGTCATCCCTGTGAAGAATGATGGAAAGAGAAGAGAAACTGTAAAAGCAAAGAGGTAAAGAGAGACCAGATCTATTAAGAAACAGTAAAAGCAAAAATCTGTATATCATTTGTAATACCACTTGCCATGCATGGTCCTAAGGTGTCTTAATCCTCAGAACTACCCTAAAAGGTAGCAACTGTTATGATCTCCATTTAATGCATAAGAAAACGGGGACACAAAGTACTTAAGTAACCTGCTCCCAGTCACCCACCTACGTAAGTGGTACAGCCACAGGTGTTCATCCAGACACTTTGACCCCAATGCCCCTGTTCAAACCATGACATCATTGGCCTCTGAATTGGCACAAATGCTTCAAGATGGCAGGAGAAAAGGATGGGGAGGGGAGAAGTAGTAAAAGCAGACAGGTAGGCATTTATAACAGAAATAGAAATTCTCAAAAATAAGAATTAGCCATCTTGGCTGGGTGTGGTGGCTCACACCTGTAATCTCAGCACTCCGGGAGATCAAAATGGGAGATGACTTGAGGCCAGGAGCTCAAGACTAGCCTGGGCAACATAGAGAGACCCCATATCTATTTAAAAAGAAAGAATTAGCCATCCTAACCAGGCTGTTCCTTATTCAGAAGTGGTTACGATGGATGCTTCCAGGCTGTACATTTATTAAGAAGCAAAATCTATTTTTCAGGTAGTCACACTGTTAGTCACTAAATGACTTCAGCATGATGAAGCAATCTCATAATCAGCATAAAATTTAGTGTTCAAAATTTTCTCAAATTCATGTTTATATTTTTCATTTTCTTTTAATTTTTCATTTTATTTTAGTTTTCATTTTCTTTTAAGATATTCAAAATCAAATAGGAATCTTCTTCCTACAAAAAAGATTTTTGAGGAAAATACATACCTTGTAGATCCTTGATCATCCTTTCGCTTTACATACTTGAAGACGGGGAGGGGATGTGAAGTAATCTTATCCATCCTCCCTCTCCCCTCTTCTCTCTCCCTCCTACTCTGTTCTTTCTCATTGTTCTACTTTTTAGCAATTCAACTCAATCAAGTTTCAAAACTTATTTACCAAGCTGGGCACAGTGGCATATGCCTATAGTCCCAGCTACTCGGGAGGCTGAGAGGACCACTGGAGCCCAAGAGTTCAAGACCAGCCTGGGCAACACAGGGAGACCCTGTATCTTAAAAAAAAAAAAAAAAAAAAAAAAAAAAAAAAAAAAAAAATACCAGATTTTCATTTATGTATTTAACATAGACAATTTCAATTATAAAATATAATAAGAGAAATAATCCATAGAAATTGATAACCTTTCTGTGCCTCAGTCTCCTCATTTGTAAAAGGAGGAGAGTAGTAATTCCTGCCACCTTGGAATAATTAAATTTAATGAGGATAAATTATTTAATGGGGATTAAATGAGTTAATACATATAAAGCTCTAGAAAGTACCACATGCAGAGTAAGACATCAATCAGGATAGGCTTAGGATATGCTGCAGTGACAATAGCAACAAAAAACTATATTATGAAAGACATAAACTATCTGCTGCCAGGGAATAGGAACATTCAGAACTCAAAGAAACCTTAAAGACTGCCTTGTTAACCTCATTTTATAAACAAGAAAATTGTATCCACACAGATTAAATGACAGGCTCAAGAGCAAATACACACTGACAAAGCCAGAATCCGGGTTTCTGGGATCCTGGACTCAATACTGGTATGTATTTCAATAACCCTAAGAGTAGACAAAAGGGGGTAACTGTACACTTTGACTAGGAACTTTGACAACTGTACACTTTGACAATGTAGGAAATGGCCATGGTGTCTCTGACAAGGAGGATGAGAGATACCTAAGTCACTTCACTTCCATGTCACTGGGTCCTATCCAATAGTTAAATCACATGGAATGATCCAAGGACAATTTATTGAAGACTTCTTTTCTAAGTACTCAGAATTAGACTGTGTAAATATTAGAAGACATATTCAATAAAAACTAGCTCTAAAGGACCAGGATACAATACAAGTGAATGCTCTAGCAAAGCCACAGCACCTTCTCTATGAGTGAAAGGTACGAAAAACTGCAGTTTTCAATTTCCTCCTCCAGAGGGGGTTCCTTCAAACCAAATCATCTACCCTTTCCCAACTATGAAAACACACTTCTTTTAAGACAGTCACCCAAACTCCACTGGCATTCATTTCATCTTGTTACCTACAGCAAGTACCTACAAACCAGAATTTGCATGGCTGTATTCTAGGGCCATCTCTTTGGAATCTCCCAGGCATCCCTGTGGTCTCAACTTCTGAAAGCTTCAGTCATTCTTTCTGTGGCTTCCATTCCACTGCACATCAGGACAGAGACCTTCCAATACCCACTTGCATTAGGAAAGGACACTACCAGGTGATCCAATCTCATGCCTGGGTCCCAGTCCAACTGCTGTCACCTTAGCACTTATAGCACAGCTTAGCACTTATGGCAAAACAGCTAATTCTCAAGTGCAAAGTGAGTCTGTGGTTGAATGAGGGCTCAGAAAGGTTTTTACTCGCCACCCTGTTTCTGGGATCATTCTCCAGTTGTCTGCAAAGATTCAAAATTCAAAAGGCAAACTCCATTCTCCACTGTCTGCCACTGGAAAGATACTCTGGAGGAAAGTAAAGCAACTGTGACAATGGGAATCCAGGATGCTGTCTGCAGTCACTTTGCTAGAAGCACAAATAGAATGTTTTACATTTATCCTGATACTTGGTTTTTAACCCAATCCTGTTTAGCCTTCTTCCAAACTTAGTTGCATACTTTAAAGTCTCCCCTGGATAGTAAAGATTAGCCACATCTCCAGTCCACAAAAGGGAAAAAGCTTAAAATGACTCATCTGTGCATTAAAAATAGGCAAATGCAAAGGGAGATAAATAGCTTGGTGTATCCAATTTATTCCCAGTTTCAAACATGCAGCTCTGGGATACCATCCCAGGACAATGAAGGAGGTCATGATGACTTCTGTTTCTAGGCTTCCAGGAGACTGCATTTTCTGATAGGCCCTCCTCTACACTACAGCTAGATAAAAGCAAATATACTTTTCAAAGCACAGTTGAGCTTACAAGTAAGTAAGGGAAATCTCCAAGGGAGGGGTTGTGGGGGAGAGCACTCTCTGGTCTCTCTTCCTCTTCTTATAAGGAGCAAATGCCAATCCAAGCACTGAGCTTGAGAGAGCAAACTGGGACTCACTGAAGCGAGGGAACTGAGATTCTTCCAGCAAGCCCATATTTGCAGAAGGGGTGAATGTGGACCTAAGTGCCCCCTGGCGCCTAACAGATGTAAATGCAAATCCTTGTAAGGGGGACAGGCAGTGGGTGGACAAGGACTGGGAGAGGTGATGAGGCAGAGAACAAAAGCCCTCAGGAGTCCAAAAAACTCAGATTAATGAAATACAAGCTTACAATAAAAAATTACCACAGACACAAGGAAACTTCCACGAGTGATGGCCATATGCAGAATATAAGGTGTTTTTGAAATGTTTAAGAAAATAAATATTTTAGCAGAAATATAGAATTGAAGAATCAGCATGGAAAAGTGACTCTCCAAAATTATCAACCAGATCTGAAAAAGAACAAAAATATACAGCAATGAAAAATAAAATATTTAAAGTGAAACCTAACAGATGGGGTAAGAAAAAAGAGAAAACTAGTGAACAAAGACACAATGGAGATAAGCCACAAGGCAAAATGATGGTTCTTTGAAATGACTAATAAAACAAACCTCTTCAGAAATGAGTACACGCAGGAAATATTTAAAAGATGATATGAAAATACTGTTAACTTTGGGCCAACAAATTTTGAAATGTCAAGAAAATGGACAAACAACTAGTCATATCTTACATAATCTCACTCTAGAAGAAACAGAAATCCTGAAGAGTTCTGCAGCTATTAAATAAATAGAATCAGAATTTTAAAACTCTTCCTGCAAAGAAAGCCCAGGTGATTCCAATTTGCAAAAACTTTCAGATAAATGGAACGTCTTCATTCTGTGAGACTTGATCATCTTGACACCAAAGCTAGGCATGAACTATACAAGAAAGGTAACTTCTAGTCCAAACTTCACACTTAGATGATGAGTATTATTAGCAAGTGGAATACAGGGGTATATTAAAAAGGTAATACATCATGACCAAGATGTGTTTCTTATAGGAATTAGAGGATACTGCAGCACTAGTCAAAGTATTCTATAAATAACGTTGACAGAGTAAAGACGAAAAATAATTATGATCAGCTCAAGATATAAAGTCTTAGTGTTTTCTAAAAATTGTTACAAACTAGGAATAAAGAGGAATTCTTTAACTTATAGAGTATATCTGCTGCAAACTGACAGTATCATTCTTCATGGTAAATGCTAGAAGCATGCCCCTTAAAATGAGGAATAAAATTACGCCATTATCAGCACCACTTGTAGAATGTTGCATCAGCCTTCTCCTGGAGGCTTAAGTTAGGACAGTAAGACCAGAAAATAAGGAGAAAAAATAATAACTCAAAAAAAGAAAAGTTCTATTATCATCAAGTGTATTATGTGGTTTTCTACTTAGAAAACCCAAAAGAATCTATAAATTATTAAAAATAAGAAAGTTATTTCCTTATCAGCAGGGCACAAAAAATGTAGCCATAAAAAGAAGAGTAGTACATTTGACAATGTTAAAATTAGGAATTTCTGTTCAACAAAAGATACTATAAACAGAATGAAAAAACAATCCACAGTTGAGAGATGATGTTTGCAATACATTAAAATGACAAAAAATTATTATCCAGAATATACATAGAATTCCTATAATTCAATAAAAAAAATACCAACAGTTAATTGAAAAATGCACAAAAGAAATGAGCAGGCATTTCACAGAACAGGAAATACGATCAGCCAATAAACATATGAAAAGATGTTCAATCTTATTAGTAATCAGAAAACCACATGAGCCATATGGAAGTCACAAGAAAGCATTTTATACCGCACTCTCTTAGCCACACACACACACACACACACTAATAATCATAATAGCAGCAGCAAAAATAAATAACAATAGCAAGTACTGACAAGGATGTTGATCAATAAGAACTCCTAACACAGGTGCTGCTGCACGTAAACTAGTGCAACAATGCAAGAACTAACCATGCATATCTTCACCCAGAAATTTTACCCTTAGGTACATACCTGAAGCTGGGGATGGCAAACTATGGCCTAAGGGCCAAATCTGGCCTTTCGCCTGCTTTTGTAAATAAAGTTTTACTGGAACACAGCCATATCCATTGACATATATATCTTTTTTTTTTTTTTTTTTTTTTTTTTTTGAGACGAAGTCTCACTCTGTGGCACGGGTTGGAGTGTACTGGTGCGATCTCAGCTCACTGCATCCTCCACCTCCCGGGTTCAAACGAGTCTCATGCCTCAGCCTCCCAAGTAGCTGGGACTACAGGCATGCACCACCATGCTGGCTAACTTTTGTATTTTTAATAGAGACAGGGTTTCTCCGTGTTGCCCAGGCTGTTCTCAAACTCCTGACCTCAAGTGATCCTCCCGCCTCAGCCTCCCAAAGTGATAGGATTACAGGCGTGAGCCACGGCTCCCAGCCTTACATATTGTCTATTGCTACTTTTGTAGTACAATTGAGAGTCAAGCAGCAGATACCATATGCCCCATGAAATCTAAAATATTTACTAACTGGCTCTTTACAGAAAAAGTCTGCAGGCCCCTGCCCTAAAGAAATACTTGTACATGAGCACAACAGACACATACAAGAACATTCAGTACAGCACTATTCCTAATAGCAAAAACTAGAAATAATCCATCAACAGGAAAAAACAGATAAATTATGACATATGCATGTAATGGGATGTTAGATTATTGTGCAAAAGAACAAATGACAGCTACGTGCAACAGGAATTTATCTCAAAAGAATATTGAGTGGAAGAAGTAAAAAGAGAGAATATATACAACATCATCCCACTTAGACAAGGTTCAAGGGCATGATTATCATAACACAGAAGAAGAAACAGAAACTGAGAAGCACTCATGTGTAACATCAACAGGATTGGGTAATTTTCTCAGGTGGGGCAGGGAGGCTCTCCAGGTGTTCATGTTAGTATTATATACCATAATTTACATATGTGTTCTTTTGTACCTATCCAACAGCATAGAATAATCTCCTTGGATGAACCTGTGGGAGGAGTATAATATAGTGTGTAACAGCCCAGACTCTGGAGCCAGGCTGCCTGGTTCCAATCCCAGCCCTATCACTTTCAAGCTATGTGATCTTGAGAAAGTGTCTTAGCATCTCTGAATCTCAGATTCCTCATCTGTAAAACAGGGATGCAAGACCTACCTTACGTCATAGAGTACACATAAATCGTAACTTCAGTGGCAAGCATGAGCTCAGAATATGCTCAGCATCACTCCCCACGTATCAGCAGAGCCTGTCCCTAAAGCCATCCTCCTTCACCCTGCATGGTTGAATCAGAGGCCAGAGCCAGGGCACTGTGATACACACTGGCCCTGGGGCAGAGGTGCACTGATGGATTATCACAGGATCCAGACAGGAAGGTGGCCTACCAAGGGCAGGGGGTGTAGGATATAGTCTCATAATCATGATGTTTGGCTAGAAAATGTCTGCACATGGCTCCTAAAGTGAATTCACAAAGAATGAGAAGCCAACTTCAACATCAGCAGCACCTGAAATCATCACCTACCAGGTCAACAAGAAAAATGTATATATTCTTTTGCCTTTCCAAAGTAAAGAAGCAACCTGAGTCCTTGTGTCTTATCTCGATTTATCTTTCCCATACAGTGCATAATTATAGTGTAGGGAGGAAAGTATGGGTTTTGAGGAATATTGGCTGAGAGTCTCTCGATTACCAGAGCTCAGTTACTGAACCTCCCCTAAGCCATAGTTTGGTCATCTGCAAACTGGGGATACTAGTGTAGACCTCACAATGTTATTCAAAGGCTTCAGTGAAACACTGTGTGTTCCTCTAGACAAGCCCTCAAGAAAAGTGAATCCTCAACTTCAAATACTGGTGACATTGGAGCCAAAATGCCAAGACCATTAACCTGGTATACTTCTTTAACCAATCAGGCCACTGAAACATTAAGCATCCTCATGGCTTTTACCAGACTGTGTTTCAATAGTGTTTCCCCAAGTACATTCCCTAGAACCGCATTCTGCAGATGTTAATACGTGTTCTGTTGGGGGAGTAGTGGAAAGGAAGGGTTCTATTATCATGTATCATATAATCAGGTATTCACTATACACACACTTGCATACGCACACACACATACATACAGAATGATCCTTCTGAAGGATAGTTTCTAATTTTCATAATGAAGTATAGAAGGAAGGTGAGAGGACCAGAGGGAAACTCTCTCACCAGACCGTCGGCACAAGGGAACAATTTCAGAGACAACAGGTTTCCATTCCTATTTGCTTAGCTATAACTAGATTGAGGGGATGGGGGTGCAGAGAGTGTCCTTAACCTTGGATTACTCTGTCCTGTCCTCTCTATCAAAACTCAAATGCCTCACATCCACCACTCACTCATCTGACAATACTGTTCCAAGGCTGCCAACACTATGTCCACTTCACAAGAGCATAAATTGGGGTGGCTTAAGGGATTTGGCTGCAATCACATCATTAGCAGATACAGGCCAGTGTCTAAAATTGAGGTTTCCTCCAGCCAATTCTACAGTCTCCCCTGCTCTAAAAATACTACAGAATTTCATTTTGAACAACTCATATAAGCTCCTATATTCATTCAGTTCTGAAAAAAGCTACAATGAAAATACAAGAAACTAAGCCTTACTTGAGTTTATACAAAAAAGAAGAAAAAATACACTTTGCCTTAGCCAACGTTTATAAGAGTGACTTCCAATAGCTACTGGAGTCAGAATCTAATCCAGATCTCAGAATGTCTAAAACACAAAAAGGTAACTAGAATGAAAATATAATTATATATGTATGATGTGCATGGAACACACAATTATTTAAATAGGGAATAGCCAGATGTTTAGAATCTACTGTGTCTTATCTCCAAACATGGAAAATATGAGTTCCTGGCAGGTTTGAAAAATTGTGTGACCTTAAGCTCTTTTCCACACTATGGGGAAAAAACAAAAATGATAAATTTTTGCACTGTAAAGCAGCTTAGGGTTTCATTGCTATGAAAACCGTCTCCAAGCTATATAAAAATATGAATTGGCTTATATCCAAAAGTCGTGAAGTTTTTTTTTTTTAATAAATCCATACTCCTTCTCAAGCAAGTACTTACCATAACTCTTTCAAAGAAAACAGAATCTCTTTGCAGACAACTTGGCCTGCTCTACTTCTCCTGTGACTTTATTTTCTTATTAATCACTTTCTAGTTTGTCTGTAATTAAATGTGAAGGGCAGGCTCTCTGATCCCTTTCTCTGTAATCCTATGTACAGGCTGTACAACACTCTTCATGACTTCAAACCTTCCTTAGGCTGTGTCATGTGTGTGAAAAGACAAACAGCAGACCAGCTAAAAACATGTGGCCCCAGTGTGTGGTGGAAGAGTTGGCCTGCTGAGAGAGGTATAAAAAATTAATATTTAGACATATGGTCTAGCCTCTAGGCTTTCTCTTTCGGGGTAGAATACCCCAAGGAGAAGCACATATAACTAAATAAAGAATATGGATAGATGATTTTTAAAAGCACTGGGACTCTGGGTTCCTCACCCACACACTGTCATTGATAACTGCATAACTCACTTTGGTTGATAATATGTGACATTTTGCCAAGATTCATAGCACTAAGAACAGTATACATGGGAAAGCCCTCTTGGCAGTTGCTTTTGTACACAAAGAGGAGTTCTGGTTTTCATTACAGATCAATACTCTAAGGTGGCACAGTATTGGAATATTGCACTGAGCTTAGAGTTAAGGACTTAAGTTCTAATTCTAGCTTTGCAACTAACCAGTTACATGATCTGGGGAAAAATCACTAAACTTGTCTCAGTTTCCGAGAACAGTGGTGAAGAGTTGAGTTTTGAATCCTGGATCTACCCATGACAGCCTGTGATGCCTTGAACAAATTACTTAAGTACTCTAAGCATCAGACTACTCATCTGTAAACAGGAAATAATAATTGTAACTCACTACAGGTTTCATACAAACACCATAGGAGATGGCTTACTGAGTGAGCAAACAAGTTCCCTTAAAACATGAGGCACAGGGCTTGGCACATAATGAATGCTCCACAAATGTTAGCTATTTTCATTATTTTGAGACACTGGTGGTGGCTAGAGGCCTGGAATTAAAATTTCTGTCCTCCCTCCTCCGATTTGGGCATGGAAAAGAAATGGGCATAATGAACATAAATCTTTGATTATCAAATAAATGCAACAGTGGGAAACAAAATGATAAGCGCTTTGGCATTTTTTTTTTAATAAGAGAAAAGGGGAAATAGATGTTTTAAGACCAATTCAAAGATGGATATAATTTATTTCCCATTAACTGACCTATAAATAACTCTACAAGCGACTCTCAGGAATACCAACCATCTCTGTTTTGAAGGTCAGTGTTCTTTCCCTGTTGTTAGCCAGTAATCCACAACCAACTAAAGGATAATGGCATGCCCTGTTATCAACACTTCTCAGCCTGATACAGGTTACAAAAGAAAACTACAGTTTAAGAAATACTGGTATTTTTAAAATGTGTTCAGAGAAGCTACGCCAAACATGTAATGATAGAAAAGATAGCTAAAATAGAAACATTTATAATATTAACAGTCACAGCCACATGCAGTTATTACAGGACGGCTCTTTCATTTAATTGCTTAGCAAATGTTTAATGCCAATGATGTTTTAAAGGTTTTGTTGAAATTTCCTTCCCTGTCACTTCCTCTTCACCCTCCAACATGTTCATTTAGCAAAACTGCTAACCATCTAAGTACTTTTCAGAACGGTAAGATGTCTTACCTAAATTAATATCTTTTCAAATAGCTGGGTGGCAGGCATTGAACTATATTAACTTTCCCCTACTCTGAGCTGCCTGGGTTCATCAGCCAAACTCTAGTCCTTGCTACTTAAAGTTTTAAAGAAGAGACATTTTCCCCATGTACCCTCCCTGCTTCTTCTTCTTGAGTCACTTCCCTTCATTAGAAGGGAGAATAACAGACCTCCATGCTACTCAGAAGATCCTTGGACCAAAAGCATCAGCATCACCTGGGATCTTGTCAGAAAGGTGGGATCTCAGGTCTCACCTCAGACCTGCTGAATCAGAATCTGCATTTTAACAAGACCCACAGGTAATCTGTAGTCACATGAAGGTTTGAGAAATGCTTACCTAAACTTAAAAGAAAAAAAGTTTCAGTTTTACTACTGACATAAGATTATTTGGTAATGGAAAGTTAGGGAAGGAAAGCACTCTGAACACAATGCTGTATGATAGTCCTGAGAAATAGACTGAAAAGCCAGTGTGTGTGATTAATAAAGTCCGAGTAAACTATGAGTGGTGCCCCCGATGCAGGACACTGCTAGATAAAGTGGGTCATTCACTCATTGATTCAACCATTGTTGAACTATGTACTGTATTTTTTTACAGATCATAATAGATGTTGATATTTTCAGGGCACATGTGATAATTTAATACATTCATATAATTTGTAAAGATCAAATCAGTGTTCTTGGGATATCCATCACCTTCTATATATATATATATATATATATATATATATATATATATATATATTTTTTTTTTTTTTTTTTTTTTTAAGACAGAGTCTCACTCTGTCACCCAGGCTGGAGTGCAGTGGCACAATCTCGGCTCGCTGCAAGCTCTGCCTCCCAGGTTCACGCCATTCTCCTGCCTCAGCCTCCCAAGTAGCTGGGACTACAGGTGCCTGCCACCACGCCCGGCTAATTTTTTTGTATTTTTAGTAGAGATGGGGTTTCACCATGTTAGCCAGGGTGGTCTCGATCTCCTGATCTCGTGATTTGCCCGCCTCGGCCTCCTAAAGTGCTGGGATTACAGGCTTGAGCCACAGCACCTAGCCAATATTTTTTTCTTTATGCTAGAAACATTCAAATTATTATTCTCTAGCTATTTTGAAATGTATAATAGATTATTGTAAACTATAGTCACTCTACTGATCTATCGAACCCTATGTCTATTTCTTCTATCAAACCACGTATTTTTACCCGTTAATCAACTCTACCAAGATACCTTTCCAAGTCAAAAAGGAAATCCCGCCAGGTTAAATTATATACATATAAATGTGTGTGTGTGTGTGTGTGTGTGTGTGTGTGTGTGTGTGTGTGTATAAAATTATATACAATTGGCCCTCCATATGCACAGGTTCTACATCTGAGGATTCAACTAACCACGGGTTAAAAATATTTGAGGGAAAACAAAAAATAATGCAACAATAAAAAAAGAAAAAATACAGCATAAGAACTATTTGCATAGCATTTACATTGTATTAGGTAGTATAAGTAATCTAGAGATGATTTAAAGTATACAGGAGGATGTGTATAGGATATACGCAATACTACGCCATTTTATGTAAGGGACTTGAGCTTCCACAGATTTCAGTATCTGTGGGAGTCCTGGAACCAATCCCCCACAGATACCAAGAAATGAGTGTGAATGTTGTTTACTATTTCTAAAGATTCCATAAATACTGAATTTTAATTCTGTCCTGCTACTTATTGTTATCATTATTTAAAGAACAATCTAAGAAGACCTTTAAAAATTATCCAATAGATGCCAGAGGTTAGGAAGGGTGTGTGGGTGAAAAGGAAGATGAGGAGAGGTTGGTCAATGGGTACAAATATGTAGTTAGAAAGTATAAATTCAAATGTTTGAAAGCAGAATAGGGTGGGTGACTATAGTTGGCAACAATGTATTGGATATTTCAAAGTAGCTAGAAGAAAGAACTTGAAATATTCTCAACATATAAAAATAAATACTCAAGATGATGGAGTATTTACCCTAATTTGATCATTACACATTCTATGCATGTTAACAAAATACCACATGTATCCCATAAATATGTTAAATGCTATGTATCAATTTAAAAATAATAAAACAATTAAAAAGTCATCGCAATGCCAGTTCTAGGCATTACACTAAACTGTTTTGCTCATTTGTGCGTTTAAGCAGCATTTCTGTAGCATGTCTGTGCTCTCGGAGGAATTTTAAGTGACTGGGAAAACCATGAGGAGTCTGTGATAAATCTTTTTCATTAATTATAACTTGAATAATGTACAGAAAAAAATGGAATATGTGAATATACTGGTTTCTAATTAGCCTAATAATTCAAATTCTCTAAGGTTTTCCATTTTATTAATGAACTAGAATCAAAGGCCTGTATCTTTTTCTTTCTCTGGTGTGAAGATAAGCTACCTACTGCTATATCCACACAATGCCTATGGTCCTTAATATTTAGTGAATATATATCCTCATATATATATGGGGTGGGAGATGAGTGAATGAATAAATGAATGAAAGAATATACCATACCCCATAAACAAAAATGTGTCCAGCATACCATAAAAAGTAATATGAATGGACAAGAAAAAAAGAGAGGAAAATATACCACAATGATCATTGCTGCGGAGAGGAGGATAGGGAATGACTGCTAAAGGATAGGGAGTTTTTAGGAGAGGTAATTAAATTAGAGTACTTAAATTTTTAAATTAGACAGTCGTGATGGTTTCACTACTCTGTGAATATACTAGAAATCACTGAATTGTACCACTTAAAAGGGTAAATTTTATGATCCATGAATTATATCTCAATAAATCTGTTAAAAATAATGGGAGGCGAGAGCATTACAGATGCCTTCCTATTTCCCGTTTTCATTCAGCAAATATTTTTTCCAAGAATAACTTATTTACTCATCATCGCTAGGCTGGTTAATATTCTTTGGATTGCAAGCAACAGAAAACAACTTGGCCTGTCTTGAGCCACAGAAGGGAGTGCATGAGAAGGATACCAAGGCATCTCCCTGAATCAAAGCAGCAATTGTGAAAACAAGACCCAAGGAAAGAAGGAAGCAGCACACAGCATGAATCTCTGTGAGAAGCTTGGTTCCGTGTTACTTGGTTTCAAGGACTCCCTGCTCCAAATTGAAAATACCCAGGATGGAGTACAGAATTAGCCTGGCTTCGGCCAAGTGTCTTCCATGGATCAATAGGTTGCAGCAGCTGACCCTCACCATCAGAAGCTACTCCAAGAGGAAGAAGAGTTGCTTAAAGGTCCACAGCAACCCCAGGAAGAATCTACTACAATTGCTATTCTGATTAAATAAAAAAGAAGCAATATAAATAATATGACAGTGCTATGATTATGTTTATTTGGAGTAGGGGATTCCTAAAGTACCCTTTAGGACTATATACAAGACTCAGGTGAACTGCATGATAAAGATGTAACCATGCCAGTTCAACCTTCTGACACGCAGTATTCGGTTTTCTGTTCCTGTGTTAGTTTGCTAAGGATAATGGAAAGTTTTAAAGATTTGATTTACTATCCCAAATTAAGAATTCTGACTATGACATCAGACAGTTTGGGGCCAAAAGCCTGGTCACTCACTAGTTACGGGGTCAGACAACCTTGAATGGGCCTCCAATCTGGTCATGCACTACCTTTAAGGTCATATAACCTTGCAGAGGTGGGGGCTGTGGGATATTGGCAGGTTATTTTCACTAAACCTCAGTTTCCATCTCTTTTAAAAGCTGCTAATAACACAAACGTCTTGCAGAAGCATGATAAAGTTAGATGATAACAAATGCCCAATACTTACTTATGCCTGAAACTTAGTAAGTACCCCAGCCAACAGGAAGCCATCATATTAAAACTGCTACTAATATTAATATACAAATACAGATTGCAAACTGTTCCAGAACACAGTGCAAACAGGTGAAACTGCAATGGCAGTGGGTGGGGGGTTGGGGGGCAGTGAAATAATGTTTGGTTGTGTCTATACAAAGAAAATCTTTCAACCAGAGAAACTTTTTAGTTTGGCCACTTCAAGTGCTAACTTGAAGCAAATAAAGCAATAGCACATAAAATACCTGGAAAGAATAACCCTAGATTTTGCCACAAGCTGGTACACGCATTTTAAAGAGGCAGCAAATATTTAACATCACTGAACACTAGTGATGGCACAGATTACAAAGATAATCTTTGTTTCCTTTTGCAGAAGGATAAACTAAGGCCCAAAGAGGTTGACCACTGGTTGTCTGAAGTCACAACAGAAATGACAGCACTGCTAGTTGTGAAGTCCAGGCACCAAACTCACGGCACAAAGCTCTTTCCTGCTCTTTCCTTTCTAGCTCCATGTACCAGTCTTATTTGGTCACTGCACTGCAGAGGGCATGTTACCACATAATTAGTTTCAGGGTATGTGCAACAGCTGCCACGAGCCAGAGTTCCACACTGGAGTCAAGTGTCTTTGGTCTAGACGCATCCCTTCCACCACATGCCACTGATGGGACAGCCGCCATAACCACATTCCTTACTCCAGCAGCTCCAAGGCTTCAGGAGTTGGAGCACATGACGCATTCCAACCAAGATGAAGTAACTCCTGTCTCTGAATGACTTATTAAAGAACACCTTCAGGGATTTTTTCAGATTTGACATTCTTCTACCTCGGAGCTTAAGGACTTTAAAAAGGGTTTAGAGAAATTTTTTTTCCTAAAAATCTATGTGAGATAAATGTCAAGAATTAAGGGACCACTTAGGAACCTGGAAATGATAAGTCACAGGAGATCCATGTTATCATTGAGTAAGTCAAAGCAAAAACCAGAAAAAAAGGAAATGGTTGTTTTGCAAATACCATCACCGAAAGAATATGTCATATCACTGAGAAATAAGATCTCTTGATACCAATCTTGAGTAATATCTGTTTGAGATTATTTTATTGTATCTGGATAATTTTGGGCCTATTAGTAACAACAAAAATTTTCCTTAAAACGAAGACTCAGAAACCCATGTATGCATTCCTAAGCACATAGATATATTTCATATGCTTTAAGATTATTTTTCAAATCTTTAAACCAGTGAAATAGAAATTTCTCCAAAAGTACAGTAAAAACTATATTTAAACAAGGAATTGCAAAGTGCTTATTTCATCCCTTGATGTTTATTTTGTTTTACAATTCATTTGAGACTTTTAAAGTCGGAAAGAGAAAAAAAAAATAGCTTTCAAATTTGAGTCTGGAACAGAGCTCACCTATCAAGTCCAACAGGGATATAAAGAAAGTATCCCTGTTGGGATAGTTTCCCAACAGGAAAGTATAGAAAAAAAGAAAGTATCTAACAGTACAGATACTGCTGGTGCCCAGAACAAAAGCATTATTGAATGAAAGAAGAATTTAAATCGAAGCAAGCCCTTACTAACTCCAGGTCTTACTGGCATTTTTCCTAATAAGATGAACTATTAGTCCCGGGTTACATAAACTTCAACACACTAGAGCCCTCACCAAGTCAGAGGGAGGCCAAAGGCCCTCTTGAACCCATGCATCTGTACTCTATTTAAAATGAATGACTGTCCCTCTCTTCTTTGTTTGGGTCCTTAACTGTGAACTAGGAGAAGAGTGAGGCACAAAACCAGCAGAAACAAAGGCCGGCAAAATGAGTGGAATTTTTTGCTGTTATCTTTGAACATTTTATTTCTTTATTTCAGAAATCCAAAGGGAAATAAAAATGGAAAGAATTGCAGGCTTTATGGTTTAAAAAAGAAAAAATAAACATAGGATGAGTTTACAGTTTATAGTATCTGCGAAGCAACTCTTCACTCATTACTTTAAATAAACTTTTAAATCACCTTTTAAGTGGGCACAGAAAATGCTGTTATTGTGAGTTACTGAGATCTAATGTGGGAGACTAGTTAAGAACCTGAGTCCTCAACTCAAGCAAGAAATGATTCTACCACTGTTTATCTCTGTACTTTTTAATCTCTGGAAAGTTGTTTGCCCTCAGTTTCTTCCACTATAAAATGGAGATGATACAGTTGTAGTGATGAATAAATTTACACACACAAACAGATACACACACACACACACATACAATAAATAACCTCTCTTAACATTATAACTAGTATTAATAGTAAAAATAACTATTATGCTGGGGAAATCTCTTTAAAGATTATTTAGCAACTTATTCAGTGAATTCCAGGCAGTACAGTTACTTATTTCCTTAGACAGAAGGCTTTTCCTTTTTAAAAAAGAAACATTTTTAAGGATATAACACAATCTCTTATTATACTCCCTATCTATCAGCCATTATGCTACAAAGAATTCTTCCTTCGTTAGAGTCTATACAGAGAGGTATAGTATATAAGCTGGTCATTCATTTCTGCCATGAGCATTCACAGGTGACATTCACTCAACTCACTTTCACTGACCGTTTATTCAGTGTGCTAAGCACTATGCTAAGGCATGGGGATTCAACAACAAAGAGGCATGAGACATCGTCCTTGGCCTTGAGAAGCTCTTAGTCAAAAGAAGCAACAAATGAGGAGACTCAATCACAACAGAAAAGGATGGGAGCAAAAGGGAATGTGTACAAAGTGCTGAGGCAGCACAGAGGAGGGAGGCATCAATCTAGTTTGAGCACAAGGGAAGATTCTGCAGAGGATGTGAACCTTAAGTGAGGCCTAGAACAAGGAAGATATTCCAGGCAGAGTGAAGGGCACGGGCAAAGGCATATATACATCTATCTATATATACTTTTTAAATGCATGGCATCTTGGGTGGAAAAAGAAGACAGCTTGATGGCTAAACATGAACCCCAAGAGTAGAAGGAGGCAGCTATGAAGGTAGTGATACTCATCAATAAAGGATCCAGAAGAACACAGAAAGGACACTTCATTCAGCAGGGGGATGATGTAAAAGGAGTGTTTAGCACCACATGCTGCAAACTGGGCTTGTGAATGCATTCTCAGAAGTCTGTGAGTTTTATGAAAATTTGAAATTTCTTTAATTTTAATGATAATCTAAAAACTAAAATTGCCTGGAAATGCTTTTTTGTACTGATCATTTACATTTCAATCATCCACTCAAAAAATATTTATTGAACACCCCTATGTGCCAGGCACTGGGGAGATAACAATGAGTGAGACACAGTACCTGACCTCATAGAAGTTAGACTAATAAGGGGAGGTAACCAAGAAATAAAAGTATAGCATATCAAGAGACAGTAAGTGCTGCACAGATAAATAAAATATTAATGTGGCAAGAGGTAGAAAGTCAAATGCGGGGTGTTCATTTCATACAGGGTAGTCAAGCAGTCAGTGCACTTCTTCATTAACATGATATTTGAGCAAAGACCTGAAGGAAATAAGATATTTGAGAGATATTTTCAGGGAAGAAGATTTACTTCCCCACATTTGTCACAAACATTCCTAAGGGTCTATAAGAATGCTCTTTGTCTCTCTTTCTCTGTTTCTCATTGTTATATCTCCAGTGCCTAGTATTGTGCCTGGCACATAGGAGTGTTCAATAAATGTTTTTTGAGTGGATGATTTAAATATAAATGATCAGTACAAAAATAGTTATGTCTTAATTTCCAGATAATTTTATGTTTTAGATTATCATTAAATGTATGTCTGTCTGTCTATCTCTCTCCTTCTTTTGAGACGATGTCTTATTCTGTCACCCAGGGTGAAGTGCAGTGGCATGATCATGGCTCACTACAGCCTCAACCTCCTGGGCTCATACCTCAGTCTCCCAAGTGGCTGGGATTACAGGCATGTGCCACCATGCCCAGCTATTTTTTGTATTTTTTTGTAGAGATAGGGTTTCACCATGTTGCCCAGACTAGTGTCAAACTCCTGAGCTCAAGTGATACAGCCACCTTGTCCTCCCAAAGTGCTGAGATTACAGACATGAGCCACTGCACCCAGCTTATTTTTATTTTTAAAAGGTAATCTGAAAAAATAGAGAAAACATTTGCAAACCATGTATCTGATAAAGGGTTAATATCAAAAATATATATAAGGAACTTCCACAACTCAAAAGCAAAAACAAAAAAAAAAGACAACCTGATTTTAAAATGGGTACATAGACTTTTTTTGAAGAAATGTCTATTTCTTCAAAAGAAAGCATACAAATAGCCAACATGTATATGAAACAGATGCTCAAAATCACTAGTCATCAAGGAAACGCAATTCAAACTCACAATGGGATATAATTTCACGTCTATTAGGATGGCTGTTATCAAAAAAAAGCCAAAGAGAGGCTGGATGCAGTGGTTCATGCCTATATCATGCCTATAATCCCAGCACTTTGGAAGGCCAAGGTGGGAGGTTTGCTTGAGCCCAGGAGTCAAGGCTTCGATGAGTCGTGATTGTGCCACTGTGTTCCAGCCTGGGTGACACAGTAAGACCCTGTCTCAAAAAAAAAAAAAAAAAAGATAACAAGTCTTGGTAAGGATACGGAGAAATTGGAGCCCTTGTACACTGTTGGTGAGAATGTAAAATAGTGTTGCACTAAGAAAAACACAACAGAAGTTTCAAAAACTAAATTAAATATAGAATCGCCATATGATCCAACAATCCTACTCTGGGTATTTATCCAAAAGAATTGAAATCAGGATCTCAAAGACATATTCACACTCCTGTGTTCACTGCAGCATTATTAACAATAGCCAAGGTCTGAAAACAAAACTAAGTGCTCATAAATGGATGAATGGATAAAGAAAATGTGGTATATACACATAATAGAATATTATTCAGCCTTAAAAAAAAAGAAAATTCTGCCATATGCCACAACAAAGATGAACTTTGAGGATATTATGCTAAATAAAATAAGCCAGTTACAGAAGAACAAACATTACATGATTCCACTGATACTAGGAATCTAAAATAGTAAAACTCATAGTGGTTGTCAAGGGCTAGGGGGAGGAGGCAATAGGGTGTTGCTATGCAACTGGTATAGAGTTTCAGTTACACAAGATGGGTAAATTCTAGAGCTCTGCTGCACAACTTTATGCTTATAGCTAACCATATTGTATTGTACATATAAAAATTTGTGAAGAGGGTAGGTTTCATGTTAAATGTTCTTATCACAATAAGAAAAAAAGATTCCAAGGCAATACATGACAAAAACAAACACAAGCCAGGTGCCGTAGCTCACACCTGGAATCCCAGCTACTCAAGAGGCCCAGGAAAGAGGAACACTCGAGGTCAGGAGTTCAAGACCAGCCTGGGCCACATAGCGAGACCCCATCTCTATAAAAAACAAACCAACAACAGCAACAAAAATGCTCTGCAGGGACAGTCCCTCAATCCAGACCACACAGAATCTCAGAGATCAAACAATATTTGAAGAGATCGTGACTAAAATTTCCAAAACTCACTAAAAATACAGGGAGCAAATGTGTTACAGCAGGGCAAGCAAATGTAAACTCACATTCAAGCATCTACAAGTAAAATTACAGAATACCAAAAAAGCTTATCTGAGCAAACGACAATTCATTAATCAGGCACCTCCAAACCAGGAGTGGTTCAGGAGCTCCTCCAAGGGAACACAATGGGGAGGCTTTTATAGGATAAACACAGAAGTAGAGCAAAGAAAATATTTGATTGATTACAGATACACAGTATCTGTACTGTGTTTTGAAGAGATTTCAAAAACAACCATAGAGAAGAAACAGGTTAACTACAAAAGAACAAGGACTAAGATGACAGCCAACTTTTCAAGGAAACAAAAATATTATTTCAACAACATAGCTTGAAAGGGCTAAGAAAAAATAACTCTCAACCTAGAACTTTACTCCAAGTAAATCGGCCAATCAAGAATGAGGATAAAATAAAGATACATTGAGACAAAGACAGCTTACCACTGACATAATCCACCTGAAATTGCAGCATGCTTCTACTAGCTTGTAAGAGCCAAATGTGAGGTTTACAGGAATTTTGTGAGTCTGTAGAAAACATGCTGATAAATTGAAATCAGCCATAGTGGGAGCATTAAACCATGGGAATTGGCAAACACTAAAAAACAGGATTTTTTTGCCCCTGGGGGACCAGTTCCTAAATATTTACCATCACGCCACTGACTTAAAAGAACTAGAATGTGTACATCAAGAAAAAAAATAAATCTAGAAGGAAGGATTGATATGAAGGAAAGAAAAATGAGAAAATAAATACAGTAAATGTAATTTTAAATAAGTACTTATTGCATAAAACAATAATAAAGATGACAATTCCTGATGTGGGGAGATTGGGAGCATATCCGTCAGGTAACCTCCTTATACTGTGGCAACAAACAATCCCAAATCTCTATGGCTTAAAACAACAAATGTTTATTTCTCATTCATGTTAAATATCCTTCAGGGTTTAGCTAGGGAAGTCTGCCCATTGTAGCCCCTCAAGGACTCCAGCCAAGTAGAAGCATCATCCCAAAGCCTTCTTCAACAATTGCCACAGGTCACATGGTGAACCATACGCTGTCTCGCTAAGCTTTTTCACACTTCACTGGCCAAAGCAAGTCAGATGGCCACATCTCATTTCAAAGACACAAAAGCATAATCCCACCATGTCCCCAGGAGAGTATAAAAATAAAAACATGTAAGACAGGAGGCAGGTGGTTGGTGTTAAGAATGTTCCAAGTTCCTCATATTTTCGTGTGAAAAGAGAAGATAAATAGGGTAACTTTAAACTTTAAGTATGCAAATTTAAAGGATAATATTAAAATTTTAAGGATAACAGCTGAAAGAATAGAGAACAGAATTATAACTTCCATATCTGTAGGGAAAAAGAATACAGAAAATGCAATTTAAAAAGAGGAGATAGACATGGAAAAGGCAAGGTAAATAAGTAACAAAATAAAATGGTAGCGTTACAAAGAAAACTGAGGCACTGTAAAAGTTTAAAGAGCTTATCTGAGCAAATGACAATTCATGAATCTGGCACCTCTAAACCAGAAGTGATTCAGGAGCTCCTCCAAGGGAACACAAGGGGGAGGCTTTTATAGGATAAACACAGAAGCAGAGCAAAGAAAATATTTGATTGGTTACAGATACACAGTTGCCTTATTTGGTCTATCCTGTTGGACTGTCTCTGATTATATAAGTTTGTTGGCTGCTTCTGATTAGTTGAGCCTACGTCCTGTTTTTCTTTAATATAGGCATTTACAAGAAATAACTCAAGTTAAGTTTTTCTTGTTTGTAAGTCAAGCAAGTTTAGATCATCCATAAGGCCTAACGGATTTTGTTTGCTAAGGGATACTTCAGGGCTGGTCTCCATTTTAATTTACTTTAACAATAGAAATAAATGCAAATATAAAAACAATTACAAAAGATGTAAATGCAATAAACTCACCACCTAACAAGAGATAAATCATCTATTTGCATTTTTTAAATGCTGCTATAATCTGTTAACAAGAAATATACCAAAAACTTAAGAACACAGCAAAGCTGAAAGCAAAAGGACTAATTCAGAGCGCAGGCATGGAATCACACAAGCATGGAAATCATATAATTCTAGGTACAACCTCAGGTAAATCACCTAACCACAGAGCCGTGGCAGTTTCCTCATTTGTAAAATGAGCTAACAACTACACTTCACAATGTTAGTAGGATTAGATAAGCTATGTATAAAGTGTTTCAGACAGAGCCGGGTTCAAAGCAGTTGCTTGTCAAATAATAGCTATCCTATTGTCATTAACCCTACCTGCAAGTCCACAAACAGTGGGCTTTTTGTTTGCAAAGAAGAGTGTTTGCAAAGAAGGCTGCAAATTTCCTCCCATCCCTATCCAGATAGCCTTTTGCAATATGATTTGCCACCACTTGCATCAAGAGTTTTAGTCTATTTCTCCACCCCTTGAATTGGGATGGCCTTGGAATGGCTTTAATTAATAGAACTCAGAGGTGTGGTTTATGAGTTCCAAGTCTAGGCCTCAAGAGACCATGCCACTGCCACTTCTGTACTCTTGAGACTTCTACTCCAGCCAAGATGGAGTTGGAGAGATAGATTAACCTTCTTGCCTGAAATGACTAAAAAACTGGACAACATATATGAAATAATGGTTTCAAGAACAGTGATTCCTGAGATGTAGAATGAGATGAGCATTATAACTGTCCCAGCCTACTGCCTGGAGACAGTGTCCAGGCTGCAGCACAAGGAGGGGAAGCCCAGGCGAAGACCAGTGGTCTCCCTCATTTAAGAAGACCAAATTGGGAGTCTGTAAAGATGATGTCAGGTAGAGTTCACAGCAAGGAAGGATGCAGAGAGTCTCTACTATGGTTTGGATGTAGTTTGTCCCCATCAAAACTCATGGTGAAATTTGATTCCCAACGCGACAGTGTTGGGACATGGGGCCTAGTGGGAAGTGTTTGGGTTGGTGGGGGCAGATCCCTCATTAATAGATTAATGCCAACTCACAGGAGTGAGTTCCCACTCTCGCAGGACTAGATTAGTTACCTTGAGAATAGGTTGTTCCTTCTTGTGTTTGGTCTCTCTGTAGACACCGTGCTTTCCCTTTTGTTTTCCGCTGTGAGTTGAAGCAGCGTGAGACTCTCACCAGGTAGGCTGCCCAATCTTGGAATTTCCAGCCACCAGAATTAAGGGTCAAATAAACTTCTTTATAAATTTCCCAGCCTCAGGTGTTCTGTTACACAAACACTAAAAGGAGTAAGAAAGTCCCCCTAGAATATTCAGCTATCGGTCATCACATGTGTGTGATGAAAATGCCCGAGGCCAAGGGAAAAACTACCCAAAACGATAGAGGAAATAATGCTTGGAGCTCACACTTTGCTCTCTTGGAACACAGTATCATGATATGAAGAAATTCAAGCTACCCTCTTTGACAATGAGATATCATGAGGGGAGAGGCCCAGACAAATGCCAGCAACAACCACCAGACATGTGACAGAGGCCATCTTAAACCTACTAGGCCCTGTCAAATCACCAGATAACTGCAGCCTCATGAAGGACCTTAGAAGAAATGAGCAGAACTGTCCAACTGAGCCCAGCCAAAGCCAGCCCTAAGAATCATGAAAACAAATAAAACAGATGTTGTTTTAAGTCACCAAGTTTGGGGCTGATTATTACACTGCAATAGATAACTGATAAACAAGATGTCAAAAACAAGGTTATATACACATAGCAATAAACATCCAGTAAATGGCCCATCTCTACCACCCATCAGCCTAAACGAATATCTAAGGACAGCCAGCCTCAAATGTAGCAAGAGTCACAGCCTTCTTCATTCACAGGAAGTTAAAACCACTGTGGAAAAAATATGTTTTCAATCATAGAATCCTGAAATACCAGGGTTCACATGTCACCTCCACTGTGAAGCACTCGCAAGATTCTGCGACAGAAATAACCATTTCTTAATCTGTCATGAGATTAGAATAGAAAAAAAAATAAACCACTTCTTCCTCTTATTTCTATGGAAGATTGAGGACAGCCCTGTTCTGGCACCTACAACCGTGTGTTCTGTGGTCTTCTTATCCTCAGCAGCAGCACATCACAGGCACAGCTAAGCAGTTCACCCTCACTGGTAGTGAGTCACACAGCACAGTTCCTATCCCTAAACAATAACTACACTGGAAGTAGCATGCTGGGCTATTTTAATCCTGAAGAAAGAGGTCAGAAAACTGAGACAAGATTAAAGGACGACTAAGGAAGCAGCTCTGTGTTAGTTGTGACAGAGGGAGCTGGCTTTAAATTTATCAAGATCCCTCCCTTCCCATGACTCACCCAGCCTTGGTGGGGAGAAATACCAAGTGCAGTCTCAGGGGCCAATAGGCCACAATATACAGATGCTCCTTGACTTAGCACAAGGTTATGCCCTGACAAACCCATCATAAGTTGAAAATATTAAGTAAAAAATGCATCTAATACACAATCTACTGAACATCATAGCTTAGCCTAGCCTATCTCAAACGTGCTCAGAACACCGACATTAGCCTACAGTCGGGCAATGCATACTTGCACCAACATAAAGTCAAAAATCAAAGCCAAACCATCATGAGTTGTGGACCCTCTGTAGGTAAGGGTCTAATGGGCCTTCATGCATCTTCAAGGTCAGGCTGCTTCAAAACGGGCATCTATGTGCTGCCTTTGGTCACAATGGAAACTGACAAACCACGAGTTCATGCTGAGCTGAAAGGCCCAGATGAGCCATAGAAACAAGATGTAACTGAACCTGTAGGAAGGGTAAAATTAAAATCACCCCAGCCCTGACTACCTCTGAGACCTCATTTCCTCTGGCTCTCACCTTCATTCACTTGGCTCCAGGCACTGCAGCCTCCTTGCTGTTCTTCCATCATGCCAAGAACACTCTTGCTTCCAGGATGTTGCCTTTGCCCTTCCCTCTGCTTGGAATGCTCTTTCCCTAGTTGTTTCCCCTCCCTGAGTTTTCAGTTCTTTGTTCAAATGTTACTTCTCCAGGGCAGTCTTCCTGGACCACTCTATCTACATTACGACCCCCACATATGTCCTGCCATTCCCTAGTCCATTAGCCTGCTTTTTTTTTTCTCACGATCTATCTACCTTTAATTTGTGTGTCTATCTTCCAACTCTAACGTGGGCTCTATGAGGGCAGGGATTTGACTATTTGTTTAAAACTATATACCCGGCCAGGCATGGTGGCTCACATCTATAATCCCAGCACTTTGGGAGGCCGAGATGGGCAGATTACAAGGTCAGGAGATCGAGACCATCCTGGCTAACACAGTGAAACCCTGTCTCTACTAAAAATACAAAAAAAAAATTAGCTGGGTGTAGTAGTGGGCACCTGTAGTCCCAGCTACTCAGGAGGCTGAGGCAGGAGAATGGCATGAAACCAGGAGGCAGAGCTTGCAGTGAGCCGAGATCACGCCACTGCACTCCACCCTGGGCAACAGAGCGAGAATCCGTCTCAAAAAAAAAGAAAAAAAAACTATATACCCAATGCTGGTGACAGTGCTGCACAACACAACCAGTAGATAGTCAATAAATATTTCTTCTATTAGTGAATTTACTAGATGTCTTCTGTACATTGCAAATGTATCACCAATAGTGTTCTACATCAGTGGTTCATGAAAATTATGAAGTTGTAACCTCACAAAGACAGATGCTATATGGATCTTGTCATTATGAATTATATGTAAAAATAACTAACATTTGTAAAGTACTTACCCTGCACTGAGCCCTATGCTAAGATCTTTTATGCATTTTTCCAAGTCTTCTTCCCAACCACTTTATAAAGTGGCTATGATTACCATCCCCTTTCTACAGATGAGAAAACCGAGGCTCAAAGAGAGAAGTCACTTGCTCAAGGTCACAGCAAAGATTTCAGTCTGGCTCTGGAACCCAAGCTTTTAACCCCAGTGCTATACATCCAGGTAGGAAACAGAATGAATGAATGACTGGATAATGAACTAGAGATGCCCATCATGACACACTCTCGTTGCATGCTCTTCTTGCAGACTCTGTCCATCCACCACCAAGCTCCATGTCACACGGCCCTACTCCTCACTCTCCTTCTGCTAGCGACTAAATGATCAAGGGATGGGACTCTCACCCCTGGCCTGGCTGGGCCATCAGGTACCTCACTTAGAAAATTAGAATTGGAAACTGAGAGGCTGAGCCAGGCAATGGAGGAGGCAAAATTGAAAAGAACTGCTCAGGAAGAGCTGGGGCCTTGCAAGCCAAAGCCCGAGGAAAGTCCAAGTTCTGAGGAGAGACAATGGACACACAGGAAGAGTGCAGAAAGCAGACAGTGAAGACAGGAGCACAGAGTAGGGAAGCCATAGAAATGCCCTAAAGGAGCAGTGAACTTGGATCCTGATAGTGCTCCACTTTCAGCTCCAGCAAACCCCAGCTTTTTTTTCTCAAGGTAGTTTGAACAGTCTCAACCCACCCACCCAAACATATTGCAATAAATTGGTCAGACTAGAACAAATAAAAAATAAGAGAAATGGTGTTCATGTCCAATAGTACCCTCTCTAAAGAGGATTCTCCAGAACCATCTTGAATTATTTACTAATCCTGCACATGCAGGTGTGAGAGTTGGGATAGTTCCAGATTCCAGATTTTTCTTTCTCTATCACTGCTGACCTTCTCAAGGTCACCAACTTCTGCTGCCTTTGGCCATTTCTGGCCAGAAGAAAAGCACCTGCTGCCCCACATGACCCAATCTTTCAGAATGAGGTTCCCTCAGCAGAGCTGGTGGGCTGCTAGTGACCACAGCCCTCTCATTCCCAGGAAGCAGCAGGCTAGAGGCTGTGCCAGGCCATGGTTAGGCACCTGCTCCGTCATTCCTCTGCTCTCTGTGAACTCTCCTCACTTGTGATGATTTCTCTTCTCAAGGGTCCGATGACCTCTTTCTCTGAAACTGGATTTCTCTGGGGATCCCTGGCCCATCAAACTAGGGCTACATATGTCTGGATTCCACTTATATTAAGAGCTCAAGTTCTTTCCCACAGATGTTCCATGATGCCTGCCTGGGAGGCCAAAAAGCCTACAAAGAGGATGCTGCTGTCCCAACTCCACCTGCTGACCAGTTACAACATAGTCCCAGCCAAAATATCCCCTTTGAAGATCACTGTGTATTAGTCCATTTTCAGACTGCTGTAAAGAACTGCCCAAGACTAGGTAATTTATAAACGAAAGAAGTTTGATTGACTCGCAGTTTAGCATGGCAGGAGAAGCCTCAGGAAACTTACAATCATTGCAGAGGGCAAAAAGAAAGCCAGGTACCTTCTTCACAAGGCAGCAGGAAGGAGAATTAATGCAGGAGGAACTACCAAACACTTACAAAACCATCATATCTGGTGAGAACTCACTCAGCATCATGAGAACAGCATGGGGGAAACTGCTCCCATGATTCAATTACCTCCACCTGGTCTCTCCCTTGATACATGGGGATTACAATTCAAGATGAGACACAAAGTGGTATGGACACAAAGCCTGACCATATCACACTGAAAGATAATGAACCCATATTTAAATATCACTACTTAGCTGGGCATGGTAGCCCACACCTGTAGTCCCAGCTACTCAGGAGGCTGAGGCAGAAGAATCGCTTGAACCAGGGAAGCATAGGTTGCAGCGAGCTGAGATCATACCACTGCACTCCAGTCTGGACAACAGAGCAAGACTCCATCTCAATCAATCAATCAATCAATCAATCAATATCACTGCCATAAGCACCCATTCATGCTGCCATCCACACAACACAGACCTCCCTTCTGATTGGAGGGAATCAGAGAAACCCTAACCAGCAGTACCCTAACACAATCCTTCCAGTTTATATGATGAAACTGAGTCATCCCAAGGCAAGGAGGAACCTCAGGTCCAAGAGAGCCAAGCATTACTAAGGAAGATTCCTTTATAGGATTCACACTTCACAAATTACATGTGGTTGAGTTCAGAAAACACTAAATGAAGGCTGGTTTGAACTGTGTGATGCAGGAAGCTGTGGCCATACAAAGTGAAGAAGGTCTAGCCTTCATCTTCAAGGCATTTGTAACTCAGCGGAGGAGAGTTAGACCCACCTATTTAAATGACAAGAAAGGCATGTGCAGATGCTATACCTGGGGCAGAAATAAAGTGCTATAGTAACCTAAGTCAGGGATGAAGAAGAGTAAGTACGACCAGGGAGGGCTCCACACAGAAGACCGAAATTTGGTTAATCCTCAAAGTTCCTACTTACGCTTCCAGTCTCAGCTGGAATGTCCCCTCCTCAAGAAGGCTTCCAAGACCTCACAGGCTGGGTTTGTACCCTGGCTGTACAACTCCACAGCACCCTGAACTTTTTTCCACTTTCAAACCTGACTAATCACCTTCCACAATTTTCTCACTAGATGCAAAATCTGCAAAATTGGGAATCTCATCCTCAGTAGTGCTTTGCACACTACAGTTGTTCAGTAAAGAAATGTGTATATATGTGTGAGTACTAAACAAAACAGCTGAAAATGCATGTGATATCTTATATCCATACTAGAGAAAGATAAGGTACAAATGGGTATTTTTAAAATAGTCTGTGCAAAGGTACAAAAGTGAAAAAGAAATAGAAGAGAGAAGTGGTGAAAGGGGAAGGTAGCATAATAATACCCTCAAGTAACCTTTACCAAGCCCCATACATGAGTTCTCCCACTTAATCCTAACTACTCTGAGAGGGAGATATTATTATATAATTATTGTTCTACAGACAAGGAAACTGGGATAGAGAGAGGTCAAGAAACACCCAAGGTCACACACAAGAATAAGAGCCAGATTGGACCCCAGCAAGTCCAATCTCAGAAGCTGCACACTTCATCAACACCTGACATTGAATTGAAAAACGGCAAGAGACTGTGAGAAGAGAGAGAAAAAAGCCTAAATTTGGTGTTTGGAAAAGTACAGGAGCATCTGCTCTGAGAGCTAGCTTCTTGAAGGATACAGCCACAGTCACTGGCATTCAGAAAGTAACTCAAGTAAAAGTAGTAGAACAGTAGAGCAAGGGACAAGTCCATGGATAGTGAAGCTTAGATATTTCTCTATTTATTTCCACTATAGTGCACCTCCACCCTTGGTCACCTTCTTTATTTTCCAATAAAAGGACACTTATAGATGCTGAAATAATTAAAAGCAAAATCTCTTGCAAATTACAACATGGGATGTATACTTCAGATGTTTAAAAGATTTTGTTATAAACAGCCTAAATTATAAATTTTGTTTTAGAGGAGGGTTAAAAAATGCCTTTATTGTTAACTCCCTTCTTCTGTCCAATCTATAGGCTGTTGAGAACAGTGCACGAAAAGAACTATTTTATTTCTCAATTTTTAAAGAAATAACATTATAAAAACTCCAGGGGAGCCTGGAGAGCCTTCACAATATCATGAGTTTTACCTCCAGGAGCCCTATCAGGTTCTCACGGTGAGGTTCAGAGAAAGCTCTCCTGGTTCCTCCTGCAGGGGATTGTGAGAAAATCACCATTTTGAAATATGCCCAGAGTATTCTGTTCATAAAAATGTCTGCCCTCAGAGGAAACTACTTCACTAGAGCCTACCTGCCTGGAGGAAGGGAAACATCCAACTCCAGCCCCTTCTAGCTTTCCTGTCTCTCCTAAAAAGAAAAACAAAACAAAACAAGACTGAGAAGCACTTGTGAAGGTCACCGCCCAGGGGCAGAGGCTCACTACAGACGGAGACCTAATCACAGGAACAACTTTAGACACACTTTGATTAGGTACTAATTATAGTCCTCTGTAGTTTTCCAAGAATTCTTATATATATGTATTTCCACTATATATATATATATGTTTCCACTATATATATTTCTACCATATATATGTATTTCCACTATATATATTTCCACTATATATATTTCAAATATACATATATATTTCCAATATACATATATATTTCCAATACACATATATAGATTTCAAATACACATATATAGATTTCCAATATACATATATATATTTCCAATATACGTATATATATTTCCAATATATATTTCCACAGCTACCTTAAGAGAGAGAGAGGGTGTCTCTCTGTCACCCAGGCTAAAGTGCAAGTGGCGAGCTCTCAGCTCACTGCAGCCTCAACCTCCCAGGCTCAATTGATCTTCACACCCCAGCCTCCTGAGTAGCTGAGACTACAGGCGTGTGCCACCACAGCTGGCTAATTTTTGAATTTATTTTTACTTAGAGACAAGGTTTCGCTATGTTGCCCGCACTGGTCTCAAACTCCTGGGCTCAAGTGATCCACCTGCCTCAGCCTCCCAAAGTGCTGAGATTATAGGCATGAGCCACCGTACAGGGCCTCATTTATATTAATATTTTCTCATTTCATGCCAATCTGTGGGAAAAGCAGAGAAGACAGTGGCCCATTTTGCAGATAAGTAACTAAAGCTCTAGGAGGATGCTAAACATTGGTGGAGCTAGATTTTAAACACACCAATTCAGACTCAGTCCAGAGCAATTTTGACTAACCCACATCTTGTCCTATATTACCTATAGATTAGAAAGAGTTCACTAAAACAAATTTACTGGATTTCAACTTAATTACAGTCCCCAACTTACACAGGCTAGGCATACCAAATTTGAAAATCCAAAATCCAAAATTCTCCAAAATCCAAAACTTTTTGAGTGCTGACATGACACGCAACAAAAATGCACAATGGAGCATTTTGGATTTCAAATTTGGGATAATGCAAATATTCCAAAATCCAAAAAAAATTAAAATCTGAAACACTTCTGGTCCCAGGCATCTTGGATAAGGGACACTCTACCTTTAATACAAATACCATTTATTGAGCCCTTACTTTAGGCAGGCACTCTGACAAACCCTTCCTGTGCATGACCTCATTTTGTGCTCATTGCAGGACTTATGAGGGAGGTACTGTTCGGTCTGTTTTCCAGCAAGAGATTCAGGATCACAGAGGCAAAATAACTTGCCCAATGTCTCAACATCCATAAAATGTGATTCCAAAGGTGAGCCCTAATTAACCACTTGACATTTGTGCTTCATTCTATTCATGGCAAGCATCAAAGACACTCCTTGACCAAACTTTAGTTAGGCTCCCGTAGACCCTCTTCTCAACCTTGACCTTCTGTGTTCACCTGTCCTTGCCAGGTCTGTACAGCCCAGTCTTAGCAAGAATCCCACAAAGTCAGTTTAGAGAGAATCCCCTACCCTTGATATCTGCTAAAGTTCTTCATCCCTGCCCTTTATTGTCTAAGTCTTTGATCTGCCTTTAGCAAGAATCCCATTGGATCCATTTAGTACGAACCCCCTACTCTTGAAGTCTCCTCATAGTAATTTTCCACCCATTGACCTCCTCACTCTACTCACTGGCTATATATGCCCAGCTGTCTTTGCTGTATTCAGAGTTGAACCCAATCTCTCTCCCCCATTACAATACCCTTATTGCAATAGTCTTGAATAAAATCTCCCTGACCATTTTAACAAGTGTCAGAATATTTTTTTTTCTTTAACACAGTAATGATACTCTAGCAGATTAGCAGTTCTTGGGCTCAGGAGCTTCTGGAACCAAGTTTCTACCACCCAGAAAGCCCTGAGGCTTGTATGTACTAGGATGCTCAAACACATTTTGATTCAGTATTTGACCTGATGGAGGAAGAAGTACAGGACAGCACAAGAGCACTGAGCACCTAAAAATGGGAAACAGTAACTGGTGGGTGCATGTGGCATCAGCCACACTGCAGTAACCACCTCACTGCCTTCCCTACCCAAGTCAGTGTTTGGTAGGCATGTGGCTTTGAGAGCCACTGAAGTTTGGTCCATGACCTCCTCACTCTCCCCCATCACCAAGGCTTGCCTTTTAGATCCCAAAAGCTAGGCAGATGGATAAGAAAAAGCCTCACTTCTAGATTTTTGAGGACGAGTACCCCACTTCTAGCCACTACACCACAAAACCCATATTATGTAAGGCCTGATTCCTGCTGAAGGTTCACTGGTGAACTCACTCCCATGTGCCTCCACTCTGAGGTCTCAAGGTTCAGGGAGCAGAGCAGGGAGAATGGGGACCAAACAGCTGCCTTAAGGATCCTCTTGATACACACTCTGGGCCTAATTCCAGCGGAAAGACTTCCTATATTACACACACACACACACACACACACACACACACACACACGTACACACACACAAGAGATTTCAAACACATACATGCACATACATATGCATGCATGCACATAAATGCACAGAATTGCTTTTGCTCCATGAGGCAAAATGCTTAGGGAGGCATTAGGAGCTACTGCCAAAGCATCCAAGCTCATACAATCTCAGAGTCATCTCCATAATAATCATCATCATAACAAAAATAATAGCAGCTATTTGTTACTGAACACCTGCTGATGCCATCATTTAAATCATTGCATTTACTCCTATCAGTCCTATGAGCTGGCTAGATTTACCAATAAGGAAACTAAGACTCAGAGAGGTAAAGTAACTTGTCCCACATCACCCAGCAGAGCCATGATTTCTACCCAGCTCTTTCTGATTCCAAGGCCAGTGTTCTCTCCACTCCATCCCTGATTTCACATCAGGAATTGTTTCCATCAAATATGGGAGTGGGACACAATACTCAGTGTCTCAGAGTCGAACCCTTCATGGGCCAGTTTCACACTAGAGCCACACAGTAAGTGCTCAATAAATATTTGCTGAATGAACAAATCTGTTTAGGTTCTTAAATCATATTTCCAGTTTACTGAAGGCTATAACTTTCACTTCAGGGTCCTTCTAATCAGATTTTTCTGCTTTTGTTGGTGACAACAATGGAAACTGTGTGTCCCTTTGATCCCATTACACTCCTAAGAATCAGATCCAAGGAGATAATCTGAGAGACACTTTTCAATGGGGTTATGGAGGGAAAAAGAAGCCAGAGAAGAAAAGGGGGAAAAACAATGCATATACTGCATTTTCCATTTACTTGGCCTTAAAAGAAAGAACAGAGAAATTCTGAACAAAGAAATGAATTCTTAGGAGAAATAAGTTAAACTTTTTTAGTTCATGCTGCCAGAGCTTTTTCCAGTATGCAACACGTGGTTACACTGGGATGTCACGTAGTAGCCCGTCACAGTCAGTTAACTGGACACTACGGCTAACTGTTAGCGACGGTCCATTAATGTCTTACATTTCTTATGCTCTCTCTCCTATACAGCTGGTAAGAATGTAAACTGAAACAAGCTCCCAAGGGCAAGGTGGCCATGTGGATAAAGAACCTTAAATGTGTGCCTTCCTTTTGATCTCACAAGTCCACTCCTAGAACCCAAGGAAATCATTTGAAAGGCAGATAAAGATTTAGGTGCCACAACATTCTTTGTGTTTCTCATGTTGGCAAAATTTAGCAAACAACTTCAATGTGCTATACTAGAAGAATGGCTAACTTTGTGGACTACGAAGCAGGGAATAACAATAAATAATCCTATCTAACATATATTTCATGGTCAGGGAAAATGTTCACAATAGAACAACAAATTTAAAAGTAGAATTCAAAACTAAACAAATAATATTAAAACAATTTGTCTAAAAATAAATGTTAGCTCATATTTACATATGTCTATATAAAAGATCACAAAAACACTCCAAAATGCTAAGTAGCAAACCAAGATGCTACCTCTGGCTACTAGAATTATTTTTCATTTTCTTCTTTATATATCCTTATCTCTTCCAAAAGAACATATTTTTTTTCATTTTCAGGAAAAAGGTAATTTTTCAATGAAAGATTTTTAAAATCTATCTTCACCCTTCAGGAAATTGACTTGCAATATCTATAATAGTCAAATCATCCCAGAGATGTGACAATTTATTAAAACACAACAAAACAGAAAATTCTAAAGAATAACTAAAGGAAACATATTTTGAAGTCTAACTCCAGCCACTCTCGGGAGGCTCTTTCTTACATATAACCCATTCTCTCCCACTGTAATTTATGCCTATTAAACTTGGTTTGTAATCTTATTAATCTTTGAATCTCTATGGTTTACCACAGTGCCTGACACAGAGGAACCCCTTAATAAATGCTTGTTTAATCCCAAAAGCAACCATCTAGTGGACTATGGGATCCATGGTGTCATCTTTCCCCCAAATGGTCTTATACCTTTCTTCTAGCAACAGTCTCCCTTTCCTTTGGAGGCAGAGAAACTCTTCCCCCCAATCCCTTGGATGCCAAGGTACAAGAAGGTGCCTGGAGCATCTGGGGGCCACCTCCTCAGCCAAATCTGCAGTAGGACTAAAGGAGGCCAACTGGCGGAGGGCAGGAGGGCTTCAGGATGGAGAGAGATCAGGCAAGGGCTGGAGAAGTAGGCCATAGGCCAGAAGAACCAGAGACCAGTGAAGGCAGAAAGAGGTTTCTGAACCCTTGAGCCCTCAGTTCCACATCTGATGACCTGATTCCTGCAACTTAGCCTCATTTCTGTCCTTCCCAGCTATGGTGAGACCATACATCCTCATTTTGCTTAGGCTGATTTGATTTGGTTGTCTATATTTGTAACTAAAACTATCCTTACAGATGCTCTCTGTCTCTAATAACTATAAACATATAATATTAAATTAGAATCATTAAGAAATATTGCATAGGGAAAACAAAACAAAACACTGCTTTGTTTCCAACAGACTAGGGCAAGACCATGCCTGATAAACTTACTTATCAGAAGAGTAGAAAACATTTAAAACGTTGCCAAGGTGATTGACACTAATGGTGAAGTTGATGAAAAAAACTTCATATAAAAATTAATTCAAGATGGATTAAAGACTTACATGTTAGACCTAAAACCATCAAAATCCTACAAGAAAACCTAGGCAATACCATTCAGGACATAGGCATGGGCAAGGACTTCATGTCTAAAATACCAAAAGCAATGGCAACAAAAGCCAAAATTGACAAATGGGATCTCATTAAATGAAAAAGCTTCTGCACAGCAAAAGAAACTACCATCAGAGTGAACAGGCAACCTACAGAATGGGAGAAAATTTTTGCAACCTACTCATCTGACAAAGGGCTAATATCCAGAATCTACAATGAACTCAAACAAATTTACAAGAAAAAAACAAACAACTCCATCAAAAAGTGGGCGAAGGACATGAACAGACACTTCTCAAAAGAAGACATTTATGTAGCCAAAAAACACATGAAAAAATGCTCATCATCACTGGCCATCAGAGAAATGCAAATCAAAACCACAGAGAGATACCATCTCACACCAGTTAGAATGGCCATCATTAAAAAGTCAGGAAACAACAGGTGCTGGAGAGGATGTGGAGAAATAGGAACACTTTTACACTGTTGGTGGGACTGTAAACTAGTTCAACCATTGTGGAAGTCAGTGTGGCGATTCCTCAGGGATCTAGAACTAGAAATACCATTTGACCCAGCCATCCCATTACTGGGTATACACCCAAAGGACTATAAATCATGCTGCTATAAAGATACATGCACACGTATGTTTACTGCGGCACTATTCACAATAGCAAAGACTTGGAACCAACCCAAATGTCCAACAACGATAGACTGGATTAAGAAAATGTGGCACATATACACCATGGAATACTATGCAGCCATAAAAAATGATGAGTTCATGTCCTTTGTAGGGACATGGATGAAACTGGAAAATATCATTCTCAGTAAACTGTCGCAAGGAAAAAAAACCAAACACTGCATGTTCTCACTCATAGGTGGGAATTGAACAATGAGAACTCATGGACACAGGAAGGGGAACATCACACTCCAGGGACTGTTGTGGGGTGGGGGGAGGGGGGAGGGACAGCATTAGGAGATATACCTAATGCTAAATGACAGGTTAATGGGTGCAGCAAAACAATATGGCACATGGATACATATGTAACAAACCTGCACATTGTGCACATGTACCCTAAATCCTAAAGTATAATAATAAAAAATAAATAAATAAAAATTTGAATGTGAGGCAAAGCTTATAGGATTCGAATGTAAACATCTATTTATTTGTTTGTTTGTTTGTTTGAAACAGAGTCTCACTCTGTCGCCCAGGCTAGAGTGCAGTGGCGCAATCTTGGCTCACTGCAGCCCCTGTCTCCTGGGTTCAAGTGATTCTCGTGCCTCAGCCTCCCAAGTAGCTGGGACTACAGGCATGTGCCACCATGCCCAGATACTTTTTGCATATTTAGTAGAGACAGGGTTTCACTACGCTGGTCAGGCGGGTCTTAAACTCCTGACCTCAGGTGATCCGCCCACCTTGGCCTTCCAAAGTGCTGGGATTATAGGTGTGAGCCACTGCACCCAGCCTAAAATTTTATTTCTAATGGGCATAGGGCATCTAAGCCCAAAATCTATGTATTTATTGAAGGGTGGCATTTACACTAGCATGTTAGGTTAAGATGTGACTTCTCAAAGGCTGATGGATATTCTGTTCAACTATATAATGTAAGACAATTATTTAACATGCTCACAATTAAAGAATCAACTGAAAACTCACTTCTTCTCAGGGTCCTACCTTTCCTCAAGTTAGTACATAAATGGCAAATACAGGACACACAGATGTCAGCAGCAATTTCTCCATGATTTTACCAAAAATACATGATGATTTTCAAAGATACTTGACTAAAAGAATTTTTTTTGAGTCAACAAAAAAGCGGTGATTTTTTAAAATTGGGGTGGGGGGTGAGTTCTGATAAGTAGCAACTCCAGCATGCACTGTCTATAGATTGGAACATTTTACCTAAGCATTATTAATGATCTATAACCCATAAGACAAAATGCAATACCATGGGCAGGACAACTCTTGATAATGGAGCCTTGTAAATTTCAAGGTAGGGCCTGAAGAAAAGTAGACTGAAAACTAAAAATACGTATTAAAATTCCAAATCAATCTGGCATCAGACCAAAAAAGCCATTTAAACAATAATTAGAAGGTGAGTTTAAGTTAGCAGCACTTGAAAAACGTATCTGGGGACAGAAAAATAACACTGTGTCTCTATTCTGCTGTGAGTCATCCTTCCATTCACTCATTGGCTGAATGAAAAAAGTGTGAAGCTGTGTGCCAAGTGTGCAGGACTTGGGGAGAAACAGGGTGGGTGGGCTCCAGCCTTCGGGGAGCTTATGGTCTACAAGGAAAAGCAAAATAGTCCACAAATAATAATAATAGCAGAATATTAAAAAATAAATAAGTAAATAACAAGAAGTGTCTACCCTACCTTGTAGGCAGTTCAACCAAGTGCACTGAACCTAGAGGGAAAGAACACCCCAGACCAAAGAAACACCATATGCAAAAGCCCTGAGGCAAAGAGCAGGGTGTAGTAAATGTACTTAGGGAAGTCTAGGAAGAAAAGGCAGCACAGTGAACCTGGATTTGAATACCAGCTCTGCCTGACATTTATTAGCTGTGTGGCCCCGGGCAAGTTACTTAACCTCTCTGTGCTTCATATATAAGATAGGAAGCATCATTTCTATGCACGGGATTATTAGAATGGTGTCTGACACATGGAAAAGTGTTTATCAAGTGTTGTGGTTGGAACCTAGAAAGGGAGAGAGTAGCATAACAGCAGCAGGGGCCTAATCACACACGGCCTTGCTGGGAAGACATTTGAGCAGTCTAAGTCTTTTTAAACAATGCCTATAGGCTGCTATCAGGACGATGAATGGGCGTGTGGTGATGAATGCAGATGGACCGGCTAGCCAGTAGGAAATCTCCTGTGGTGGCCGGGTGCAGTGGCTTATGTCTGTAATCCCAGCACTTTGGGAGGCTGAGGCAGGTGGATCACCTGAGGTCAAGAGTTCAAGACCAGCCTGGCCAACATGGGGAAACCCCATCTCTACTAGAAATACAAAAATTAGCTGAGCATGGTGGCAGGCGCCTGTAATCCCAGCTACTCAGGAGGCTGAGGCAGGAGAATCGCTTGAACCTGGGAGGCGGTGGGGGTTGCAGTGAGCCAAGGTCACGCCATTGCACTCTAGCCTAGGGGATAGAGCGAGACTCTGGTATGTGGCTGAAAAGGAAGAAAAGCTCAATGTGGATTGTGCAGAGACCTTGGAAAACGTTTCTAAGACATTATTTCTCTACACATTTAAGAGTTCAATTTTATCACTAATACCAAAACTTAACAAAAAAGCTAAATACTACCTCAAATCAATTGCTACCATAACTCCTGTTAGAAAAACACATGAATGTTTTATAACCTCAGAATTTTAATAGAGGCATGAGAGGTATGGTTGAGACATGGTCTTCTGACGCTTCAAAAAAAACCACCTTTGGGTGGACAAATACTTGAGGCAAAGTCTCAGTACCAGTATCAGCTAAGTCTGGGCCCTAGTGATGCACTTACCAAAGGAAACTTAAATGCTTCAAGCTCCCAGATATCCCATTTTTCCTATGTTTCTTCCTTCTGGAAAATAGGATCTTCTTTAAAGGAATGACTGCCAACAGGCTGAACCCATAAGTATAAGCAGAAAGGCAAATAACAGGTCCACTGTGCCAAACCACAGTTTCCCACACTGATTACCAGGTAAAACCCTGGCCTTTCAGTATAGAGGTTAAGAAGACAGGTTTTGGAGTCAAAAGAGATTGGACCCAGGCTTAGGACCTGGCTCCATCACATATGGGGTATGTAACCGTAAGTATTCAACCTCAACCTAATCCTCAGGGTCCTCATTTGCAAAGTGAGTGGAACAATTTCACCTGTCTCTAAGGGTTGCGTGATGATGACCTGATAGAATATGCATAAAGCATTTAGCTAGTAAGCACTAAATAAATGACAGTTATGATTATTATCCATCTGTGGTTCCCACAATGCCACCAAAATTGGGGATTAGATGAGGTAGAGAAAAAAAAAATACTGCTGGTAAATTGGCCACCTTTTCTGGAAAATTTTGTGGCATATTGACTTAATAGTGAAGATACAACTACCCGCTGCCCCAGTACTTCCACTCCAAGATGTATACTCAGCAGACATACAAGCCACATGCACCAAGAGACAAGAACTGGAAAGCTCACAGGAGCATCATTCAGAATAGCCGAAAACTGGAGACAACCCAAATATCCATCAACAGTAGAACGGAAAAATAAATGATGAAAGGATGGTATATTTATATGATAGAATACCAACCACATGGTGCAAAAAATTAATAAATCATGGCTACATTCAACAAAAGGGACAAATCTCACAAACCCAATGCTAAATGAAGGAAGCCAGACACAAATGAATATGACTAGATGACTACGTTTGTATAAAGTTCAAAAACAAGCAAATTAACTCTAGCATTTAAGAATGCATACTTAGGTGGTAAAAGAATAAAGAAAAACAAGGAAGAATTACCATAAAGTCAGAGTTACAGTTAGCTTTGAGGGGAGGTAGGGGGTTGTGACAGGAAACGAGGACACAGAAGGCTTTTAGGTTGTTTCCTTACCTGGTTATGGTTACATGTGTGTTGTATTGATTCATTATGCTGTACATTTATGTTTTGTACACTTCCTGTATCTGTGTGATATCTCACAATAACAAAGCAACTCTTAAAACAAATCACTCCTGCCTGCCTCGTCTAATCCAGGCCCTCTTTTCAGGAGCATCAGAGAACTGTGGTCTATGCAGCTAGCTCTGCCTTTCTGTACTGCCTGTCTACTTGAGCCAAAATCCTGGTGGAGGATGAGAGACAGGAAGGATGCAGAAGAGGTGAGAAGATGGGCCTGCCACCTGCAATTGCCTTCATAGAACTGTCTAACCTTTCCATCTCAGTCTCAAGGGATACTTCCAGGGTCAGCCCCTGTCTTTTATCATGTCACTTTTGAGACATGAAAACAAAGAAGAGTGAGTGAAGAGGCCTATAATTAGCACAAGCAAGAAATGAAGGACACAAGGAGAAATGCCACATTAACCACTCATTCAACATATACAAAGTGCCAGGATACAGTGACTGTTCTGAGTGGGGGAATATGACCCAATCAGGGCCAAAGTCCTTCCTTAAAATCCACACTGGGACATTTAGGGAGAGAAGCACTTTCCCCCTAAGGCTGTCAGGCCACAAAAATGAGTCTGGACTTCAGGAGGCCACTTTTTACCAGTCATGTGGAGGAAGCATGTCTGCAAATGAACAAAATAAAGCTGATAGAAGAGGGCAAAAGGGCTGAGAGTTGGAGAGAGATAAGACAAGGGCCTTGGAATGGTGCCTTGCATCAAGAGTAGCAGAGGCCAGCAAACGTAGGGAGAGGGTTTCAATAGCCTTGAGTGCCCAGTTCCACCTCTGACATCTTGATTTCTATAGCTTAGCCTCAGTTCTGTCCTCCCCCAGCTATGGAGAGACAACATGGGTCATATCTTGTGCTCAATTCTAATAAGAGAAAAGTTAATAACATGCAAGTCTTTCTCTTAAGGGAGCCACAATTGAATCAGGAAAATAGAAGTAACAACAGATCATCACACAGCATTATGGGAGTACACAGAAGTGGTGCACCTTAACCAGACTAGAGGATGAGAGGGAAGGGTTAGGGAAGAGTTTCTGAGGAGGTGAACTATGGAATGCTTTGGTTTCATCAGGGGAAAGAGAAGTGTAAGGGTAGTCAAGGCAACAGGGGCAGCTTGTGTTAAGGTGGGGAGGTATGAAGGGAACTAGGAGGAAGGGCAGAGTACTTTGGCACTGCTGAAGTGTGGTGTGGCTGGCAGGAGAAGCCAGGGAGACTGGTCATAAAGGAGCTGAGAGGCACTTAAAGGCCTCTGACTTCACATAGGCAAAGGGAGCCTTTGAAAAGCTTTAATCAAGAGAAAGATTTAATCAGGGGTCCAATTTCCCTTTTAAAAAGATCAAGGAGATGTTTTCTAAGTCCAATGTCTGGCAGCAGGAGGAGATCTCTCTCTCTCTCCCTCTCCCTCTTCCCACCCCTGTCCTTACTTCACCCTCTCTCCAGCACCCTGAATCTCTGAAACTCCCTTCCGCCCCGCAACTTTCATTTCCTGAATTTCCCACCCTATGGTATAAACAATAGGGACAACACCAGCTAATGACAAGAGCCAACAGACCAGTGGTCCTGAAAGATGTATCTAATCCTGCTCTCCCACTACCAGGCCTTGGACCCAGGCCAAGCCACCATTGCCTCTGGGATCATCTGCACGGACAAAATGAGGATAACAAGATTAGTCTACATACCTCAGAGGTGCTATGAGAAGTGTGTGAAAGTGAGTCAAAATCACAACCCCAAGATATTGATAAAAGTGACATCCTGATGCAAATAGCATCACAAAGCGTACTTTATTTGTTCTCTTATTAATTATAAGTAATTAAATCCTATGATTTGGTAAATATATACAAACAGTATCTACGTTTTGTTTAAAATAAGTCAACATGGATTTCTCATACCTGAACATGCCCAATATTATTTTGGGAGTAATCTATTTTGACTTTATTATATTATCTCTGATAAGGACAGCATTAAATACTATCATTAAAATGATAGATCCTGATAGATACCTAATATTTAGCTTAAAATTAAATAAAGATAACGATGTTAAAATGTGTTGAAAACACAGTCTTAAAAAATGAATTCAGACACCCAGACAAGTTTCCCACCAGTGATAAAGCACTTGTAACTCAGCAGGGTATCAAAATCCCTTAAGATAAAGGCAGGTGTTTCCTGAAATTAGGTAGCAATATTGCTTCTAAGATGAAGCTATGCAAACCTAGTGGAAGAGAATCATTGAGGGTGCGTGTGTGTTTGTGTGTGTGAGAGAGAGTGAATGTGTGTGTGTGTGTGTGTGTGTTTAATCTCACTAATTTACAGAGCATATTTTTAAGCATTATTAGCAGCCTTGGGGCAAGTTTTCTTTTAACAGCATGCATAATAGTCTGACAATTGCCCACAAGGTGGCACCAAACTCATGCCCTGAGGACAACCAAGGAAACTTTTTAATAGTAAAACAGATGCTCCAAATACTCAACAGACAGCTTCCTTTATAGCTTATCCTCAACAATGAGCCAGATTTATAGTTATAAGTATCTCCTTCTCTCTATATGGTGCAAAAATTAAAACCTATTGCTGCCTACAAGAAAACAGTAAAAGGAGAAAGACCTCCTCCCAAGATAGACCTGTGCTACTTCTGAGCAGTTTTCAAAAGAAAAAAAAAGTATCTAAGTCCTAAAAATAAATGTTCCACTTCTTTGGGGGGGAAAAATCCTGAAACTAATTTAGCTCACTGAATGGTACCCAGAAGTGATCCTTCTTCCTCTGTTTTAAATTTTATTTTATTGAGCTTAGATGAATCGGTATAAATCTTTAAAGAACTGTTATTTAAAAATTAAAACAGATTTGCAATTAATACTTAATGTGACAGGTCATGCTTATTTTAAAGGGATGAGATCTATTATTGGAGACTGTCTCCTTCCTGCCCCCTCCACCTTCCTCCATCTTACAAAGGCTATTCTAAGGTGAACTGGTCGGGGCTGGAGTAGAGCTCTGGAAACCTATAATAAAAGTCATTCTGGGAACAGACACAATGTATCACTGTTGGCTTAGGAGATATTCTGCCAATTAAAAACAGGGCACTGGGAACTGAGCCCCTGGGAGCCAAGCCTTCCATTTTGAAGAAGCAGAAGTTATGCAGAGCAATAGAGAATCCTCAAAGGGTCCAGCTTCCTGTTACCATGAGAGACAGAACTACCTGTTGGGATGAAAGGCTTATTTGTCCCCATTTGCAACACCCACCACAGATAAGAATGACCCTCTGTGAAGGGCTTGAGTCATGAGCTTGCCAATCTTTTAGGGGCAAAAAAAAAAAAAAAACTAAAAGAAAAGAACCAGATAGATCAGTCCATTCTGAGACCCCCAAGCTCTCTATCACTAGACATCATCCCACTGTGCCCAGAAGGCCCACTAATCCTGTTAGCAATTCCTGAGTCATTCATTCAGCCTCCAGAACATTGCTTTCCCAAGGAAAGACCCCTCATTGCAACTACTTGGCTTCTAATTATTGGTGATCCCTGAAAACACAGGGTAAACCTTTTATTTCTATTTCCTAAGCAGGGCATCACCTACCTCTGGACCACATGCAGGGTTCGAGACCTCAGGGAAGGGCATCCTGGGAGGCTTATGAAGGTATTTTCTATAGCCCATGCTGCCCACCAAGCCAGACACTCCTGCAGGCTGGCTGGAGAGGCAGGGTGCCAAAGGGAAACAAGGATGTGGTCCTATTGCCAATTATCTTAGAACCTGCTCATTTATCACTCTGCATTCTGCAAACCTGCAGTGGCAACCCTCCCACCCTGCCTCTCCCTTCACGTGAGGAACATAGAATCCAGCTTTTCAGGCAACTCCCTTTCCAGCAGTCCGAGGCTGGGAGTAACCCAGCAGAAATTTTAGCTCAAATGTCCCAGACCATTTTATAAATGCTGCACAAGCCCCTTCTTACTCTGGTTTCAAACCAAGAATACTACTTATTGCCATCACAGAACTCAGAATAAATGCCTACAATGAAATACTGTGATCACAAAAACACGTAACACTTCATTCACTAAGTTATGCAAGTAAATTCACTAAGTAATTTCAGTGTTAGATTCCATAACAACAAATATCCCTAGTGATACGGCTTTTGATTTAAATAGGTAGGAAATTACCATTCATCAGACATTTGCCATATGCCAGCTATTCTGCTAAGCACTTCAATTTCCATTTGAAAATTGACCATAACCACAGACTTCTAAAGAACCCATGTCAAATCCTTGAGTGTGCTCCTATTTAGCATTCAACACACATTTTTTTCACCAGAGTGTACCAGGATGGACACAGAAATGAAACAGTCTGGCCCTGCTCTCAGAAGACTAACACTTTAGTAGGGAAGGAGAACTGTCACATGCTTCTGCCAGGTGTGTCAGGCACTGCCGAGGAGAGAGTGATTACTTATTCATATATGCTAGACCTCACCCTTTTTGGAACAATTTTTAATTGAAGAAAGAGGAATACAATGGAATATAAAACCAAATAGAGTGGAGTAGAGAGAAGTCATTAAGAATCTGAGAAATCAGTAAACTATCGCAAGGACAAAAAACCAAACACCGCATGTTCTCACTCATAGGTGGGAATTGAACAATGAGAACTCATGGACACAGGAAGGGGAATATCACATTCCAGGGACTGTTGTGGGGTGGGGGGAGGGGGGAGGAACAGCATTAGGAGATATACCTAATGCTAAATGACGAGTTAATGGGTGCAGGAAATCAATATGGCACATGGATACATATGTAACAAACCTGCACATTGTGCACATGTACCCTAAAACCTAAAGTATAATAATAAAAAAATAAAAAATAAATAAAAAAATAAAAAAATAAAAAATAAAGAATCTGAGAAATGATGGTCTGTGGGATGAGAAAATGATCCCTCCTACAAGGCTTGTCTTTTAGCTCACGGAAGATAAATGAGTTCTCCAGGAAAGGGGCATTTATTCTGATGAAGTTCAAGCCCCTCAGCCTGTCTCTGCCTGATCTTCTCTCTCATTCCATTCGAGCCAGGGCTAATCACATCCCTTCCTTTTGAACTTCATCACATCTAAAGACTTGACAGACCCATACCAACCTTTCCCACCTTCAGGTTGAATATTCCTTCTCTCTCAACCAGGTTCATTTGGATTTGTCCTTAAAGAACCACCCCCTTTGGGCAGCCTTTTAGGATCTCTCTCTCTCTCTCTCTCTCTCTCTCTGTCTCGCTCTCTCTCTCTCACACACACACACAAACACACACATGCAATACACATATACACAAACACACACACACACCAGGCTGTGTAAGAAGCTCCACAGCCAACATTTCCCCATTAGAATGAAACTCCACCAGTCCTGCTTACCATTGTGTCCCCAATGCCTACACCAAAATAAGCACTTAATCGATAATTATCAAATTTCAGGCCAGGCACAATGGGTTATGCCTGTAATCTCTATGCTTTGGGAGGCAAAAGTAGGGGGACTGCTTCAAAATTAAAAAAAAATAAAATAGCCAGGTCTGGTGCCATAGATCTGTAATTCCAGCTACTCAGAAGGCTGAAGCAGGAGGATCTCTTGAGCCCAAGAGTTTAAGGCTGCAGTGAGCTATGATCACCTTACTGTATTCCAGCCTCGGCAATAAAGTGAGACCTCATCTCTAAAATAAATAATTATCCAATTATCAAATTTTAATTTTTAGCTAATATGACTTGCTCCCCTAAAAGACTGTAAGCTCATAGAGGACCAAACGTGTCTGGCTTCTACTAAGTGCACCAAAATGTTCACTGAACAAACAGCAAAGGACAGGACACAAAGCAGATTTGTCCAAATTAAATTACCGTTCCTTATTGTAAAGTTCAGTTTTTTAAATCATAAATTTCCTTTCTTCACAAAGTCTTGCCCTCGTTACCTTCACAAATTCTGTTTTCAGAAGCCACAATATGACGCTAGACTAAAGAATTCAATAACAACCAAGAAAGGATTACTTATTTCAATAATCCTTTCTGTTGAAATTTAACATTCTTTTCCCCCAGAGAATACACTGCACGACCCCTGGCTCCTCACCCACCTATGCCTATGTTACTAGGATTTATCAGAGTAAACAGGCAGAGAGAGGCAGATGGATGTTTCAAATGCCATATTAAACAAAATATCTTTTTACATTTGTAAAATAAATAGGATTTCATTTGCTCACATCTCCTGGACAAAGTGGCAAGAAGGAAAGCAAAGAAAACAAACGTGAGAAAAGGGCCAAGGCAGGCCTGGCAGAATGTGTAATAACCTAGGTTAAGCTGGCTACTTGAGCCTTTTAACCCTGGAGCACAACCAGCCCTCCATTGCCCTGGCAAACACCTTCCCTCCTCCTCCTCCTCTTTCTCCATCGTCCCCAATTAGCACACATGTCTTCAGATGGTCTGTTGAGCACAAAGCTCACAATTACTGTAACGAAGTGCCCTCAGGTCTGTCTTTAATCAGTGTCTGCACCATTGCTCAGGGTGAAGAGCCAGGAGCCAAGAGTTCCTCACCCACCACATCAAAACTCCGAGGAGTGACAAGGAAAAAACATCATCCTCTAAGAAAGGGTGGACCTGACACCCATATACTATGCATTTACCAGGAAAATTTATTTATTTCTTTGATAGCTTCTTTTCTGTTAGCAAGCCACCCCCCAACATTCCATCAACCCCAAGCAAATAAGGAATCAGAATTGGAGCATTTCCACTAATGGAACATCAGCTGATGGCATCATGCTCTGGTAATGGTGGATCATTCACCGAACAATGACTGAGTGCCTACTATATGCCACAGATCACAATAGTTTATCTTCTACTCACCATTAGGTGTCTCAGGACAAGGCTATGTTTTCCAATTCTAAGCACAGCATCTGCTACAGGAAAAAATGGGACATATACAACACATCCTCGTTGGATATGTCAGTGAAAACCAAATGTACCAGTTCCTAATCTACATGTTTTTTCTCATCAAGACCACTTACAGCACCGAGCTTGGGGAATACCCAAGGCTGGCTAACTTATAAAGAAAAGAGGTATTTGTGGCTCTGAAATCAGAACTAAAGAAAAACTAATATTTACACTAGAAAAGAAGTCCCCAAGTCTCTTCTGGTAAATGAGTGGGCATGGCTATATTCCAATAAAACTTTATTTACAGAAATAGGCAGCAGGCCCACAGCTGACCCAGACACTGCAAGGATCTGGTTTACCCTCCCTGAAAACAACAAAGTCTGAATATAGGCTTGCCTTTAATGTGTTTTGTTCAATCATTCGTTCAACAGCTTTTATTGACCATCTACTCTCTGCGAGGCCCTGGAGGCACAACACTAAAAAAGACAGGCATAGCCCTACTCTCATGGGGCTTACAGTCTGGTTGAAAGGGGAAGCATTGGGCCAAACACTACCCAGAGAAGTTGCAGGGGATATGAAAGTAAAACTCAGGTGCTATAGTTCACTCTGTCTGTTCCTGAGACAACTGAGGAAAATGGTTAGTTTATGAAGACCATCATTTGTATGGTGAAAGAGAAAACATCAATGGGGGCACAGAGGTGAGGCTAGATTGCCTAGTTCAAAAATAATGAAACATTTATACAAAGAGGAAGACTACAGAGGTGGGGAGTGAAAGACAACAATGATAACAGTAAAGGAAACTGTGCAGAAACTAGCGGCAGGGCTCAGCTGTAAGGTTCTGTAGTGATCATATATGAGAGTGGTAGAAAGGGCATCAGAAAAGTACTGAGCTTTCCACTGTCTTAGATAACCCACTCCACACATGCATGCCCACACTTAGGAATATTGTGGGATGGCTGAGCAAACACATGCATGCAATCTGTAAGCATATGTCAGGGTTTATTAGGTACGAGGCCCTGAGAAGCCTGCGTTACTTCATACCCCACCTGTTGGCCGTGCCAGACCAAGGGGAGAAGAAGGTAATCTAGCACAGCTTTCAAAGTCTCACTGTATTTACATTTCAGAGATCTACCCCTTAGCTAACCTGGGGAAGCCAAAACCACCCAAAGGGACATCATCCCAGGAGATGAATCCCTGGGTCATAGGATATGAATATTTTTCAGGCTTTTGATACATTTCGTCCATTCCATTTTGGCTTCTTATGTTACAGAAATCTCTATGGAAAGGAATTCAGTGCAACACTTCGAATAAAAAGGACACACTATATATATATATATATTAAAAGAGCTGCCCTTTATGAATTTGCTAACACATTTTTAGAGACTAATATGACTAAAATATGGTCTCCATGACTGTGTCACATTTTTTTAAATTTCTACTTGCCAACTGCAACATTTTAAAAACTGATGTTGGCCAACTTAATGTGATTATTAAAATAATATTCATCATATCACATCATATATAAAAATCAATTCAAAATGGATTAAAAACTTAAACATAAGACCTTGTATTAGTCCATTTTTATGTTGCTATGAGGGAATACCCAAGGCTGGGTAATTTATAAAGAAAAGTTTATGTGGCTCTGAAATCAGAACTAAAGAGAAACTAAAATTTACACTAGAGAAAGGGTCTGCAAATCTTTTCTGGTAAATGAATAGGCATGGATGTATTCTAATAAAACTTTATTTACAAAAATACGCATCAAGCCAAACCTGACCCCAATGGGCTATACAGTTTGTCAACTCTTGCAGCAAAGGCAAAAATCAGTTTATAACAATACTGTCTTAGTCATTTGCTGTTGCTATAACAGAACACCACAGAATGGGTAATTTATAAGGTGAAGAAATTTATTTCTCACAGTTCTGGAGACTGGGATGTCCAATATGTAGAGGCCAGCATCTAGTAAGGGCATTCTTGCTGCATTCTCCAATGGAGAAAGGGCAAGGAGAGAGCAGGGGAGAGCACGAGATGGAGTTCACAGCCACAAACCCTTTTATAATCGGCATTAATCCATTCATAAGGGAGGAGCCTGCATGACCTAAACATCTTCCCTTAGGCCCTACCTCTCAGCACTGTTGCACTGGGGATTAAGTTTCCAAAACATGAATTTTGGAGGGGCACATTCAAACCACAGCAAATACTAACTTGGAGTATATTACAAAGAAATCAGCAATTTAATCCCAAATTGGGAATTGGTGTTAGACAAGATGAAAACCTGGAGACCACAAGAACCAAACTCTGCTAAATTACGTTTGCAAAATTGGAACCATGTATGTTTGTGTAGTGCTTGTAAAGCCCTCCACAGTTGAGACTCAAAATATCATGGTAGTTGAAACAACACTGAGCCTGTAATTAAGCTACTGTCTCCCAGCTCCAAACCCACCTTTTCATGCCATTCTGTGAACATTTCTGCTTTGTCAGCTGCTTCCTGTTAGGTTCTGCCTATAGGGGGCGCTGGAGGAAAGCTGGGAGGCTGGAGGAGGAAGGCGTGGTCCGTTCCTCCCTGTCTGATTCCTATTGGCTTCCTGCCCCTGTGAGCGTGACCCAGCCATGCTTCCTCACTCTAGCAACCCCAGTTCCTTTCTGTGGCAGCTGCTGAATCCAGTTTGCAGTTCTTTCTGCAACCAGCCTCATTGTGTTGCCTTAAAGACCCCGAATCCCAGCCTGCCTCTTACCAGACTTCAGAGATTCCAACACCACCTGGAGAGTACCAACTCTCAGAGGTCTGGGTACCAGGCCCTCAGCTACCCTCCTCTGAGCTCAGAGGCCCCAGCACTAGCTATCACCTTGGAGATGTAAGTTCAGCCCCACTTGGCCCTTCCTACAAGCTTCTAAATTTTAATAATCCTACGCCCAGGAATGGCAAATGCCTCCTGCAGTTGCTACTTCCATGATTCCTTAGTGTTCTCTTACTGCCTTCTCAGTTCCCTAATATCTGGTTAATAATTTTAAATATTAAATGCTTTCTGTTGAAGTAACTGGTGTGGCTTCTGTCTCTAACTCAGCCCTGACTGATACATAGTCCAGCAATTTCAAAAATAAGCCAAATCCATGTTTGTATTTCTTGAACACTATGGAGCGGACACATAATTCTCAATTTTGCTTAAAATTCCATCTGTTGTTCTCAAATACTACAGCTGTTCCCAGGCCAGACACCTGAAGAGCTCCATCCCCCTAAATTCCTTCTACCCTTAGCTTCTCCTTCCCTTCTGTCTTCCTTCCCTCTTCCTTTCCTTCTAATTCTCCATCACAAAAGCCCAAGAACCAGTCTGCCAAAAAGGATGTGCATCAGGAGAGCTTCGGGTCCTTTTTTCAGTCCAGAGATTATGAACTGAAATGTCCACCAGGAAAAAAAACTCTGGGCCAGGCACAAGAACTCTGGAATTCCAACACAATCATATTTCGATTGCATACTGCAACTACATTCGGCCTCAAAGTCAGAGAGAAATGTTGGGTGGTGGGGCCAGTGGGGACTGCAGAGTGTGCATGCTGTGTAGATGCCAGAGCTTCAATTTTTCAAGGGAGGCAAATATATATTTTTTATTTATAACTATATATAAATTAATTTTATATTTACTATAATATTTAATATTTAATAATTATGTATTTATAAACTAAATACATATATAACTTTATGTCAAGATTTCTATGTGAAATCTTCAGGTTTTTAAACATTGGTTATATTTTATTTAACACTCTGTGCAGGTTAAATGAAACTTGCCCCATCCTGCCTGCATGCCCTCTTTGCTACCACTCTCTATACCAGCCCCAAATGGACCCAATATAGTCTATTTTCTTGACAAAGATTTGATGATTGAAACTATTTATTAGTAGCCACCTACAGAGCTCCAATAAATAATAGCAAACCAAAAGTAAACAGGATTCTTTACCCTACCACTTTTGCAAGATACCACCAAAATGAAAGAAAGAAAAGAAAGAAAGAAAGAAAGAAAGTAACAGAAGATGCTACCTAATTTAAACCCTCAAAAAATCTGTGATTCAACTTAAAAAAAATTAACAGAAGAAAATAGCTCTCTAAAGCAAAGCTTTTAGAGTTTATTTTAGAAGAAGATGGTAGTGCTACATTATTTTTTAAGTAATATTTACAGAACAGTTTGTTCTAGAGTTCTAAATGACACAAATAGAGCAGGCCTGGTGTACACACACCAAAATGGTGACAATGAAATTAGGGCTTGATCCGGTGATAAATTACCCTCTGCTCATCTCATGAACACCTAAGGCTCCAAAATGGAGAAGGCATCATTTGAATAAGTGAACCATTGGCTACAAATAAGGGCACACACCCACTTACCCCCACCAACCCTCCACGTACAATTACCCAATCTCTAAGAGAAAGACACACTGGCTCTATAATTACCAGATGTGAACTAAGAAACTATGCCCTTTTAAAAGTTTAGCTATATTTCCCAGTCACACTTTACTCAGCCTCAGAGCAAACTCCAAAGCAGTATGATGCCTGCTCCTGAAAAGTCTAAAGGGAACAATAGACAGCAGGGCCTACTTGAGGGTTGAGGGTGGGAGGAGGATGAGGATCGAAAAACTACCTATCAGGGGCCAGGCGCGGTGGCTCACACCTGTAATCCCAGCATTTTGGGAGGCCGAGACAGGCAGATGACAAGGTCAGCAGTTCGAGACCAGCCTAGCCAACATGGTGAAACCCCATCTCTACTAAAAATACAAAAATACAAAAATTAGCCAGGCATGGTGGCAGGCACCTGTAATCCCAGCTACTCAGGAGGCTGAAGCAGGAGAATCATTTGAACCCAGGAGGCAGAGGTTGCAGTGAGCAGAGACCATGCCATTGCACTCCAGCCTGGGCGACAGAGTGAGACTCCGTCTCAAAAAAAAAAAAGAAAAGAAAAAGAAAAAAAGAAAAACTACCTATCAGGTACTATGCTTATTACCTGGATGATGAAATAATATGTACACCCCTGTGACATGCAATATGTCTATAGAACAAACTGGCACATGTACCCCTGAAACTAAAATAAAAGTTAAAAAGAAGAAATGTCTAATAGCCCAGAACAACATCCAAATCTACCTGTTGGGGGACAAAGCAATATCACTGATGCTAGAGTTTGGGGGTCAGGAGGTGGATATCATTTCATATTCTTATCCCAACATGTCACTGTGTGTTATTAGTACAGAAGGAAAAAAATAAAATTTTTCACAGCCAACTGTTTTGTTTCACTTCAACAAGGGCTTATTGTCAACTACAATAAAAGCTGGCCTATCTAAAATCTGCAACCTCACTCTCCAAGAGCCAAAAAGGAATTTGTAAATGGCCTCTGCAGAGTTCACACGGTTGGCATATGAGCCTTATTCATATAGTAGGCCATGCTAAAGACTCCATGGAGACCCATTGTATCTTCAGTCTGTTGACTCTTACTTGACACAAAATTCTAACCAACCTGGTTGATTTTAAAGTTTACAGCTCAAATTCAGGAAATTCCAGTATGAAGACAAATCAAAGGCACTTGGAAAAGAAGAGGAGATATATATATATAGTGAAATGCTCATGGTAGAGACACCAAATGCTGAAGAGAGAGATGCATTAAAGAAATGAAGAGTCCATGAGCCCATTGCTCAAAGAGGGCCTTGAAGGGACAGTGCAACTTGTCAAAAAGCCAGAACAGACTGGAGCCAAGTAAAAAAGAAGAGCACGGAAAGAGGCAATACACTAGGATCAATAGAAAAGGAACAAACTGGAACAATCCAGAGTGGCAAAAAGGCCATGATTCTCATGCTGTTGGAGTGGCAGCTGATGTTTATCATGGACTTACACATTCAGTCTTGGTGCAAAGTGCTTTATCTACTTTCTCTTATTCAATACTCTCAGCAACCCTACAAAGCAGGCTTTATGTAAATTTTACAGGTGAGGCTACAAAAGCTTAGAGAGTTCAAGCCCAAGGTCACCTTGCTAGGAAGAGGCATAGCCAGAATTGAACTTCAGGTCCGCCTAGTTCCAAAGCCTGCCCTGGGGTGGAGGAGAGGGAGAGGCAGACAGAGGAAAGAAAAAGGATGATACTATTAATGGTATTTAATAGTATTTTGTTATAGCAGCCTAGGTAAACTAACAACCCCATTTAACAGATGAAGAAATGGAGCAATTCTTTAAAACATTCATTCTAAAAGAGAAGAAAAAGAACTTTCCCAGTGGAAGATAAAACTAGGGGTATTTGACAGGCAAAATGACTCCCCTTGTAACAGAACACTGGGAAGGAAAATTAAGCAGAACTACTAGATGATATAAAATAACTGACCATTTGTACTCATCCTTTTTCTTTCTTTTCATATTTGAAATAACATAACTTGCAGTAAGACCAGCAAAGGGAAAATCTCTGTAACAAAATTTCATTTACAGACCATACCCATGAAAAGTTTATGCTTGACACTGATACAGGGCAGGGCATCATCACCTGAAAGACAGGGAAAGAGAGACAGAAAGAAAAAAGAAAAAGAAAGATAGAAAACTAACAACCCAGAAAACTAAGCAGCTCATTATATGTTCTCTTCCAAATTCTGTAGAATCACACTTGAAGTGACAGATGTGAAGAGGAAGGACGTTCACACTCAGAAAGGCAGGAGAACTATTTTGGGGAGGTTTGTTGGAGGAGGTGGCAGAGTGCCTAGAGAACTAGTGCACAGATGTAGCTCTGGCATGTGTATCCATCCATTCATTCATTCATGCATACATGCATGCATGCAGCCAACATTTACTGAGCCCCTACTATGACTCATCAACATAAGATGGAGATACTGTAGGGAACCAGACATAGTCTCTGCCCTTAAGAAACTCACAATCTGCTGGGCAATTACAGACAAGTAATAAGTCAATGAATAGTCCTCATAATGGGGACTTCAGGAACTCAGCATGAGATATGGGGAGTAGAGGAAGGCTTATTGGAATGTGACATGTGAGTCTTGAAGTGGAGAATAACCAAGGAAAGAAGTGGAAAGAAGGCTGGAGAGGTTACCAGGGACAGGGTTTTGCATGCCACAATGAGATCTTTACATTTTATCCTGAAAGGAATGGAAAGCCATTCAAGATTCATTATCAGGATAATTATATGTCCAGATTAACATTAAAAAATAAAAATCTAGAGACAATGTAGATAACAGTGTGGAAAGATATTTAGACTGGAGGCAGGTCAAGAGACTACTGTATTATCTAGGCTAGAAATACTGAAACCTAAACTAAGGTAGGGATGGGGGAGAGTGAAAAAGAGGAAACCAAGTTAAGAGACACTTAGGAGACAGCATCAATAGGCATTTGGCACTGATTTTACAGGGGTTACAAAGAAGACAAAAGAAGAATGGCCTCAAAGTGTGTGATTTGATTGTGGTACAGCTAGGATGCTGGAGACATTCCCTAAGAACAGAGGACACAGGACAAGATTGCAGGGAGGTGGCAAGCTCAGACTTGAACATGTTGAATTTAAAGTGTCTTTGTCTGGAGGTCCTAGTCATTGGTGTCTCTGTGTTGCACTCACTGTATTAATTATCTATTGCTACATAAGGATATTACCACAAATCTAGCAGTTAAAACAACACACAAATATTTATTTCAGTTTCTGTGGATCAGGAGTCTAAATATGACTTAGCCAGTTCCTCTGCAAGGGTGTAATCAAGGTGTCAGCAGGGTTGGGTTTTCATCTGAAGTTCAACTGGGGAAGGCTCCATTTCCTAGGTCACATGGCTGTTGACACCATTCAGTTCTTTGCAGACTGCCAGACTGAGGGCCCTAGTTTCTTGCTTGCTTTTGATTGGAGATTACTCTACCCTCTTTGCCACATAGCCCTCTCCATAGGCAGCTAACAATGTGGCAGCTTTCTTCTTCAAAGCTGGCCAGAAAAAGAAACTCCTTCCAAGCCAGACATTACAATCTTATGTAACACGATCATGTGCATACTATCACATTTGCCATATTCTACTGGTTAGAAGCAAGTCACAGAGCCTGCCCTCAAGGCAGAGGATCACAAAAAGACATGAGTCTAGGAGGCAGGGGTCATGGGGTCTGTTAGAGTCTGTTAGAAGGGTCCTTAGAGCCTGTTCCACCACATCTATTTTCATTTAGTCTCCAAAAGTTAGAAACCCTTAGATCTGCTTTCTTACCTCCTATGGTCCCATGGCCTAAGCAACTAGATACTGAATTGTATGCAAATATAGATCTACAACCCATCCATCCCTCTCAGTTCAATCTCTTTCATGAAGTCGTCCCAAGGAGGCTCTCCTCTCTCTCTCTCCATTCTGATCTCATAGCACTTAAAATCTAAAGTAATGGCTTTGAGAATTTTTGTGTCAAAAAACTAAATATCCCCCAAAAGGAACCAACCCAAATGTCCATCAGTGATAGACTGGATTAAGAAAATGTGGCACATATACACCACGGAATACTATGCAGCCATAAAAAATGATGAGTTCATGTCCTTTGTAGGGACCTGGATGAAGCTGGAAACCATCATTCTCAGCAAACTATCGCAAGGACAAAAAACCAAATGCCGCATGTTCTCACTCATAGGTGGGAATTGAACAATGAGAAGACTTGGACACAGGGAGGGGAACATCACACACTGGGGCCTGTTGTGGGGTGGGGGGAAGGGGGAGGGATAGCATTAGGAGGTATACCTAATGTAAATGACGAGTTAATGGGTGCAGCACGCCAACATGGCACATGTATATATATGTAACAAACCCTCACGTTGTGAACATGTACCCTAGAACTTAAAGTATAATAAAATAAATAAAAAATATATATATATAAAGAAATAAGAATAGCTGTCATGTATTAAATGCTTACTATATTTCACTTAATATACTGGAAACCAAATATGCAATATCTCATTTAATCCTTATAATGATAATGAATTAAGGGCAAATATTATTCCAATTTTACCAATGGGAAAATTGAGGCATAGAGAGGCTAAGACACTTACCCAAAGTCAGATAGCTAATAAGTGGCAGGAATCAGGCAGCCTGACTCCAGAGCCCACACTCAAAGCTAGCCCAGACACTTAGATATCAACCAGTTACATTTTTATGATCTTCTGCATGAGAAAATACAAAATAGCTAAAAGCTACTTTGAATCCAGTAACAGTTTTAAATACAATTTCCCAACACACTGGTATCTACAAACATTTGCAAAAAGCAGTACATACGTGTGCAAGCATTTATTCTCTCCACAAACAATGGGGATTGGCGACCATTTGCAGAGCCTCACAGCCCTTCCTATATGGCTCTTCGCTGGGCACCAGTTGCCACTGCCACATTCTTTTGGTACCTGGATTGTAATCTACATCAGCAATTCTCAAATAGGGGCAGTTTTGCTCCCAGGAGACATCTGGCACTGTCTGGATACATTTTTTATTGTCATGGCTAGGGAGGGGGTGCTAATGGCATCTAGTATGTAGAGGCCAGGGATGCCCCTAAACCTCTTACAATGCACAGGGCAGTCCCCCATAACAAGGGATTATCCAGCCCAAAGTATCAATGGTACTGATCTTGAGAAATCCTAATATGTGTCACTGTAAAATGCTCTACTTGTCTCATACATATTTGTCATAACTCTCCAAGATAAACCTCTATGCCATCAGAGCAGGAACTACATGATACCCGTGTCACTCCACCTTTCCCAACCTATGCCTAAGTTCCCAAACACGGGAAGTGTCCAAGAGATACTTTTTGAATTGAAGTTTGTTTCAAAGAAATTGTAGGCTTTACTTCTACGAGACCTAATTATTCAATGATTAACACATTCCCTCCAAATTAAGAACTTCTAGTTTGAATTTACTGAAGGCTTATTTACTTCTGGAGTTAACACAGCCCTCCCCAGCAGCCTCCAGCACCTGTATATTTGAATTAGCAAATAAATCTCTGGTTTAGAAAAATCAGATAAATGAAACAATATGCAGAATTGAGACAAATAGGGAGATACAGAAACATCATCAAATGCCAAGGACTGGAAGGTACTTATTTCCTAATGCACCCGCTCACCCCTTAAACAAAGGCAAGGGCATGCAAATGGACTAGGGTCCAAAAATGATCCTTTTCTTTTTTAATCACAAATCATTGTGAGTGAAGAGAACATTGTTCTAAAGCACATCAGATGTATTTGCTGAATGATGAATGAGCCCCCTGTTGTTTGTTAGCACAAGTGGGAGTTGTGTGTATATTAAGATGAGAATACATTATAATTCTAAGAAGGAAAAGGAGCTATTATTTCACTTTTTTTTTCTTGTTTTCTTTTTATTTTTCTTTTTTCTTTCTTTTTTTTTTTTTAACACATTCTCACTCTGTCACCCAGGCTGGAGTGCAGTGACGTGATCACAGCTCACTGCAACCTTGACCTCCCAGGCCTCCCACCTCAGCCTCCTGAGTAGCTAAGACCACAGGCATGCACATCGTGCTCGGATAATTTTTTTTTTTTTGTAAAGACAGGGTCTCCCCATGTTGCCCACACTGGTCTTGAATTTCTGGGCTCAAGCAATCCTCCTGTCTCAGCCTCCCACAGTGCTGGGATTACAGAGTGCACCACCACACCCAGCCTATTTCACTTTTCAACATACAGAAATTTAAACTCATATTCCAGACGATGAGTCAGATGACTCCCCCATCCCAATGAATTTGTACAATGTAGGCAAATATTGCATTGTGTATTTCCACACCTCTATGACTCAATCTTAGGGTAAAGTCTGGTTCCTCTTTCCCTCTCAGATAAACAAAAAACAAGTCCATTGAATCCCAGAATAACTTAAAAGCTTTGGGACCTGCCTACACTGCTGAGAAGGCTCTGAAATTGTTCTGTCTGCTCCAGCACCATACTTTCCATGGAGAGGTGATGAATTGGACTGGACAGGACCACATGGTCTCTGAAATTCCTCAGGAGAATCTTGATTACACCCAATTAGCGAGACCATATACGGAAGCCCAGTGAATCAGACAGCCTCACAACCCAGCAGGTCAGCAGGGCTAGAAAACCAAGGCCATTAGCTCCTGCTGTGTCCTACCTCTCAAAGAATCAAATCCAAGCTGGTTGCGAAAAACAATGGCCATTTTATACAATCAGTCCCAGGTTATTTTTAAGGGGGATGTGAGAGATTCAAAGCAGTGGAGAACACCAAAGTCACTAATAGTCACATTTAGAATCCACTGGAGGTTGTTTTTTGAAATGACAAATCTGACTTCTCAAATACAATTTTCCTAGGCTGATTTAAACATTTCTCCCAAGCTGTCTGGGCCAAATAGCATCAGGAAACAGTAATACAGGTATGCACGAGGGCCTGGGGTAAAGTGGCCCGGGTTAAAGTTCATCTGAGCATTGGCCTGGTTCTACAAGGTTGGTAAGCTCATGTAGGTGGACTGAGCCCCTGGCTAAGGCCTGGTTCAAAGTTTGAGGTGGCATGTAGTTGGCATCTGACTATACCCTGTCGTTCATTCATTCACATCCGACTCCTGAGCCCAGACCTCAATACCTCCCAGGAGTTAGCCCTCTCTTTATCCATTCCACCTACACTGGTCAAGCATCTACTCTCACACGTAAGGCCTTTATTCTGGCTTTCCCTTCCTTTCCTGGTGCCTACATACCCAGATTTTACACATTCTCCACAATTCAGTGGTCCAAATCCAAGTGAACCTCCTCTAAGAAGCCAACCCTGACCAACTCCAGCTAACACAGTCTCACATTATTCTCTGAATACCAGACATCAGAGCAGCTGTTTGTTGAGCTCAGATGATATTCCAGGTACCAAGCCCAACATTTTACATAACTGATCTGGTTTAATTTTCCTATGCTGGGTAAATATCACTACCCCCACTTTATTGATGAGCAAACAGAGACTCTAAGGAAAAGCATCTTGCCCAGATCACACAGCTAATAAATAATGGAGCTGGAACACAAACCCACAACTGTCTGACAGTAGAGTTTAGGCATGAAATCAGGGGTCAGCCAACTCTTCTGTAAACAAGCAGATAGTAAATATTTCTTGCAGGCCTCACATTCTCTACTGCAACCTCTCAACTCTGCCTGCCGTTGTAGTGCAAAAGCAGCCACGCTTCTATGTTTCAAAATGAAAAATCTACATTTCTGTATGAAACATCCTCCTGCATAGAGTCAATGGTCTCTAAGCCCCTTAGCAGTGCTCCTCTCACCCCAGTGCACACAGCTCTGGACTTACCCACAGTAACAGCAACCTTTACTGTGGGCCTGTTAGAAGCCAGACTCTTCCAAAGACCTCACAACAATCCTTACACAAGGCAAGCGCCATTAATATCTATTCTCATGTGAGCCAATGAGCTTTGAGAAGTGAAGGAACTTCACAAGCTTGCCCCAGCAGTGAGGTGTGGCCTGGAACTTGAACCCAGGCAGTCTGACTTAACAACCACAACTTCCACCTCTATAGCCTGCATAGGCCCAGGCTGACTGCAGCTGGAGCTGGCACCTCTTCAGCTTGAGCTCCCAGCACAGGGTCCTGGTCTCCTGGATGCTCTGCTGCCCATGTGTGTCCACAGGAGAAAGTTATAGGGTTGCTGCAGCCTCTGGCTTCTGACGTGGGTGTCACAGGCTGGCAGTCAGACCTACAGAGTGTACTGCTAATGGCTTTAAACAAGCAGAAATCATATTCAGCTAACTAAAGATCAAGGGCCATTGCAAAACACCTGATTTTGTATTCCATTGTTAAACTTTAATGAGCCATTACATGTACTGGAATGAATGAACTAGTATGTCATATCCCATAATGTAATTTTTTAAAGTCTAAATAAACACTGCAAGCCTCAAGGAAATCACTTCACAGAGCCTCTTCCATTTATGGCCCCCACTCCAGGTGTGCCTGATTCTATTTTGAGGCACCAACCTGCCATATCAAGCCACATCATCCATATAATGTTTCCTTTTCCACCAGACTCCTTCTGCCCTAATTGTGCAAATAATGGATAAAGACAAGCCCCATACTGGCTAAGCAGAGAAAGCGGGAATAGGTCCTGATAACAAAGTAATCAATCCTTGCCCTCTCTGTGGGTTGATACGTTTTCCAGTGGAGCATACATGAGTTTCAGAGCCAGAAAAAGAGTTTATTGTTGGAATGAACTTGAACCTTAGTAATCCTCAGGTTCCTCATCTAGAACATGAGAACAGAAATGACTATGGCATAGGTTTTTGATTACACCGAACAATATTTCTAAATTGACTGACCCAAGAACTAGTCTCCATCCTCCTCTCTTTCCTCTTATATATTTTATTTTTAAACCACATGAAATGGAATAATTATCATAGTGTCTGTTGTTTTACTTTCCATACATATTCTTTTAAACTTCCAAATAGTTCCTAGCATGAAGTAGAAGAGGCACTATGACATAATTATGTTGGAAATGCCTGCAGAGGTGGTCTTCTGAGATTTTTTTTAGGTCTGCAATTAAGTGTATGAAATAGTTAATAGGTCAAAAGCCTACTTCAATCTAGCTTACATAGTCAGTATGGTACGTAATGCAACAATCACCTAACTGACCACACATAGCTTGGTTTGTAAAAGGCAATAACATCCAAAAATGTGCAACAGATACCCACTCAAGCTGGTGGCTTAGGCTTGGGGGCCTAAAGCCAGATTCCTCAGTTCACATCTCAACTCTGCCACTTAGTAACTGTGGATGTGGGCAAATCTGTAGTCTCTCCAAGCCTTGGTTTCCTCATCTGCAATATGGGATAATGGTGCTTGCCTCATGAGCTTGTTGTGAGGATGAAGTAAGATAATCCATGCAAGACATTTAATATACTACTTGACTCCTTGTAAGGATTCAATACCTGTAGGTTATTATTCTTAATGTCACTATTAATGCTGACTTGTCATCACTGAGGAGATCCTAAAGAATATGCAATTCTGGAAGAAGAACTGAAAGAGAATGAAAAGTAATAAAATTGCAGAGCAATAAAATCACTGGGTAGGGTAGATGGCCTAAGGTGACACTTAAGGGGCTAACTCAGGTGATAGAAAATGTATTTTAACGTGTGTACGTGTGCATGAATTTGCAAAAGCGTGCACATGTGCAAAATCTGGCATATTTGCTGAAAGGCCCACCACAATATCATCGTGCCTCATGTATCTAACCAGAGTGGGGAATCTATTACAGAACAACTGTCAAGTTAAAACTGGATCATCACTGTCCAAATGAAGGCAACTTCTCAATTTCCTTTTTCCTTTCTCTAGTTCTTGTCACCCTCCCACAATTGAATATGCTTACCCATGCCAAGAATATACAGCTTAGAAATAAGATCAGGAAAAAAAGCAAAACTGAAAAAGAAAGGCCTAAGAGAACAGGATAGCAGAGAAAGTGATTAAAAAGCAGCACTATTTGACCAGACAATCATTCATACAATAAACAAACACTGTCAGCTGCTCTACAACAAATATTCTATTAACTGCTCAATGTTTTTGTCTCTAATTCTTAGAACCAGTATACAAAATAGACATTATTATTCCCATTAGAACAGGAAACCAAGACAAAGTGACTTGCCCAAGGCCACATGGCCAATGTCTTAGTCCATTTGTGTTGCTGTAAAGTAATACCTGAGACTGGGTGATTTATAAAGAAAAGAGGTTTATTTGGCTCATGGTTCTGTACTCTGTAAAAGAAGCATGGTGCCAGCATCTGCATCTGATGAGGGCCTCTAGAAGATTCCACCCATGGGGGAAGGCAAAGGGGAGCTGCATGTGCAGATAACATTGCAAGAAAGGAAGCAAGAGAGAGAGGATGGAGGTGCCAGGCTTTTTTAAACAACCAGCTCTCATGAAAACTAACAGAGTGAGAACTTACTCATTACTTTGAGGACAGCACCAAGCTATTCATGACAGATTTGCCCCCACAATCCAAACACCTCCCATTAGGCCCCCACCTTCAAACAAATTTCAACATGAGATTTGGATGGGTCAAACATCCAAACCATAGCAGCCAATTAATGGTAAGTTAAGACTTGAACCCTACCCTCAATAGTAACAAAAATCTTCTTTTTCTTTTTTTTTTTTTTTTTTTTTTTTTGAGACAGAGTCTCATTCTGTCGCCCAGGCTGGAGTGCAGTGGTGCAATTTTGGCTCACTGCAAGCTCCACCTCCCAGATTCACGCCTTTTTCCTGCCCCAGCCTCCCAAGTAGCTGGGATTACAGGTGCCCACCACCACGTCCGGCTGATTTTTTGTATTTTTAGTAGAGATGGGGTTTCACCATGTTAGCCAGGATGGTCTCGATCTCCTGACCTTGTGATCCGCCTGCCTCGGCTTCCCAAAGTGCTGGGATTACAGGCGTGAGCCACTGTGCCCGGCCAACAAAAGTCTTCTTAATAGTCCCTTCCACTTCTCTAGACTCTGGCAGGTGTGGGGCCCTGTATATAGAAACTGAGGTTGGCTCTTGCCCTCAAGGAGCATATTGTCTAATGGGAAGGAAAGACAAAAGCAAGTAATGATGATACAATGTGAAAACATGCTCTCCAAGGCTAAAACAATGTGTTTTGGGAGCTCCAAGGAGGAAAGGACTCAACCCAGCAGCAGAGAAAGCTTCACAGGAGCAGCAATATAAGAGTTGTGTACTGAAGGATGAATAAGAGTTTACCAACAAGAAGGCCAGGCACAGTGGCTCGCTCCTGTAATCCCAACATTTTGGGAGGCCAAGGTGGGCAGATCATTTGAGGTCAGGAGTTCAAGACCAGCCTGGCTAACATGGTGAAACCCCATATGTACTAAAAATACAAAAATTAGCCAGGCATGGTGGCACAGGCATGTAATCCCAGCTACTCAGGAGGCTGAGATAGGAGAATCACTTGAACCCAGGAGGCGGAGGTTGCAGTGAGCCGAGATCGCACCACTACACTCCAACCTGGTGACAGAGTGAGACTCCATCTCAAAAATAAATAAATAAGTAAATAAAAACAAAAAGAGTTCACCAGCCAGAAAGGAGGGAAATGGACATCCAGTATTGGGGTAATCATGCAAACAGAAGCACAGAGGTAGGAAAGATCCTCGCATGTTTAAGGCGGTAAGGTAGGAGATACGTAACTGAACTGTGAGGGAACTGGGCTGAAGAGAAAGACCAGGGGCTGACTGTGAAAATTTTTGTCTGACATGCTATGGAGAGTGGGGAAGATTCTGTAGACAAATTTCAGGCAAAAAGAGGTGGGTGAGGCAGCTGCTGCACTAGGACAGATTAAAGAAGATAAGGAATAAAAACAATGGGATGAGCTGAAGGCACACTCATGGGGTGGGGGCATCCTGGGAGACAAAGACGTCCAAGTCTGACATGAAACATGAAGAAAAGATGATGCCTGCTCAAAAGAGTTCCAATGAGGCAAAAACAGCCTACAAGAGAAAGCAATTTAGGATCCTCAATATTTAGGATTCTGAAGTGAAAACAGAGGAATCCAAAAACACATAAAAAGAAAGAAAAGTGAGAGAAAATTTCAAGAGTGAAAATGATGGCACAAGACCTCCAGCAGAGATCAACAGAACCCAAAATATAAATGGTCAAGACTCAATATTCTATGTTTTAAGGGGAGCTGCACTAAGAGTGATAAGAAACTGAAAGCAACCAAAAAATAAAAATAAACACACTAAGTCTGTTTTAGAGATGAGGCCACTGGACCATGGAATATACCCAAGGACATCAGAAGGCCCATCAGGCACCACCAGTAAGAGCAGATGATGGCAGCCAAGCCAACCTGAGTAGTAGAGATGGTTCATATTACTGCAGGGACAGGGGTTAGGCCCACAAGATGGTTTTCTGCATTTTCCCCTAGGAGATGCATCGTAAATCATACACAGGCATGGGTGCCAGGGTACAACCCAGGAAACACTGAGTGAGACCTGCAGTAACAGCACAACTTCCTTGTAATCTTCACTATTGCTCCCATGATGCTGGCTCCAAGTCATGACTCACACTTAGGAATCAAATGTTCTCCCAAAAACACTGTTTTAATTACACATGCCACTTACACAGAAAGGAAGGCCATACCTTCCCATTGACGGAGGCAGAGGTTTAAAGCCCAGCCAATCCTCTGTCTGAAGGATTCAGGAAATTTCCCAATAAGACAAGGTAGGGAATGAACACTGTATCTCCTGCAAATGATAGGAAGGACATTGGTTGACCAAAACCAGAGAGACGGAGGAAGGGAGGGAGGAAGGGAAGGAAGGCTGATCCACAGATCAAGCTACTAGGAAATCAAGGAGGAATTTTAAGTGTTGGAGCTTCAAGGTTCCTCAGAGATCATTTTATCCAACTTCCTGTTTTATAGATAAGGAAAACGGGCCAAAATAAGGAAAACACCTTTAGATTCACATAACACATTGGTAGGAGAGAGAGAGGTGGTGGTGGAACAAGGGTACATCACAGCTTCCCGTTCCAAGATGCTGCTTTTGCCAGGGTCTACTATCCAAGTCTTCAGATAAACCAGCCCCTTCTTTCACCAGTAGATTCAAACCCATGTTGGGCAAGGAAAGAGAGAAGAAGAAGTAAATGAGAGATAAAGCAGCCACACTCTAGTTCTGGAATACTCTGAATTATTGATTTTGGTGGTGGATAGATGGCCCCTTTCAGCTGCACTCTCAGCACCTGCTCCTGTTTTATGGGTATTTCCAGTGTGCCTCAAATTATCTTGCCTCTTATGAAAATACAGGAACAATTACATACAAGCCTATTCAGAAGGGACGATTAGCTATTCACATCAGCAAAGAAATGACAGTGGGTTCTTCCTGACAGATGCCATCCTTACACTATGTTGGAGCAGAGAGGGACCTTGTTCTGCAAACTGTCCAATAGCTGGAAGGAGACTCCTCCTCTGTTATTGTACTGTCTTTCTTGCGTTTCTGAGCCTGAGCTTTCTAGACTTCTCAAAATGCTGTCCAGCAATTGGCAGACCCATCAATTGAGGGTATTGGCTCCTCATCACCTGGCCTCCTTTGGGAGAGGTAAACAGGATGCTTGCAATTGGTTTTTAGGATAGCCACATGTGGAAACAAATGGTAGTCAGACTATGCAACAGTATAATGAGCATCATTTCTTCATGATACTTTTATGATATAGAAGGAAATAAAGAAGTGAATCTGTGGATGGTAATAAAGAATAGAGAAACAATGGATCAAGATGGAAAGGGATGTAATGAGAAATAGATTAAATGCATAATGAAAGCTTAGGAATAAATTCCTGATGAATCAAAATGACCATAATTTAAAAACAAAAATAGATCTGCTGAATTTCAATTTGAACAAGCCATTCACCACATAAAAAATAAACATACAGTGTATCAATCTTAGAATTTAAGCCCTATTCTCAAATCAATTAATCAAATACTCATGCCTGCCAACTCTGGCACTAGACATGGTAGGACATAGGAGGGAAAGATAAAATAAACCAGTATCCTTATCCAAAGTAGCTTGAAATCCAATTTGCACAAACAAGGTATACATGACTGAATTAGTGAAAAGGAGAATTTATACAGTGACAAGCAGAAGCAAATAGGGCAGTGACACAGCAACACCACGTTTCTTCCAGTGACCAGAGTAAGTACCTGAGTGTCAATTTTCTTTGTATTGAAAAAAGGGTGAATACAGAGTGACTTGTGCTTCACTTTAAATAGAAAAGTGTTTAATCTATCAATGTAACTTTAAAAGTCAAATTGGGCACAACTACAAATTAGTCTTCCATGCTTTAGTCTATATACCTGTGCCAGAGTGCTCTTTCCAAAACAAAAATCTCATCTCATACTCTTGTTGAAAGAAGGAAAGAGGGAAGAAGGGAGGGAGGGAGAAAGGGAGAAAGGGAGGGAGGGAGGGAGGGAGAAAGGGAGAAAGGGAGGGAGGGAGGGAGAGAGGAAGGGAGGGAGGGAGAGAGGGAGGGAGAGAGGGAGGGAGGGAGGGAGGAAGGGAAAAAGAAAGGGAAAGGGAAAGGGCAGGGGAAGGGAAGGAAGGGAAGGAGGGTAGGAAGGGAAGGAAAGCAAGGGAATGGAGAATAAAAAACTTTAATATTCCCTCATTGCTTACAAAACAAAATCCAAATTCTTTAGCATGGTTTATAAAACTCAGTCCAGCTCCATGGCCTAGCCTCTGCCTAACCAGGATCATTCTCACAATATGCTGTTAAATTTAAAAGTAGACTACAGAGCAACATGTACATTCACACTAAATGAATAAGCCTGTCAGAGAAGGGGCAGATAGTATATGCTTCCACTTGTATGAAATACCTGGAACAGGAAATTCATAGACTCAAAAAAGTAAATTGAAAGTTACTAGGGGCTGGGGGATCGGGAAATGGAGAGCTATTGCTAAGTAGTTAGAGAGCTCCTGTATGCGGTGATAACAAAGCTTGAAAAATAGTGTCGAGCTGTCAATAGCTGTACAACACTGTGAATGTAATTAATACCATTAGATTGCACACTTAAAATGGTTAAAAATTTTACGTCAAATGTTGTTACACATATATAAACACAATTTTTAAAAATTAATAATGTAACATACCAAAAACCATTGAATTGTTCACTTTAAATGGGTGAACTGTATTAACTCTATCTCAATAAGCTGTTACAAATGTACAGTATGTACATACAATACTAATGTAGGAGAAAGGCAGGGGAAGATTCTCCTAACTGCTAACAGAGATTACCTCTGGATGGCAAGATGCAGGGGATCCTGTTTTCTGAGCTTTCCTATATTTCCCAAATTTGCATTATAACTTTGCTTTGTGCTACTTTTGTATCCATAAGAGAAGAAAAATTGCCATTTTTAAAATGTTAAAACTTTAAGCAAGATAAAAATAAGATATAAGGCTTAATCTTCTCCCGTTGGGGCTCATAACACATGGTGGTGGAATGCCAGAAGGGACCCTGGGCACTCAGTACTGCCTGCATTCTTCTTCACTGGGTGAGCCTCTGGCCACATGAATGTCTGTGCTTATGACGCTGGTGGCCCAAAGAGCTTAATGATGCAACCAGGGACTCTGCAGGAAGACTGCTGGGGTTCCACCACTCACCAAGTACCTCTCAGAGCCTATGTTTCCTCATCTGAACAATGAGATAATAATGTTATTTACTTCATAAGGTTATCAAAAAAATAAATGAGATAATTTACATGAAGTTTTTAAAAAAATGTCTGATACCCAGTATTCTGACCTAAGTGTTTCGTCAACGATTGGCGGCTATTATTTTTATTGCTGCTATTGCTGTATTACACTGATGTGAGTACAGTCATGTGCTGCATAATGACATTTTAGTCAGTGACTGACTGTATATAAGACAATGGTCTCATCAGATTATAGACTGTATTTTTCCTATATCTTGTCTATATTTTGATATGTTCAGACACTTAAATACTAACCACTACATTACAATTGCCTACAGTATTCAGTACAGTAACCTGCTGTACAGGTTTGTAGCCTAGGAGCAATAGGCTATCTCATATAGCCTAGGTGTGTAGAAGGCTCTACCATCTAGGTTTGTGTAAGTACACTCTACAATGTTTGCACAATGACAAAATCAGCTAACAACGCGTTTCTCGGAATATATCCAGTCATTAAGTGATTCATGGCTTCATTTGTTATCTATCTTCTACCAGAGCAGGGATTGGCAAACCACGGCCAAAGGTCCAAATCCAACCCATCACCTGTTTTGTATGATCCACAAGCTAAGAATGTTTTTAAATTTTTAAATGCTTGGAAAAAAACAATAGAATGTTATTTCATGACACATAGAAATTATATAAAATTCAAATTCCAGTGTTAATAATAAAGTTTAATTGGAACACAGACACTCCTATTTATTTATGTATTACCTATGTCTGCTTTCATGCACTTGTGACAAAGCCTGTCTAGCCTGCAAAGCCTAAAATGTTCATTATCCGCCCATTGACAGAACTTATTTGCTAGGGAATAAACTCTGAAAGTAAAGACCAGCTCTTGTTCATTTAGAGTTAATTAATGGTTAGATTAGATTGGCGTTCATATTTACTGAGAGACTAAATATGCAAATGGACATGGCCAGACCATGTATAACAGAACTCTGACCTACAACCTCTGCAGCAACCAGCCTGGGAAGCCAGGCCACAACCTCTGCAGCAATCTGCCCAGAACGATCAGGGTTTAGTCAGTGACCGCCAGCTTCCTTACTTTTTGTCCCTTCCTCCAACCAAATATTCTCCCCAAACCAATCATATAAGATACTCTGCTTCTAGTTAGCCCGCCTCCAGCTTTCTCATGCCAGCAAACTCTGATCACAGCACATGTATCCGAAGCCTTCTCTTTTTTGACTGTAAAAAAGTCCAAAAAGCTTTCCCATCCCACTGCCTGCCTTTGAGTCTCTGCCAAATACTAAGGATTGGCAGCAGCCTCTCTTGCAATAGCAAACTCTGAATAAATAGCATCTGTTTGGCCTCCTTTGGGTGGTCTTTGCTTATTTCCAGTTAACCTGGACACCCCCCAAAGATACAATCTACACTGCCTATCGCCATGGACTCTAGTCTTAACCAGGAGTGGCACCCATGAGGCCCCTTGTGCCTTGCTGTTTGCAGGCTCTCACAGGCTGTCAGGTCTGCGGCAATGTGGTAAGTCAGCACTGTGTCTAATTCCACTCTCTGGGCATTGAGTTCTTTGGCTGTTTATTTTCCTCTTGATAATACCAGGTTTTGTTATCGGCTCTCATTTGTTTGGAGGAATCAAGCCATTCCTTTTCATCCATGTTTGCTCCCTTTTGTCCTTCTATTTTGCATTGTGCTGTCTCCGTGTTGTTTGCCATGAAGACAATCACAGGGTAGAACACAGGCACAGGCCCTATAAGCCTGTTGTCTAAGCTGGCTTTACAGACTGATAATTCTGTGGTTCTCACCAGATCAGCATCCACTTGGACAAACATTTCTGTGACTCACCAATAAAACTGGGTAAGATTCTCCTTCCATCTCTATTTTCTGTCCTGAGAGCTTAGCTCTAATCCAGAGAGAACATTCTCTGGTTTTCTTGTTGGGAGGGCACAGATTGCCAGGTCAGCATTTGAAGGCATCCACTTGTGAGGTGGGGGCTCTGAGACACTAAGCAAACAACATCACTTTCACCAACTGCTGGGACCTCTCATGGGATTATATGTAAGTCTAATTCTTCTCCAGAAAAAAACTCTTGCTTCTTATAGGTACTCTCATTACAATCCTAATTATTGTGCCTATCATACCTCATTTCATCAATGTCATCTTCAATGGATACTTTAAGCAACATGAACCTTAAACAAAACTGCTTATTTGAAAGGGGCTTAGGGGAAAAAGGGAATAAGATTGCTCAGGCCCAGGCTGGGCGCGGTGGCTCACGCCCGTAATCCCAGCACTTTGGGAGGCCGAGGCGGGCAAATCATGAGGTCAGGAGATCGAGACCATCCTGGCTAACACGGTGAAACCCCATCTCTACTAAAAATATAAAAAATTAGCTGGGTGTGGTGGTGGGCGCCTGTAGTCCCAGCTACTCAGGAGGCTGAGGCAGGAGAATGGCGTGAACCCAGGAGGCAGAGCTTGCAGTGAGACAAGATCGTTCCACTGCACTCCAGCCTGGGCGACATGGCAAGACTACGTCTCAAAAAAAAAAAAAAAAAAAAAAAGTTTGCTCAGGCCCAATGGGCAGACTTTTTTTTTTTATTAGCATGCAGAAGCCTCCAAACAGCATTCTGATTCCAAATGGTTCACAATGGATTATTTGAACAATCTTAAATAACACAAACTAGATTCATTTCCCTAGTAAATTCTCCCTCTCCTTATCTTTTAGTTGCCTCTCTATATCCAGTGCCCTCTTCCCCCTTAACCTGATCTATCTCCTTCTGCACCTCTCTCAACTTTTCTCCTTGTCAAAACTCCCTTCCTTTTCCCAACAACTCTCCTAAGGCCCCAAGATGCCACTTGCATTTTGCATTGGAAGATCCATCCCACCCATGGGCCAGGCATTCAGACCACTGTAGAATTTAAACCCTGGTCTCAAGCTGAACGAAGAGCTAGCAACTATTTATAGAAGAATCCTAGACAAGACCAGCAACTATTTATAGAAGAATCTAGAATTCTTTTGAGTGCATTTGACTCAGGGTTACCGAACTTTATCAAGCTGCAAACATTGACTGGAATCTAAATCCTGAATAGCAAAAGCTAATTGGACTATCCCAGAAAAAGATCTATGGAAATTCTCTTTTCACAATTAAAAAAAATCAAGAGCTGAGATGGGAGGATTGTTTGAGCCCAGGAGTTAAAAACAAAAACAAAAAAAGAGGTTGAGGTAGGAGGATTCCTTGAGCCCAGGAGAGACTCCAGCTCTCTTAAAAAAAAAAAAGTGTAAAAGGTAGGACAAATTTTTCTAAAAGTCATACCCAAAACATTTCCAATAAAAGTAGACTTGACCAAAAACTATCTACTGGGTACTATGCTCAGTGACGGGATCAATCATACTCCAAACCTGTGCATCACTCAATACACCCATGTAACAAACCTGCACATGTACCCCTTGAATCTACAATAAAAGTTGAAATTATTCTTTTTTTTTTAAAAAAAAAAAAAGCAAATGTAGACATCAGCTAAGATCGGTCATACATCATGGGATATTAATTATCAATTTCTATTGGGTAAAAGTTCAGGAATATTCACTCAGACTATTTGCCACCTCTTTTCATGCTTTTTCAGAGATCATTGGTAGCTCTTAATTGGGAAAACATTTAGCTCCATTTATTGGAAGGATATGAAATAAAGCCACCCCAGATGTTTTTTAAAATAGACTTGACCGTAATACAATCATACCAACAGACAAAAGATTAAACTGTAGGAGATTTCAGGCTAGACGAGAAGATAACCTTCAACAACATTCAAGAGTTAAAAGTGCTGATCTAACAGCAGCTCTTTCATCTTGGCCAGAAGTACTACCATTAGTCCTTATGGCCATGCAATCCACTTCCTCAAGGACACATTGGCTATCCTCCTATGAATGGGTAATTGGAAGGCCCATGTGTTCAGGGATTTCATCTCAAATTCTAGTAGTTCTGTCCTGCTGCACACAGATATGGCAAAATATTACAACAGAATCGTGTACTATGCCCAGCTTGTCAACAACAGCTTCCCACAACATCATTCTAAATAGCATCTTTATAATCTTCTTGTCTATTGAGAAAAAAAAATCAGAAAAAAAAACCTGTGTTTGAATCTTGTTGGAAGAGACCTTATCAGGTACTGTTAGCAATAAATATGGCAGTGAAATTCTAAGGAGTCAATTCCTGGGTTCACAACTACAGAAGCAATGCAGAATTCCACAGAACTGGAAGGCATACTCCATAATAGGACCTCAAGGGAGGATTCTCAGAAATCCTCTAGAAGTTGCCAGCTTTCAGAAGCACACAGCTGATGACCTCACATAGGGGACAGCTTCTACCCAAGGCAGCGGGCCAAGAACCCTGTCTAATTCTGGTTTTGTTTTTCATCCACCTCCGTGTGATCATTCTTCTCATCTTCTATAGAGTCCTAGTTGTTGTCCACCCATAATGGAACTTTTTCTCTGTTCTTTCCTCTTCTTTGTAATTTTTGGTTCAGAAAATACTCATTCTTAGATTATCCCAAACAGTACCCACTCCTTTGATCTTACTGATTTCTGAACACACTATCTATCACTGGATACCCATGATAAAATCCTCCAGGCAATTCCAGTCTCATGCAATAAGACCATAGGAAAATATAGTCAATGGCATTTCCATTTACACCTGTAGGAAAATATGACCTTAAGCAAATCAACCTATGACTTTGCTACTCTCCCTCTCTGCCACAAAAAAGGACTAATTATTACAATCTGTTATTCAGCCTCTAGTTCCACATTTGAATTCAACACATTTCCTACAGTGATAGTACAGATACTTGCCACCTAGAGGAGACTCTTAGAGATTCAAAGATGTAACCCAGCTAACCAGATGCTCCGGTTGTAACTTTGTGTCATAAATAAGTCTTTTTGTCTTGTATCTCCACAAGCACCTACTGGATACTACTTTTTTTTTTTTTTTTTTTGAGACGGAGTCTTGCTCTGTTGCCAGGCTGGAGTGCAGTGGCACAATCTCAGCTCACTGCAACCTCTGCCTCCTGGATTCAAGCAATTCTCCTGCCTCAGCCTCCTGAGTATCTGGGACTACAGGTGCGCGCCACCACGCCTGGCTAATTTTTGTATTTTTAGTAGAGACGGGGTTTCACCATGTTGGCCAGGATGGTCTCGATCTCTTGACCTCGTGATCCACCCGCCTTGGCCTCCCAAAGAGCTGGGATTACAGGCGTGAGCCACCGTACCCGGCCTGGATACTACTTCTTTTATGGCCAAGAAGCCTAATCCCGCTTGCCTCAGACTAATACCTCATGCACTTTAGGAATCATATTCCAAGACTTGTCCAGGCACAGGGACTGTAAGTCTATAAATTGCTAAGGCTATATGTCAACTCCAAAATAAGGCCACCCTTGATTATTCAGGCACTCCACCTGGGGAAATTAATGACTCATTCTTATGCAAACAATCAGAGCAGTGTTCCCAATGATGGAAATCTTAGAAACATCAGGAAGAAACCTATTGCTAACTCTGGCAAAAGTTATTAATGATACTACCTCTGCCCTGGGTGGAATACAGATCATTCCCAATTCATTGGCACAGATAGTGATGGACAATTGCATTGCTCTTGCTCTGGAGTTCTTGTTGGCTGGTCATGGTGGCATGTGTGTCGTTGCTAATACTGCCTTTTGTACTGGAATCATGGAAGTAGGAAAGACAGAACAGACTAAACATTGCCTGAAGGAAACAGTTACTTGGCTTTCTAAGGTTGATCCTCGTGGCCTATGGGATTTGTTCTCTTGGTCTTGGTTAAACAATTTGTGTTCCTGATTTGTTTGTTTGTTTTTTGGTTTTTGGGGTTTTTTTGTTTTTGTTTTTGTTTTTTTTGAGACAGAGTCTTGCTTTGTCACCCAGGCTGTAGTGCAGTGGTGTGATCTTGGCTCACTGCAACCTCCACCTTCCAGGTTCAAGCAATTCTCCTGCCTCAGCCTCCTGCGTAGCTGGAATTACAGGCATGCACCACCACACCCAGCTAATTTTTGTATGTTCAGTAGAGAAGGGGTTTCACCATGTTGTCAGGCTGGTCTCAAACTCCTGACCTCAGGTGATCTGCCTGCCTTGGCCTCCCAAAGTGCTGGGATTGCAGGCATGAGGCACTGCACCCAGCCTTGTGTCCCTGGTTCTAAAGCAGCTTACAGAGACTATTAATTGTTCTCATTTTTGCCACAGTGGTCATAATGTTAGTTATTGTGTTCTATATGGAGCCTTAAATGCTTCTGCACAACCAGTCTCTTATCAAATGACCGCCATGATTGAAATATAGTTGACTATGGAGACATCTGGATAATTTCTGAGAAGTGAAGATTCAGATTCTGGCTTTTCCGGAATTGGTCAGCCACTCACAAGCCAGAGAATGAGGAAAAGAAAGGACTGAAAGGCCAAATAGGCAAAAGAACATAGCCAGACTATACAAGACAATAGAACACTGTCTCAAAACCTCTGCAGCAACCAGCAGCAACAGCCAGGATTTAGTCAATGACTGCCAGTTTCTCTATTCTGTGCCCCTACTTCCAGCTCAGGGCCTAGAAGAGGAAGCCAAATACTGCACTTTTAGTTAGCCCGTCTGCAGCTTCCCCAAGCCAGCAACCTCCAACCAAAAGGATATATATACCTGAAGGCTCCCCTTTTTGGATTGTAAAGCTTTCTCACTCTACCACCTGCCTGTGTCAAACATGACAAGTAATGTAAGCTTCCTCTCTTGTTATGGCGAGCTCTGAATCAATAACCTCTGTTCTCATTTGGGTAATCTTCATGTATTTCCACACTACACATAACCACATGCGTGCACACACAGGTAAAAATGGCAGGGCCTTGTGCAAGATACTAGAAATCCCAGCAGCCATATAAAGAGGGCCACTTTTCAGTGAGGCAGTACATTCTCACCTCTCTACCCCACCTCCCAAGGGCTCAGGTTCAGCTGCTACCAACTATTAATATCCCCTCCCTTGGCTAGCCTGTCATCCCACCACTGTACCCAGGCTTTGCTCAGACCTATGTCAGGGCATAGCCACAAATGGGTTACCAGTATGACTCCCATACCATCACCCTCAGCAAGCATCTCTAGCCTAGCTCATCCTCATCTGCTCACCCCAGACTGACATACAAATATTACCATCTTCTGTATATGCTATTGTTTGAGAAGCCTAGGAGGGCACTAAGGAGCCTCTGTGCCACCCAGCCCTTGGATCTCTCATGCTGTGTTTTAGCCTCTGCCCTGGGAAGGAATTTGTGTGAGTCTATAGGGCTTCAACAAAATGGCCAAATGAGAGGCATATGTTGCTTTTGATGGGAAAGAGAGTTGTCCCACAAGAAAATGAGCTAAAGAGTCTGTGGTTAGAAGGTGTTTCATGCTTTCAAATTCTGAGAACTGTACAAGCTGCAACATGACTCCAAACAAGGAGAGCCCTTATATTTTCACATTCCCACTGATAGTAAATTATATTGATTAACATTAGCAACATTAAATCATATTGCTAAGGCTAATTATTATAACAATACATCACCTAACATTAAATGAACTCTCACTATATTCCAGGCACAATTTCTAAATACTTCACATTTTTTTAATCACTTAATCCTCACAACAGCCTAAGAATGCAGATACTATTAATGAATGCTTTGTAAAGATTAGGAAACTGAAGCTAAGAAAATTATAGCAAGGTGGCCAGGTGTGGTGGCTCACACCTATAATTCCAGCACTTTGGGAGGCCGAGGCAGGCAGATCGCTTGAGCCCAGGAGTACAAGACCAGCCTGGGCAACACGGCAAAACCCCATCTCTACAAAAAAATACAAAATAAGCCAGGTGTGGTATCACGTGCCTGTTGTCCCCAGCTACTCAGGAGGCTGAAGTGGGAGGATCACTTGAGTCCAGGAGGTGGAGGTTGCAGTAAGCTGAGATCGCACCACTGCACACCAGCCTGGGTGACAGAGAGACACTCTGTCTCAAAAAAAAAAAAAAAAAGAAAGAAAAGAAAAGAAAATTAGAGCCAGGTCATACAGCAGAACAGGAGCTAGAACTGAGCTCTAATCTGTTAGACTTCATACTCTGAGCTATAACCACTAATTGACAATGCTACATAAAACCCATATTTGACTGACCACCTAACTAAGCAACTCAGGCAGGATGGCGTAATATGAAGAATAACAAATACATACAAGAAAGAGAAAATGTATCATTATTCAGCAACTGAAAACTAAATTCTAATTTATATCAAGTCAACTGTTAATACTATATCAGTTCTAATTAGATACTTGTGTTTTACTTTGACAAATACAGAATGTAAATTTTTTTAGTGCTTCAATTTACTGTGGCTTTTGAATTAAATTTGCATCAGCAATTGTCTTCCAAATTATTTGAGATAACCACTAATTTCGTATAAGTCTATTTTACACACCAAGATAGCATTTTATCAGCATTTTTCAGTCTAATATTAATGAGAATTTAACTAATATATGTAAATCACAATGATCCTATAAAATCACATGAAAGCCAGGCTGATATTCACAAAAAAATATCCAGAAATCACACTACCATTTGTGTGTTATTTCAGAAGAAGTAGGTTCAGTAACTTGCTACTTTTATACATAGTCAATTTCTATAAGCCAAAAAGAAGGAGGAATCTGAAAGTCAGTTAGTCTATTCAATCTTAGGATGTGTTACTTCCTAAATTTGAATACAGGATATGAACAATCCAGGACATCACCGTATCACAAAAGCATACTTAAGGCTCAACAGGGGATTAGTTGGAGAGCTTCTTGGCTTTCCCATCTCACCATCCTCACCCCTCCCAATTTCATGCTGGAAACAGAGAGCAGCACATTGGTGTAAAGCAAGAGTCAGCAAATTTTTCTGCAAAGGGCCAAACAGTAAATATTTTAGTCTTTGCTAGCCAAGACCGTCTCTGTTGTAACTACTCAACTCTGCCATTGTAGCACAAAAGCAGCCAGAGACAATAAAATGAATGAGTGTGACTACTGTATGAACTTTATTTTTAATTATTTTTATTTCCTAAATGTTATTTATTCATGTGTTTATTTTATAAATTTTGTTTATGGACATGGACATCTGTATTTCATATAATTCTCGTGTGCTCTGAAATGCATTCTTTTGTGAGTTTTTTTTAACCCCCTTTAAAAAAGTCAAATTCATTCTTGCTCATGGGCTATACAAAAACAAAAGGTGGGACTAACTTGGCCCTTTGATCCTCGTTGGCTGACCGCTGGTCTAAAGAGGAGTTATCCCAGTTTTCCTTTATAATATCATCTTCAATCAAGTTCACACCTTGCATGCCCACCCCTATGCACAGAGGCCATCCAGTGTTTTTGTTTGTTTGTTTGTTTTGTTTTTTTTGAGACTGTGTCTCGCTCTGTCACCGAGGCTGGAGTGCAGCGGCGTGATCTCAGCTCACTGCAACCTTCACCACCCTGGTTCACGCCATTCTCCTGCCTCAGCCTCCTGAATGGCTGGGACTACAGGCGCCTGCCACCACGCCCGGCTAATTTTTTTGTATTTTTAGTAGAGACAGGGTTTCACCGTGTTAGCCTGACCTCGTGATCTGCCCACCTTGGCCTCCCAAAGTGCTGGAATTACAGGCGAGAGCCACAGCGCCTGGCCCAGTGTTTGTTTTTAAACAATAAACATAGCCAACGCTTTTTACATATGTATTACTTATTACACTTAGTACTTATGATGTATTTACTCTATGCCAGGCTATGTGTGAAATGCTTTGAGTATACCATTTAATTTATTCCTCCCCTAGACCTTAAAGATGGGTTCCATCATTATCTCCACTTACAGATGAGAAAACTGAGCCTAAGAGAGGTTAAGTAACTTCCTGAAGGTCATGAAACCAGTAAGTGGTAGAGCTAAGTAGTTTGACTCCATAGCCCCTGTTATCAGTACCCACTATTATGTCACCCTCAAAGCGCTTCTGTGGGACAGAAGGCAGGAAAGAAGAGTAAAAATCAACCAGGATGCTTGTTATTTGGAGAATAGCCAGTAGGAGACATCAACAGAGCAAAGGCCACAACCACCAACACAATACAGTAAGCTCATATTTTTACATTTCTCTTGAAAAATGACTAATCCTGATTATCTCAGTCTTTTATTTAATGGTGAATACTGCCAGTTTCAATGCAATAATATTTCAATGCAATAATAAACTACTAAGCATGAGGGACTAAAATCTAACTGAACATCTATTCAGTGTCTTCATAGTTTATACTTCTTTGAGATGGACAAGAGCAGCCATCCCTGTATTCTTCCTCAGTGCTTGCACCAAGGGAGGGGACCCAGGATGCTCCCAAAATTACCAGGTTGCATTTGTCCATGACAAGGGAGAATTTACATAGTAATCTCTCCCCAAAATCCTTCCCTCTAGGAAAGAGACTCCAAACTTCTCTTCCTAGAATCAGGAGGCCAGAATCCTGGAGCCAGGGCTAGGCGTGGGAGGGCAGGAAAGGGATGAAGACGCCAAGGGAAATTAGATACAGTGAACCCTAGCCCAAAGGGGGTCCCAAAACATCAGTTCTGAATAGGTGGGAAGAGAGTCAAGAACCAAATCTAAAGTCAAGGGTCCCCAGTTCAGATCAGGCAAACAGGGTAGGCCCAGTAGGAGGAAGACACTGGTGGCCAGAGAAGAGAGAATTTTTGTTGAGGTTGAGCCTATTGCCTCATTCATTCCTTCAACAAATTTGTACTGCATATCACTTTGTGCCACAACTCTAGGCCTTGGGGATACAGCAGTCAACAAGACAGACATGGTTCCTGCCTTCATTGGGTTTATAGGCTGTTGATGGAAGGCAATCCAATACTGATAATAAAGGTAGAGGAACTTACAATGATGAAACACTAAATCTTATAGAAATACCTGGAGGGAGAGAATCATTATGGGTGCTGTGTTAGGCAGCTTTGTAAAGTGTTCCTAATAATCTCCACCTCCTGGTATGCATGCTCTTGTGTAATTCCCTCTACTTGATTGTGGCCTGGATCTAACAACTTGCATCCATTGAACAGAAAGTAGGAAGTTACTAAAAACCATTATTTCTGCCAGCTTACATCCTTTCTTTCTTGCTCTCTCTTGCTCAATCACTCTGAGGGAAGTCAGCTGTCACACTGTAAACTGCCCTATGGAGAGGCCCAAGTGGCAAGGAACTAAGGAAGACCTCCAGGTAACAGCCCATGAGAAACTGATGCCCTCAGTCCAACAGCCCACAAGGAACTGAATCCTTCCAACAACCGCATGGATGAGCTTAGAAGCAGATTCTTCCCCAGTCAAGCTTTCAGATGACACTGCAGCCCCAGGTGGCACATTGATTGCAACTTGTGTGAAACCCTGAGCCAGAGGATGCAGCTAAGCTGTCCTCAAATTGCTGGCCCACAGAAACTGTGAGATAAGAAATATTGTTGTTTAAAGTCAGTAAGTTTTGAGGGGATTTGTTATAAAGCGATAAACTAATACAGATACCAATCCAGGTTGTCCAGAAAATATCTACCAAACTCTCTCAGACTTACCCTGTTTCTCACAAGAGAAACAGATTATAGAGCATTTACTAACAAGGCCCAGAATCTCTAATCACATTGGTAACATCGAGATTGATGTTGCAAATGGAAACCATCCCTCTCAATGGGTGACGCTGAGCTGGCTCCAACTATGAGACAGAGAATCTTAATTACTCCCAGAAAAAAAAAAAAAAATGAGGTGAGTTGGCCAGGCACAGTGGCTCACGCCTGTAATCCTAGCACTTTGAGAGGCCGAGGCAGGCAGATCACGAGGTCAAGAGTTTGAGACCAGCCTGACCAACATGGTGAAACTCTGTCTCTACTAAAAATACAAAAATTAGCCAGGCATTGTAGCACAAACCTGTAATCCCAGCTACTCAGGAGGCTGAGGCAGGAGAACCACTTAAATCCGGGAGGCGGAGGTTGCAGTAAGCCGAGACTGCACCACTGCACTCTAGCCTGGGCAACAGAGCAAGACTCTGTCTCAAAAAAAACAAAATGAGGTGAAAGAAGAAAGTCCCTCTTTTGGCAATGGGCTAAGAGTGGGGCAGATTAAGAGGAGTGTAGTAGAACCAGAACAGAGAAAAGTACAGTAATTAAAGAAGTCACAATACACAGGAGGCTATTTCTAAAATATCATTCGGAAGGCAAGAGATGAACTGGCTTAGCCAGATTTGGTTTTTCAAGGGTAAGAAGCACATGTAATTATAATGGTCCTTCAGTGCTCCCACAGTATCCTGATGCACCTCCCCCCATCATGATCCCTTAACATGCTGAACTAAATGAACTGTTTACTGTCCTGTTTCTCTAATGTTAATTGGAGGCCCAATGTTAGTATCAATTACCACTGTATCCTAGTGTCTAGTACAGTGCCTGCCACAAAGTAAGAATTCAGTATATACTTGTCAAGTGAGTAAAATATACCAGTTTTGTGACAAAAAATGCATAGGAAAAAGACCAGAAAGGAATACATGAAAACATAAACAATCTTCTACTAGATGGAAGAGTATGATCCTTTTCCTTGATATACGTGTCTCCATTTTGTCTGCACATAGACTTGTCTGTGCAACGTCCATATTGCAGAGAAAGAAATGCCTGAGGATGCCATAAGACAGACCTTTTGGGTCCTACAGAGTTTACTTTCATAATTTTATAATATTAAGATTGTTACCATAAATTTCCAAACTCAAAGACATTCATAGTAGATTATCATCTCACTTGTCAATTTGTCAACCTGACAACTGAGTTCTTAAGCACCACGTAGAAACTTTCAAATATAAATTAAGATATCAACACCTGCAGAGCAATATTATGCATAAAGATGTAAAATTAATCATTTCACACATTAGGCCCCCCAAAAAAGATAACAAATGGGAGATCATATTGTATTAAAAATAACCATGTGAGATTCTTTGGATTGTGCAGTAGCATAGCTCTCACCAAACTTCAAAATACACTGGAATTCAGGTGCAGTGATTCATACCTATATTCTCAGCTACTCAGGAAGCTGTGGCAGGAGGACCACTTGAGCCCAGTAGTTCCAATTCAGCCTAGGCAACATAGAGAAACCCTATTTCCAAAAAAAAAAATACAAAAAAAAAAAAAAAACAAATAAACAAACAAAAAGTATCGGAGCATCCAACCTGGCAAGCAATATTGCCCCAAAATGCAATCAATTAAGTGGAAGATTTTGCATGTGTGTATGTGAATTTCAGATTTTTATCCTGAGTCACCAGATCACAAAACCAGCAAGCTCAATCTTCTTGAAGGGAGCAGATTGCCCACCCAGAAGCTCAATACCTTCCATTTGGGAAACAAAGGCAACAATCTGAAACTGGTTCTCAAGATTGTGCTCTAGATTTATACAGATAGAAAACATTTTTTCCATATAATTCCAAGTTCCCAAAAGAGCTCAAAATCATTCATATGTCCCAAGTTTAGAATGTCACCAAATAAGTCAGATGAATTGAGTTCAGAGACAAGTTCCCATTCCTGCCTTGTCATGACTATACCCGCAGTGTGCCAGAAACAGTTAAGGGACACCTCCACTGCAACAGAGGCACTGTGATTTGGCAGATGTACCTGCATGCGAGAAGCCTGGCCTCTTAAGCTAGCCCTGCACAGTCCCATGGAAGTGTAATGCAAGCCACATGTGCAATTTTATATTTTCTAGTAGCCACATTTTAAAAATATAAAAACAAATAGGTGAAATCCACTTCAATAACGTATTTTATTTAACCCAATATACCAAAAACAGTGTCTTTGCAACATGTAATGAATATTAAAAATCACTGATACTTTACATTCTTTTTTGTTATATTAAATCTTTTAAATCCCATGTGTATGTCATACTTAAAGCAGTCAATTCAGATAGCCCAGAGTTCAAATACTCAATAGCTGCAGGTGGCTATTGAGTATTGAGTATACCATATTGGCTATTGAGTATACCAGACTGGACAGTTCAGGGTAAATGCACTTATCCTATCTGAATACTCAGCAGAGACCTTCTTGTGCTATTACTTATGAACATAGCTCATCTCTCATGAATTTAAGTCAAAGCCAACCATATAGAGATGAAAAAAAAAAACAAAATAACCTGGTGTAGCTTCTATTCACTGGTGAAATAATATATACTGAATACCTTCTCTGTGCCAGGCACTGAGCCAAGGGCTTTACATAGCTCACTCCATTTAATGCTCACAGCAACCCTAAGAGAAGGTACAACTGTAATCCCCATTTACTTATGATAAAACTGAGGCATAGAAAGTTAATTTCCCTAAGGTCACACTTCAAGCAGGTGGTGATGCTTGGATTTCAACTCGAGCAGTCTGACTCTACACTGCACACTCTACCCACTGCACATACTCAACAAGAGGGAGTAAAAGAAGGATATGAAATCCATGGTTAAGAAATCTTAGTCTGACATGAGTGTGCATATCAGAAAAGAATCAAGGAAATATTTGAAAGGCTGAGACAGAAATCTAGGCTTGAGATACAGGGATAAATTCACCTACAAGGTAAGGAAGGGAAGGGAAGGAAATGTTCAAGAGGAAAAATAGAATTAAGAACTAACTAAAATTTTGTGTCAACAATTGATGACGACAATGATGATGATGATAAGAACTAATATATTTGGAGCCTTTGCTCTGGGTCACGCATTGTTCTAAAGTCAGTTTCTCAACCTCAGCATAATGAACGTTTGGGCTGAATAATGATTGTAGGAGCTGTTCTGTGCATTGCAGGATGTTGAGCAGCACCCCAGGCCCCCACTCACTAAATGTAAGGAACAGCACTCTACTCTCAATTAGCAAACAATCAAAAATGTCTCTGGCCATTGTCAAATATTCCCCTGGGAAGCAAAATTGCCGCCTGTTGAAAACCCTCAATCTGAGTGTTTCATATACATTATCTCACTTACTCTTCACAGCAGCCCCCTGGGGAGACATGATTGCTTTATAGATCAGAAAACTGAAGGTGTGGTTGGGCAGAAGTGAAAGAGCTAGACAAATCCAAATTTGTCTGATTTTAAAGTATATTTTTACTGCTAGCCCCCAATACAAGTTCTCGTCTCATCTCTAATTCATACAGGCATTTGTGTGCTTTCCCACTCCCTGGGATGATGCTAGAGATGAACAGAAACAAAATGCTGCTGGACACTCCTCACCGAGAAGTTCTCCTGCCACAATCATCTTTTGTGTCTCCTTTCCACCGTGTGTCTCTTCGCTCTATTTGGACCCATGTTTTCTTGGCTAATAGCCTGTCAGGAAATAGGCATGGTATGAATGAACAGATAAATGTTTAAAGCCTGAATACATACTTATGGAGAATGAGTCCTCAAACTCAATACAAACATCCAACCAACTGTAATTAAAAGCCACAAATATGTTTTTATAAGAAAATTAAGCTATCACCATATCACCTTTGATGTAAAGTGAGATATGACTAAAAATGGAGGTAAAGTTCAAATTGCTACAAGTTGTAAATTTGTTCTTGAAATATCAAACACATGGGAAACAGAAGCTAATTATTTTGTCCTATTTTTGTATGTGAAAATTACTTATAATCTGCCTGTTAAACAATTCAAAATTATTTTAAATGATAATTGAACATCAAACTAGGCCAGTTTACACCTACAATCCCTCTGAAACTGACTAGAAACTGGGACAACTGCAGAAGAAAAGAAAAACACTTCCATTTGCGTCAATTTCTTTGTTTTTCAACCATCAGTCTCCAAGGCTGCAAAATCAGAAAAGCTTAAGCACAACTGATTAATAAGGAAGCACTTTAGGACTTTGCATTATTTGATTATGCCAAGAAAAACCTTATAGTTCTCATAAATTCATTATTCCAATGTTGGTCATGAGGAAGTCTATTTTTTAAAGAAAAAAATGGGGAATTTCTTCTTATAATTTCGTTGTCAATATTTTTAAAGTATTATATGATTTAATGCCTTTAACCCCATCCCAATGAAGGAAAAGGGCATTTGTTTTCATATTACAGTCATTCCTGGGTATACTTAGGGGATTGGTTCCAAGACCCCCTATGCATAACAAAATTCACCCACACTCAGGTCCTGCAGTGGGCTGTATAGAATCTGCACATACAAAAAGTTAACCTTCCGTATTGGCAGGTTTTGCATCCTGTGAATACTGTATTCTCAATCTGCATTCAGCTGAAAAAAAAATCCACGTGTAGGTGGATCCTCACAGTTCAAACCCATGTAGTTCAAGGGTCAGTTGTAATTTACTTTAAAAAAAAAAAAATATGTTGGCCAGTTGCAGAGAACAGATTCAATAGCAGATTCTTCTTAGTGTCTCAAAGATCAGCTTAAGGAGAAAGACCAAAAAGAGGGAAAGCAGAGAGGGAGGGAAACAGAAACAAAGAGACAAAGAAGGAAGGAAGGAAAGAGAGAGAAAGGAAAAGAAAAAAAATAGAAAAAAAGTAAGGTGGAAAAACAAAAAAAAGGGAGGGGGGGTGGAAAAAAAACAGGCAAAGTGATCTCTGATGGCTCATGAGAGACTCTGATCTCCCTATAGCTCTGTATATCCCAGAATCTGAAATTCTCAAAATCCCTTCACTGTGTATTCTGGAACTCAGGGTCCTCAAGAACAAAAATCTCCTATACCCTCAACCTCTTTGAAAATGGTAGCTTCCTTTCCTGACTTAATCCATTCACCTTTCCACCCTTGTTGGCAAGTACTTCATATCTTCTTCAAAGCTTCAGCACCTCCTTCCCCATACTCACTTTTAGCTATTGGCCTTCCTTCCCTCTTCACCCAGAAATGGAAACCGCAGAAGAGAATTTCCTTTACCTGCAGCACCCCATCAACTCACGGACTTGCATCTCTGCCCAGATCCTCTGCCATCCTTCCTGTAACTCTGGGTGCCCCAACACGTGTGCCTATCCATAGTAGCCCCTCCTCTTGTGTACTAGATCCCATCCCACCCCCCTGCTCATGGACACCACTGCAGCAGTGCATTTTCTACCAAGTCAGATCCTATCAGCAGACAAATATATCATCATGTCTCTCATTTCAAAAAGGCCTTCTCTTGACCCCTACTTCTTTCTCCACCTACCATCCTATTTCTCTCCATTCTTCTTTATAGCAAAACTTTTAGAAAAAGTGTCCAGGTTTATGGCCTCCAATTAGAATCAAACTTTCCCCCCACCATTTCCCCAGAATAGCTCTTAGCAATATTGATATCATTAGTGACCTGAATAAATCCAATGGTCAATTTTCAGTCTTCATATTGCCTGATCTATCTAAAGTATTTGAAACAAATGATCATGCCTCCCATGTGAAACACTTTTCTTCATTTGACCTTAAGGATACCACACTCTCTTGTTTCATTCCAACTCATCTACTCAACCTCTTAATATTGCAATACCGTAGGGTTCATTCTCTGGCCACCTTTTTTTCTCTATATATGATTATATTCTATATTATACTCACCTTTTTCATGACTGGATGCAATCTTTCTGCTAATCAGTCCCAAATTTATACCATTAGGCTTGCTATCTCATCCCTGGACTCCAAACTGCAAAGCCAACTAATTAATCATCTTCACTTGGATGTCTAATAGATACCCCAAGCTTCAGATGCCCAAAACCAAATCCCTGGTTTTACCCTCCAAATCTATTTCCTTGTACTTTCCCATCAGTAAATGACAACTGCATCCTACCAGTTGCCCAGGCCCCACACCTTAAAATCATTCTTAATTATGTTTTTCTCCCATCCCACCATCAATCCATCAGTAAATCTACCCAGTTTTATCATCAAATACTTCCATAATCTGACCACTTCTCACCACCTCCACTGTTCCTGTCCTGGTCCAAGTCACCAACCTCTTTCACCTGTACTGAGCATTTGTCTCCAGTCTTCCTGCTTCTACCATTACCTTCCCATGCTTATTCTCAACACAACAGCCAGAGGAATCCTGTTAAAACATCCCATTGCCCTTCTATTCAAAAAACCCCCCATTGGAATTTCACAAAGAGCAAAACCCAGTTCGCTAAAATGGACAACAAATCCTTCCATGATCCGGTGCCTTTCCTTCTAATCCTGTTTCAGTCTTCTGATACTACTAATCACCATCTCACATCCCACATATTATACTTTGTTGCTGTCACTGCTATAATTATTGTCTGTATGCTCCACTAGCATATAAGCTCCAGGAAGAGAGAATTTTTGTTTGTTTCATTCATTTATATATTCCCAACATCTACCACGGTGCCTGGCACATAGTGGATACTCAACAAAATGTGCTGAATGAATGAATGGAACTCTGAGAGTCAGAAAAGCATCAAATCACATCTAAGAGCTAGGGATTTAATCTCATCCCTGTCATTATGGCCTTTCTCTTTTTTCAACTGTGATAAGATATACATAACCTGAAATTTACCATTTTAACCATCTTAAGTGTACAGTTCAGTGGCATTAAGTGCGTTCGCATTATGACACAATCATCACCACCATCCATCTCCAGAACATTTTTCATCTTCCCAAACTGAAGCTCCACACCATTGAACATTGAACAATATCTCCCCATTCCTCTCTCCCTCCAGCCCCTGGCAACCACCATTCTACTTTGTGTCTCTATGAATTTGACTACTCTAGGTGTCACATTTAAGTGCAATCAAGCAATATTTGCCCTCTTGTGACTGGTTTATTTCATTTAGCATAATGTCCTCAAGGTTCATCCATGTCATAGCATGTGTCAGAATTTCCTTCTTTTTATAAGACTTTATATGTATAAACACACAATAGAATATTATTTTATTTATCCATTCATCCACTGATGGACATTTATTTGGATTGCTTCTGTCTTTTGGCCATGGTGAATAATGCTGCTATGAACATAGGTGTACAAATATTTGTTTGAGTCCCTGCATTAAATTCTTTTGGGTATATATCCAGAAGTGGAATTGCTGGATCATATAGTAATTCCATTTCTAATTTCTTGAGGAACTACCATACTGTTTTCTATAGCAGCTGAGTCATTTTCTATTCCCTCCATCAATGCACAAAAGTTCCCATTTCTCTATTTACTCACCAACACTTGCTATTTTGTTTTTTGTAATAGCCATCTTAATAGGTATAAGGTGGTATCTCACTATGGTTTTGATTTGCATTTTTCTAATGACTAGTATGTTCAGTATTTTTTCATATGCTTGTTGGCCAGCTGTATGTCTCCTTTGTAGAAATGTCTATTCAAGTCCTTTTGCTCATTTTTCCATCAGGTTGTTTTGTTTTCTTTGTTGTTGTCGAGTTATAGAAGTTCTTTAATTATTCTGGATATTAATCCCTTATCAGATATATGATGCAAATATTTTCTCCCATTCTGTGGACTGCTTTTTCACCTTGATAGTGTTCTTTAATGTATGATTTTTAATTTTGATGTAGTTCAATTTAACTATTTTTTATTTTGTCACCTGTGCTTTTGGTGTCCTACCTAAGATATCACTTCCAAATCTAATGTCATAAATTTTCTTGTAAATGTTTCATGGTTTCAATTCTTGTGTTTAGGACTTTGATCTATTTTAATTTTCATATATGGTATAAGGTAAGGGTCCAACCTCATTATTTTACATGTCCCAGTATCCAGTTTTTCCAACAACAGTTGTTGAAATGATGGTCCTTTCCCTAATGAATGGTCTTAGCACCTCCGTCAAAAATTACTTGATCATATATGGGAGGGTTTATTTCTGGGTCCTTGTTTCTTTGAGTAAGTCTTCTAAGCTCTCCAACCTCCATTCCCAAAAATGTGAAATGAATAGATTCCACCAGTAAGGATGTATCTTATTTTGTCTTGTTTACTGTAACAAAATACCATAAACTAGGTAGATTATTAGCAATAGAAAATTTATTTCTTATAGTTCTGGAAGCTGGGAAGTCCAAGATCAAGGTGCAAGCAGATTTGACGTCTGCTGAGGGGTTGCCTTTTGGTTCATACATGGTGACTTCTTACTGTGTCCTCATATGGTAGAAGAGGCCAAGCAGCTCTCTGGTGCCTCTTCTATAAGGGCACTAATCCCATTCATGAGAGCTCTGCCCTCATGATCTAATCACTTCCCAAAGGCCCCATCTCATGATACCACCACATTGGTGGTGAGTGGATGGAAAATACAGCCAAAGTCCTTTCTCCACCACCCTAAGTATGGCCAGCATTAATGATTTCCCCAACCAACCCATGTACACCATACACCATATACCAGAGTTGAGCAACTAGTGGGTGAAAACAGAACATGATATTGTTTCTTAAATGCCTTAACGTTCTAGCAGCACAATCATTTATGTAATATTGAAATCTCCACATTAAAAAATCCACATGGCCATTTGATCTATGTTAAGGCACCTCCTCCATTAATGGGGAACTCACTAATTTTAGGGGAATCTAATTCCATTTATTTAAAGCTTTGGCTCTTAAGACAATCCATAAACATACATATTCTTTTTAAATGGTTTGCTTTCTTCAGCTATGTTATTAGCTCATTTGGGTCCCTTTAAGAAGACTCCCTAAAGACACCAAGGCTGGAGAACTACCATGAATGGGACAGCTATAAAATGAGTAAGAACAGTATTTGCAGCTAAATGGCCTGAATTGCAGAGTAGAGTATGAGATGTAATTTGGTTCTCACGGCATCCACTGTAAACTTGGATCTTTGCCAAAAGGAAAGCATTATGAACTACTGATAGATATATGGCTTCAAAGTCATCTTAGTTTTGAACAAGCAAAGACAGAATGGAAAGGGTTGGTTCACTATGAATAAAACAGATGACCCCAAATTACCTCTCAAGAGTAAATTCAGCTCTATAAAAGTTAGAGATCCAGTGGCAAGGATTAGGAAAACATTTAAGCAAAGCTTTGTACCTACACTGCAAAGCCACAGATCACTTGGTAGGACAAAGTCAAGAAAGACTCAAAACTCAGTGGCAGCAAAAAACAAGATGTCAACTTCAGTGTATTCTACATTAAAATAAATATTAACAGTAATAATTAAGTCACAGTGAAACACTCCAAGCATCCCAGATTTCTTTGACTTTCGTTCCTATGATGGTTATGGAGATCAGTTCTGATTACACTTTTCTTTTAGTTTATTTTGATGGAAAGAACTGGATCATGGAATTATCCCCAGAGCTTCCCACCCCGGGCTATCCTCCAAACCCTTTGGAGAACTTTTGAAAATATGGGCTCCACACTAGACACTCTAAATCAGTATCTCTACAGTTGGATTTTGTTGTCTTATGGGGTTGTTTTTGTTTTTCTTTTGTATTTTTGTTTCTGTTTTTTAAAATTTCCCCAAGTCATTCTGATTATAAGCAGGGCTTGGGACCTGCTGGTCCAGACCCCATACCTCTATTGGTTTTCCTTGCTGGAAAGACCTTAGTAATTGGCTCTGCAAATGAAGAGAGCACTGGTGACATTGGGAGACACTACTGCTACTGAAAATGATAAACTGCTAGGTCACATAGAAACATGGAGAACTGTGTCCAATATAATGCTAATTATAAAGCAAATGCCAGATATAACACCATATGTAAGACTTTTGGCCAGGTAAAATAATAGGTACAGTAGAAACCCTTTCATCATACATGAACAGCATATAAAAGTGGTTGCAACAGGGCCTGAAGCCTTTTGTTGGCAACAAGGAGTTGCCTAGAACTACCTGTGAGAGGGACCTGGGTGGTTTTCACTTGGGTGGTGCCATTACTTTCAATGGCAAAAACTGTGATTATTTTGGCACCAACCTAATATTTTAAAATGTGCTGTAGTGAAATAGCATCTATGTGAAGTGCACTAATCTATAAGAATTTAATATATATTAAACTATGTTCGAATTTTAGCTATATAATAAATATAGGCATTAGAGAATGTCACATCAACTTTAAAAATACAAAAATGCTATGAGCTGAAATTATTTATAATTACTATGAAAGTGTTTAACCAATTTATTATTATTGTTATAGAGCCCCAAAACCTCTGTTACAAAATTCAGCAGTTTGGCCTCTGTCTAGTTCTGCATAATCCTCAGGGATTCTCATCACATTGTGGGTGTTCTTGGTTTCTCTTTAACCTGTACAATGCAAAGTGATTTTTTAAATCTTCTAAAATGAAAATGCTAATAAAATGGGCAGTGGACCATACTAAAGATTAACTCCCTGGTGTGCTCTCTTGTTTATTTGGCTATTCAGATTCTCTGCCATTTGTGTCTATAAAACCCGGGATTAGGTCAGGCAGGTGCAGGATAATATTCTTTCACCATGACAACACTGTCGCCTTTGCTAATGCATCCAAGACCTTGGACTGCCTTCGAAAATGACGAGGAGATTTTATAACCTCTCTAGTTGAGCTCTTCTCACCACCTGAACAGAGACAAGCGTAATCAAATTCCATTTCAAAGAAGAATATCATTGCCCTTCTTTCACCTCTTTCTTTTCCAAGAGTGTCCTTGCAAGATGCGTATGACCCAGCCTTCAATGCTAAAGAGACATGATTGGATAAGGAGACAGAGCAAGTCCCCCTTTACCATCTCTAACTCTCATTTTCAACAATGACTCCCTGCCTGTGACTAGAATAATGTGGTGTGTTAAGGAAAGTTAAAATTAACAGATAAATATCTTCTTATTACACATTTGTAGAGAGACATAATTCTCAAAGATAATTCCTATTTTCATCTTCCATTCTATTTCTCCCCATGATCATTCCATTCCCTTTAAGACCTTTCCGATATCAGATTTACATATCCAAATCCTAACTCATCATTTTCATAATAAATATTTATGCAGCACCAACGTGGGCTAAGGACTATGTTCAGCACTGAGCATACAATGGTGATACAGTTTGGATGTTTGACCCCTCCAAAGCTCACATCAAAATGTAATCCTCAGTGTTGGAAGTAGGCCCTGGTGGGAGGTGCTTGGATCATGGGGGCAGATCCCTCATGAATGTCTTGGTGCCATTCTCCGGGTAATGAATGAGTTCTCGCTCTGTGAGTTAGTGCTAGATCTGGTTGTTTAAAATAACCTGGAACTTCCTCCTCTCCCCCTTCCTCCTGCTCTTGCTATGTGACATGCTGGCTCCCCTTCATCTTCGGCCATGGTTGCAAGCTTCCTGAGGCCCTCACCAGAAGCAGATGCCAGCATCACACTTCTTGTACAACCCGTGGAACAAGGAGCCAAAATAAATGTATTTTCTTTATAAATTACCCAGTCTCAGGTGTTTCTTTACAGCAATGCAGACTAACACAAATGGTATCCAAGAGAGTCCACAGACCTTGCCCTCATGAGGCATAAAGTCTAGACTTCCCATGGTTACTTCAAATTACACCTTTTTCAGAGGCCTTCCATGATTCCTTTCCTTACTCTACATTCTCACAGTACTCTACCCACATTGTACTTTTGGTCTGTATCATTTTCTACTTTGTATGGCAATCACATATATATCTAAACTCCTCTGTTGATCCACAAAAAGTATAGGCCCTCATTCGTTTTTGAACCCTAACAGCAACTCAGCATTCAATACCTTGCTTATAGGTGGCACGCCCCAAAAAATTATCAACTGAATAAAACACACAAGGGAGCAGGAATGTATCAACCTTTAAAATCAACATTAATTATATTTTCAATTCTAAAGAGAAATTACAGATAGAAAGAGAAATTTATGAATGTTATGGAGCAAAGCATTCAGAGTATTAGGAGTACAAAAAAAAAAGAGTACAAAAAACTGTAATGCATATTTTACAGAACTCTTCCTGAAATGATGAAAAAAGAATAGCTCACTTTCCCATCTAAATACATTGTAAATAAACGGGAAAAAGCAAAAAATATAAGCCAGTTAAGCAATAGCTGTTAGGTTGAAAGTATTGATCATTGGGGGACTCTGTTGCATGGGAGGAGGGAAATATATCAAGGAGTTTAATTAACAAATGCTGGAGAAATCGTGCTAGTCAACCAGACCTTGAGGCATGAGTCAGACTTCACAGAGAAATAGTGTAAAATGCAGAGAAAAGCCAGACTCACTATGGAATGATCTGTAGTCTTTTAACCACAAGAGTCAGCATCACAGAAAGAACATGACAAAGCAGTGCCTATGATTTCCAGAGTTACATGCAAAATACTCATTTTCCCTGCCAGGGAAACCCCAGCTCATGACAGTGGCATGAGAATGAGAAAGGCCACCTGCAAATGAAATGAGACCATCCCACCTGCAACAGCAGAAGAGGGCCACACATGGTCTTGTTAGTGCCATTTCAGGAGTTGTGCTGCAGAACCAGGGAGGAGACCAGACATTAGGTCAAGCCTGTGATCTCAAGGGAGCTGGCCTGCTGCTTCCCCAGAGGACTTCAGCTAGAGTCAGTGGAGTTAATAAATCATGTCATTGTCTGGTCCGATTATCTCAACCCATCTACCCTTTGATTCTGCTGCTTGGAAGGAATTCCCAGAAATCAAGAAACCCAGGCTGAGAACCCATAGATGTCATTCTCTGAGTAAACAAATGTTCAAACCTTGAAGAACCTGGGAGGAATCTGCCCTGCCTTTAACTAGGAAGGGTAGGCCCATCCAGATGGAGTCCAAGAACAGGCAACAGCTATATAAATCTAACTTCACAAAGGTTGCTAAATTTTGGTAGTTAAATCTACAGCTGACTATGAAAGGGAGCCTAAAATAGGGCTGAAATTTTAACAATGAAAAATCATTTAGTTAATAATTCCTTTTTCCATTCTAAACCAGTGACGGCCAACAAAATAAATAACCATGTTGAACTCAGGAATGGAATAATATGTTGTTACAATGAAAAAAAAAATCCTTTTCTCAAAACCTCTCTCAACAGGATAAAATGCCCTAATTAGAAACCATTCTTTACTTAGCTTTTCCATCAGCTTTTCCATCCACTATATTTTACACTGCATAAAATACCTATCACTCAACTTCTTAGAAATCCCCCCACTGAGTTTAGGTGGAAAAAATTACAACCAATCAACACTGGGTTTCCAATAATGCTCTTATTTCTATACCAAAAATAGAATTTCATGACTTTCTTCTCCTAGCTTGCTTTTCAAACTAAACTAACACTAGGTCATTCTCTCCTGCCCCTTACCTAAATGACTGAGTGATGAGAATGTTATAAGCGATGTAACAGTGAAAAGCAACAAAGTGCAGCAAAGGAGAATGACTGGCTACCTGGTACACTGGGTTTAGGAGGATTCTAAAGCCAAAACTAGGTTTAGTGGGGAAGTCTCACGATTAGTGATGTCTGCCATCAGAACCAAAATGGAGAATGGCAGTACAATATTTGTCATTGGGGCTATCTATAAATACAATAGCTGGATATACAGAAAATAATTGAGATACATTTTCAGTAGCAAGAAGATTCTTAAGTTGTCTTTGGCTTTGTTTTTAAGAGTCAGCTGGTTCATATGCAACATAAACAAGAGTTCACTACCTGGCCTAATGAAGGGGTTGGATTATCATGCCACAGAATATTACCCAATGCTTTGAGCTGAGGTCACATCCAAGATTAACAGGAAGCACTATTCATAAGGACCCCTCCCAGGGTGGAAGAGACCATCCACTTAAGGGTGGACTCTGACAGCCTAATAGAGCTGTGAGCAAATGTGTTGTGGAGAAAATGCACTAATTGAAGCACCTGCTTCAATTTCTAAATGTGACTCATACCATGTCAGACTGATCCCTGAGTTTTAGTTTCTTCATCAGTTTAATGAGAACAACAGCTCTTGCACTCATCTCAAAAGATGTGTTGGGTATTAAAATGAGAACTTAAGTGAAGCAATCAGACCACAACATACCTTCAACAACTTCAATCTCACTCATGGGAGATGTTCCAAAAATAAATGCTGAACGAGGTTCCCCATACCAACACTTCAAATTATTCTCCACTGAAAGACTGTCATAAGGAGGAAGAGGCTGAATTTCCTGCTGTGCCCTGGATTGAGATCACTGTGTCACTCCATCTAAGTTGCCTGGCCACAACTTCCAGTGTGCACCATTGACTACATCCTCCTCAACAGGGAAGGGATAAGAACCAAATGATATCTGTAATTAACTTCTGCCTAGAACTTTATAGTTTATCAATCATTCACTCTGAGAAGACCTTCACATCAACTATGAGGTATTACCACCATTTCCATTTTAGGAATAAGAAGAGTGAGAAAGAGAAATGGTTAAGGGTGTTAAGGAATGGGAGGCAGGAAGAAGGCTCCAGCCTTATTCTAAATACCATGTCATGTCTACTGTTTAAGATGAGTACTAGCAACTCAAATAAGCAGGTGAACTGTGACAATCAAATGACGATCCTGGGTTCACTGCTACCACTTAGGAAGGGATCAGAGAAAAATGAGTTTTAATTATAGAGGTAGAAATTAAGGATATTCAAAGATGGGAGAGTATACTGTTAAGGCAATCATGCACAGGAATGGGTTACTAATGCGATTATGGAGAACATCTCTCTTGGGGGGAGAAAAATGTGCCTGTAATCAGATAATTTTTATTTGCCAAATTAATTACAATCTACCTATGGGCTTTAGGGAAAACATTAAAAATAACCTTCTCTGTCCCCTAGGCATCATAATATCCCAGATCATATCTGACAGGAGATTAATTTTTCCATGCTATTCAATTTTAAGTCAAATCAAATACTTACCATATGCCTAATGTGTACAAAGCATGGTATAGCAGATGACACACTATGCAATGTATTCAAGTAAACATATTAGAATCCTGTAGTGTAAATAATAGCAAAGATGCTATCCTTTGCTGAAAGGTGAAGAGGCACCTCAGAGAGACAAGCTATTTCAAAGAAATGATTTTAAAGGAATGTTTCAAATATCAAAATTATTGAGATGCATGTAGATTTATCCAGGCAAATATTTCTACGTGTTTATACATGAATGCTCATATAACATTTAATGCCACCACAACAGTTTCATTTTCTTTAAAATGGTTTTCTGGTTCTTAGTAACAGAAGTCTGTCACATGTATCTTTGGTTCTCCATTCTGAACCAAGTCAACTTCATGGACTGTTTATTTCATTATGGTATTTGCTACCAACAAAAGTATCCTCTATCTATCTTGTTGGGGCTTTATATAGGACAATTTAGAAAGGAAGTGGTGGGCATGTGCACAGTGACTCAAATATCTCTGTTTCTATAGGCAGATAAAAAAGATTCACATTGACTCCCACACTGAGATGCATTTTGTCTAAAGGTACTGGAACTCATTAACTCTATCTACTCCCTCGTTTGACCATTATACTAGAATGTGCCCAAGCAAAATGTCCTCTTCCAGGGCAAATTCTCAGATTGGGGAAAAGTCAACTAGCTCTACACAGGGTTAAAATAAATAAAAAGTCCTTGAATATTTATTTTAAATTGTTACCTGGAGACATGACTTTTATACAAAGTTAAAAATAAAATGGCTTCTAGTAAAGACAATGGTGGTTGTGGTAAAGGATCTCAGGAAACAAGGACCTCATATTTCTAATCCTCTTCTTCATCCTCCTCACTGGCCACTCAAAAGCTACAGCAGGCAAATAAAGTCCACACTGGGTGCCACAGGAAGGAAGTTCCACCTGATACGGCCACAGCCACCCTCCATGATCTCACCTGAAACTGCCTCCCTTCAGCTCCTTCTTGCCCACAAGTCCTTTCTGGTGCCTCCCACTCAACACCTCCTCCCTAGGGTCTTCACTTCTGCTATTCCCTTAGCCTAGAATGTTTTGTACTCCCACCCTTCCCCATCTCATCAGCTCCAGTCACCCTTTATATCACAGCTAAAATGCCATTCCTGGCCAGGCACAGTGGCTCATGCCTATAATCCCAGCACTTTGGGAGGCCGAGGCAGGTGGATCACCTGAGGTCAGGAGTTTGAGACCCGCCTGGCCAACATGCCAAAAGCCCATCTCTACTAAAAATACAAAAATTAGCCAGGCATGGTGGTGCATGCCTGTAATCCTAGCTACTCAGGAGGCTGAAGCAGGAGAATCACTTGAACCTGGGAGGCAGAAGTTGCAGTTAGCCGAGATCATACCACTATACTCCACCTGGGCAACAGAGAGAGACTCCTTCTCAAAAAATAAAATAAAGTAAAATAAAATAAAATGTCATTACCTTAGGGAAGCCTTCACTGTATCCTACACAGGTAAGGTCTCTAGTTATGGCCCCATTACATGTTCTGATAGAATTCCCAAACACCTCCTTCCAAACCATGTAACACAATTGTAATTCATTGTTTGTGTAACTGTCTATTTAGGAACTATCATGCTAGACAATTAGCTCTTGAAACCAAAGATTAAATCTGTCATTGTCACTTCTATATATTAGGGCAGTTTCTGGCACATAGTGAGATCCTAATAAATTTATGGAATGAATGAATGAATAAACTGAATTGAAGAACTCGAAAATTCTCAAACCAAGAAATTTTCTCCTTTAATTCTTTTTCCCAAATCAAACACGAGCCAGCTGACTGAAAGCCAGGATTAGCAAACCATCAGCTAGACTGTCACAAGCCTCAGTGAAGATCAAAGAAGCTTCATAGCACAAAGCTAAGGGAGCCATCTCTTGACCCCCTGATCACCTGGACACTACTTTTATGTCTCCTACAAGGCCTGGGATAAGCTACAGCCAAAAAAAAAAAAAAAAAAAAGGAATTCTCTTTTGCTCCCCTGCAATTTTACTCCATCCAGTGGCCTCTCACCTGGTCTCCAGCTCACTGCCTTTGATAAGTAGAGAATTTTCTCTACTAGCTAAAAGGCATAAGTGAGGCATTCTCATGAGATGCACTTGCTTGTCCAAGGTCAGTCAACATGCCCATGGCAAGGTTTCTTATTTACCAAAGCAGAAGTGAAAACTATCACGTTGTGAGAAAGAACCTTACTGTAGGCAAAATAAGCATGTTTAACTCTAAATTATCCAGAATAAAACTTTAATGAGAATCTCAAACTATGGAGATGAGATTAATTTTCTTGTTGCAAATTCAACATAAACTCTAAATATTATTAATATTTCAAATAAAACTTTAAGTGAAACTGTTTTATAGGTAACTCCAGTAACATAAAAGCTACTTTACAGGATGATGAAATCACTGCACAATATATTCTTAGGTAATTCTGACCTGTTTGACTTTTTAACTTTCTCCAAGCTATAAAAATCAATATAATCTAGAATATACAAAGAACTCTTCTTACAAATGAACAATCAAAAGACAAATAATCCAGTTAAAAAATGGGCAAAAGATCTGAATAAGCATTTCTCCAAAGAAGACATACAAAGGACCAATAACCACATAAAAAGATGTTCAACATCATCAGCTATAAGGGAAACGCAAACCAAAATCACAATGAGATACCACTTAATACCCCCTAGTATGGCTATAATCAAAAAGTCAGATAATAGCAGGTGATGGCAAGGATGCTGAAAAACTAGAACCCTTTTACACTGCTGGTGGAAATGTAAAAGGGTGCAGCCCCTTTGGAAAATAGTCTAATAGTCCTAAAAAGGTTAAACATAAATTTATATGACCCAGCAATTCCAATTCTAGTATATTAACAGCAGCATTATTCATATTAGCCAAAAAGTGGAAACAACACAAATGTCCATCAACTGATAAATGGATACACAAAATGTGGTATATCCATACAACACAATATTATCTGGCAACAAAAGGAATAAAGAACAGATACATGCTGTAACATGGATGAATCTTAAAAACATCATATTAAGTTAAAAAAAAAGTTGCAAAAAAATTTATATTATATACTCCTATTTATATGAAATGTCCAGACAGGCAAATCTACAGAAACAGAAGGTAGTGATTGCCTAGGCCAGCGGGATCTGGGAGAAACAGAGAATGACTGCTAATGGGTGAGTTTCTTTTTTAGGTGATAATATGTCTCAAATTAATTATAGTGATAGTTGGTCATCTCTTTAAATATACTTTAAAAATCAGTGAATTGTACACTGTAAATGATTGAATTCCTTGATGTGTGAATTACATTTCATAAAGCTATTTTAAAATTTCAGACCCTAAGCTATTAAAACCAAAGTACCAGGGTCTTTAAGAAACTTATCTCCAATCTTATATACTTTAACATTGTCTTTGAATTTGGTCTTCGATTGTAATGTAGTTTGGAAATTTGTCCCCATCCAATTCTCATGTTGAATTGCAATCCCCAATGCTGGAGATGGGGTCTGATGGAAGGTGTTTGGATCCCTCAAAGCATGGTGCTGTCTTCGCAACAGTAAGTTCTTGCAAGATCTGGTCATTTAAAAGTGTGTGGCACCTCCTCTCCATTCTCTCACTCCATTGCTCCTGCTTTCGCCATGTGATGTGACCCTTTTCCTGTTGGCCCTCTGCAATGATTGAAAGTTCCCTGAGGCTTCACAAATCCGAGCAGATGCCAGCACCGTGTTTCCTGTGAAGCCTGCAGAACCTCTTTTCTTTATAAATTACCCAGTCTCAGGTGTTTCTTTATAGCAATGCAAGAACGGCCTCATACAAAATGTTAAAAGGGAAACTGGAGTTTCTTGTGGCTTAAGAAATTACGCAATTGGAGACTGCTATACCTTGAATGAGATGTCCAGGAAAACACTTTCACCAGTGGGTTAGCATCTCCCTTTTTACATAAACAGACAGTTCACCAGAGAGGAACTCCAAGGGGATGCTAAGCTAAAAAGCTTGCAAAGAATTAAAGAAATGCAAGTTAAAATGAAATTCAATCTTTTTGGCTTATAATACTGATAAAAAGACCAGGATTGGAAAATTTGTGGTTAATGAGGGAAGTCACATGCACTGCTCCAGGAAACAGAAATTTGTATAACCATTTGGAAGGCAATTTGGCAATAGCTATTAAAAATTTTCATGTTCATATCCTTTTACTTAGAAATTCTCTTCTAGGAGTTTATTCTTCAGACATTCTTGCTCAACTGGGTATTTGTAATACTAAAAAACTGGAAACAAACCAGATGTAATAATAAAAGATTGGTTAAATAAAAATACAGTTTGTCCACTCAATAGAATATTTGATGGTTGTTAAAATAATGAATAGAGCCAGGCGTGGTGGAGTGGCTTGGAAGGCTGAGGCACAAGAATCACTTGAGCCCAGGAGTTCAAGGTCAGCCTGGGCAACAAAGCAAGATCCTGTCTCTAAAAACAAAAACAAACAAACAATGAGGTGGTTTGACACGTGCTTACATAGAAAGGTGACCAAGATGTATGTTAAACAAAAAAGGCAAGTTAGGATTTAGTAGTATGTGCTCACAATGTTAATACATTCATAGGAAAAATATGAAGGAATGTATTCTCAGTTTAATGACATAGAGTGATGGGATTTCCATTTTCTACATTACACATATCTTTCAAGTTTTAGGGGTTTTTTTGTTTTGTTTTGTTTTGTTTTTACAAACAATATCATTAGTTTTACAAGCACAGAAAGGAAAGATTTTTTTTCAAAGAACTGTCCCTTCCCTTTGTGTGGTTCACTGAAGCACGGGGAGGAGGGTGGACAGGAGATAGAAATTACAACTGTTTCCAATAACTAGGAATAGTGGCTACTTCCTACCTTCCACCGTGAAAAGTCTCTGTCCACTTTTCTCATCTCCCACCGCCCTTCCTTTCTCTACTCTCAAACTTAACCACTCCCTACCTCAAGCCACTGAATATAATCAGTTCCCCTATCTTTACCCTGTTAGAGCACAAGCTCCTAGAAGACAAGGGACTCTGCCTAGGTTATCTCCACAGCCCAAAGGACAATGCCTGTACACAATGTTCTAGAGAGTTTCAGCAGCATGTCAGGGCTTTTAAGAAACAGTTTCTGTTTTAAAAGTTTTTAAATGGTTTTTGTTTTAAAATTCAAAGAGTACAAAAAGATACAGTTAAAAAATGGGCCGGGCACAGTGGCATGCACCTGTAGTCCCAGCTACTTGGGAGGCTGAGGCAAGAGAATCACTCGAGCCCAGTAGGTTAAGGCTGCAGTGGGCCATGATTGCACCACTGCACTCCAGCCTGGGCAACAGAGCACGTCTCTGTCTTAAAAAAAAAAAAAAAAAAAAAAAAAAAAAGAAGAAGAATTCTCAGTTCCCAGCAGCCCATCAATGACCAGTGTCTTGACTATTCTTTCAGACAAGTCTACACAAATGCATGCATTCCTGTGGTCCCTTTTCCTTACGTAAATGGTAGCATGCACTCTGTTCTGTAGCTTGCTTTTTTCCATTTACATAATGATGCAACTGTTTAATATTGGTACATACAAAGATAGTTAACAACACCTTATTATTTTCTTAAATGCTTTCCCATGTTGCATCTTATGGGTACACCATAACTTAGCCAGTCTCACCCCACAGATATCAAGTTTGTGTATTATTTAGGATAAGGTCCAGCTGTACTCCAGATAACAGTGGCTTAAACAAAATTGTCTTTCTCTATCACAAAAATCTGTGGAAGTAGATAGTACTTTTTTACAATTTGATATTATAAAGTTGCTCTGGTACTTTACAGTATCAAATGCCCATGTCTTGTTACTTCACCATGCATGCTTTCATTCCCAAGTTCTCCCAAGGTTCCAGACGGCTGCTCCAACTCCCTCCCAGTGTCCCCATTCCAGGAAGCAGAAGAAGGCGGGACAAAAGAGAAGACATGCCTTTCCCTTTAAGTGTAATTCCCAGAAGTTATGTACTATGCATACTTACATCCCATTGGCCCTATCTGAGTTATATGGGCATACTTTGTCACAAAGAAGGCTAGGAAATGTCATCTTTACTCCAGGCAGCTATGTGCCCACCATAAATTGAGTTTATATATGTTGCTAGAGTATGTAGGGGAAAATAGAATCGGAAATAATACAGTCTCTCGTAACTTACTTCCAATGTTGTGAAATTTAATCAAAACAACAAAGAACATTCCTACATGTCTGCTTTTGTACACTTATGTGAGAGTCTTTTTGGACAACTTTCTACAAGAGGAATATAAGCAGCTTTAGAAATCCTATTCCAATTCTTTAATTTTACAAATGAGGTTTAAGACCCAAAGGGGTGAAGTAACTTGCCAAAGTCAAACAATAGCTCCCAGAAGAGTAGGGTTGCCTGATAAAATACAGAACACCCAACAATATTAGAATTTCAGATAAACAACAAATAATTTTTAATATAAGAATGTCACAGGTAACATATGAGACATACTTTTACTAAAAAAGTATCCCTCGCTTTTCTGAAATCCAAATTTACTGAGTATCATATATATATGTGTGTATATATACATATATGTGTCATATATATACATATATATACATATACATGTGTGTGTGTATATATATATATATAGTTTGTTTTTTTAGAGACAGGGTCTCATTCTGTTGGCCAGGCTGGAGTGCAGCAGCAGTATGATCATAGTTCACTGTAACTCTTGTGCTCAAGCAATCCCCTCACCTCAGCCTCCTAAATAGCTAGGACTGCAGGCATGCACCACCACACTCAAATAATTTTGTAATCTATTTGAGACAGGATCTTGCTATGTTGCCCAGGCTAGCCTTGAACTCTTGGCCTCAGGCAATCCTCCCATTTCAGCCTGCCAAAGAGCTGGGATTATAGGCATGAGCCACCATGCATGGCTGCATCCTGTATTTTTATTTGCTAGATCTGCCAACTTTACAGCAGAACCAGGTTTAGAACTTAAATCTGCTGATGTTCAGTCCCAGTTCTTCCTCTGTACAAGATGGCCATGTCAAGTGGGCACAGGTAATAAATGAGGTGGAGCCAACAAAGCATACCACAAATCCCCAGGCAAATAATATACCTTCCTACCACAGGGCTCAAACATCATGCTATTCATGCCATATGCTTAATGAATTGAATTTTTCTGTCATAGATACATGGGTAAAAAACCAGCCACTCCACAGAGGTTACAGTAAATGCTTCAATCCAAAATCATTAGAGCCTGCATACTTCTATTCAAAATAACATTAGCCTTACATTAACGCAGACTCACAGAGGCTGAAAGTAGGCAAGTCCTTCCAGAGTTCTGGCTTATTACATATGCAGGGAAGGACGCAAGCATGGACTATAGATATGCTAAGCACTCAAAACACCTTTGAAATTCACAGTCACTTCACAGTAGTTGATAATGTCAATGTCGGCATGGGGAACCAAGCCGAAAATCTCAATTACACCAATAAATTATTTCATTACATTCTCTACATATAGCTTAAAAAATAAAAACTTCACTAATAAATTAGAACCTTCCCATATCCCCTCTTCATGATTACAAATATACCAAGACTAGATAAAGAGTACTGCAGAATGTTTCATATAACAAGATTTTACAGGTACACCTACATTTTACAACAAAGAAATCAAGAACCTTAGTTCTAAGCACATTTTTTATTCCAAATAATGTATATTATTTCCCTAAAAGAGAACTACCCTGAAGAATTAACTTTCTAAAATTTAGCACAAACCTCTCCCACAAAAAAAAAAGGAACTTGATTTTTATTCAGCCTCTAGATTCAACTAGAAATTTCCAGGAAACACAAAGAACAGAGTAATATTTTAAACTCTCTGCAGGGATGCAATCAACAAAATCCAGGCTGGAGGGAAACTATAGGACAAACAATCTGGTCTCCTCGATAACTAAATAACAAATGGAAAAAAGTGAGACTTTTAAAATATTAACCAACACAATGTGTGGTCCTTATTTGAATTCCGATTTAAGCAAACTTCAAAAAAAAAAAAAAAACTATAGCACTTATGAGACAACTGGATATTGAACACTGCCTGAATATTTGGTGGTATTAAAGAAATATCGCTAATTTTCCAGGACATTGATAACAGTATTATATTTAGAACTTTTTTAAAGGTCCTTATCTTTTATAGATAGAGACTAAAACATTTATGGAGGAACTGATAAGATATCTGAAATCTGCTTCAAAATATTAGAGGAGGAGGTGGTAGTTGGGGTTTGCATGGTGTAGAAGTGACCACAGGTTGATGGATTAAGGAAAGGTGATGGTTATGGGGGCTGAGAGGGTCACAGAAATAGAAACACCATTCTTTTTATATTTCTCCATGTTCGAAATTTTCCATAAAATTTTTGTAGTACATGCCAAAAAATTAAACTAAAATCTGAGCAGTATAGTTATAAATATCTGAAATATAGCAATACTACATCAGAAGAAGATAATTTAAGCAATGTCACTATTTCATATCCTATTGTGAACAATGCATTAATCCAAAACCCTGTGTGCTAAATATTTTTCAGAAGGAAGGGTCTGACTTGACCATAATAAATTAAAAGGAGGAAAAGTATTACATGCTAAGGTTACTTCAAGCACATTTAATTTTCCTACAAATCTGCAATATCAAGACCTTTTTTCTAAAAACCAATTACTATTTTCCACCAATAAACTGTAAACAAAACTCTAATGAATGACTTTGCTAATTCCTATTTTTACTAGGTTCATTACTCTGTGGCCCAGATTTTAGTCTGATACGTAAGTGGAACATCAATCAAATATCAAAAGAGAATAATAATTTAGTCTGACTTATGCTAAGAAATCTATGTTCCAAACTTCTTTTTAAAAAGGGATGCCAATGAGAGAAACCTCAACACCCATACTGTGAAACAATTTGTATCAGCTTTATTAACCATGATCTTGCAAAAAAAGCTGCTTTATTCTTGTAACACCCTCTTCTGGTTTGTTTTCTCCCACTAGCAATTGCATGAAAAGGGAAAAGCAGGCAAGTCCCAAGACTGTACAATCTAAACAATGCCTAGGGAAACAGCCTGTGAACTTTTCTAGCTCTGCTTGAACCTGTGTATCACAAAAGCTCAAATAATTTTAAATTAGGCCAGTGCTACCACTACCTGGAGGTATAAAATGCATACTGCCTTTTTACCAATAAACATTGTTTGGTCTAGGTATCTTGTGAAGTGAATAGACTACACAGGAGTTACTCTTACTTTACAAATTAATCAACTGAGATTCTGAATTAACAGATTTTTCAAGAAAGAGTACAAGAGTGGTTGACTTAAATCCAAATTCCCTAAAAACTAGTCCCAATATACATCCATCTCCCCACATGTAAACATCTGGTCATATACAAATCTTTTTCTATGTAAATTATGCTCTGTAACCCGATCAATATTTATTTCTATCATCAACATCCTTCCATACATCAAAGCCCACTTTATCATGCAGATAGCTGCAGAATATTCCACAGCAGAAATGTGCCAATCCTTGAAGTTGCATAGTTTCGTTCCAAATTTCAATGATGTTATCATAAATTTGCAGGTATATATATCTATATGAATCTGTACCATTTATTCTGCAGAATTTATTCTCCAGGATAAATTCTTAGAAGTAGAATAGCTGCTGGGCAAAGGTGATGCAAAACTGGGGCTTGGCTCAGGAGGGTTCTTGCCTTCACCCAGGAAAGATTTCAAGGGCAACCTAGTGGTGTTAGACAGCAACTTTTATTGAAGCAGCAGTGTACAGCAGCAGCAGAGGCAGGACCACTCCATAGGCAGTGTATTTTTCTGTTCTCACACTGCTAATACATACATACCCAAGACTGGGTAATTTATAAAGGAAAGAGGTTTAATTGACCCACAGTTCCACATGGCTAGGGAGGCCTCACAATCATGGTAGAAGGCAAAGGGGAAGAAAGACATGTCTTACATGGCAGCAAGCAAGAGAGCTTGTGCAGGGGAACTCCCATTTATAAAACCATCAGATCTTGTAAGACTTATTCACTAATTCACTACCACAAGAACTGTATGGGAGAACCACCCCAATGATTCAATTATCTTCACCTGGACAGCCCTTGCTATGTAGGGATTATTAAAATTCAAGGTGAGGTTTGGGTGGGGACAGAGCCAAACCATATCAGGCAGTGTGCCCAGAGTGGCAGCTCAGGGGCAGTTCTGCAGCTATATTTATAATGCACTTTTAATTACATGCAAATTAAGGGGCAGATTATGCAGAAATTTCTAGAAAATGGATAGTAACTTCTAGGTCCTCAGGTCATTGCCATGGAAAGGAGTGGCAACCTCCCTGTGTTGCCATGGTAATGGTAAACTGACATGGCACAGATGGGCATGTCTTATGGAGAGATGCTTTCATCTCTTCCCTGTTTCAGCTAGTCTTCTATCTGGTCCTGAGTTCAAATCCCCATCTCCAAAGTCAAGTCCCGCCTCCTACCTCAAAGGGTGTGTGCACTTAAGTATTGATTATAACAGCAACCTGCCCCCTAGGAGGGCTGGGGCAACTTACAACCCCACTAACAGTGATTAGGGTCCATCTCACTTCTCTGCCCACCACTGTGTATTAAACTTTGCATATGATAGCTGAAACTTTGGCAATATGATAGCTAAATATAATCTCATTGTTTTAACCTACACATATTTTATTAGCAGTAAGGTTGAGCATCATTCCCTAAATTTTGTTTGGTTGGTTATATCTTTTTTCTGGGAATTGTCTATGCTTGTTTTCACTAATTTTTCTACTCTATTTTTAATCTTTTTATTATTGATTTATAAAAGCTCTGTATAAGTTAAGGCAGGGTTCTTCTACCTCAGCACTATTGACATTTTGGGCTGGATAATTCTTTGTTGCAAGGGACTCTCCTCAGCATTGTGGGATATTTAGCAGCATCCCTGGCCTCTACCCATTAAATGCCAGTAGCACTCCTCCCAATTGTGGTAACCAAAAATGTCTCCAGACATTGCCACTTGTCCTTGGGGGAGCAAAATTGTCCCCAGCTAAGAACCACTGTGTTAAGTAGATTAACCCTCCGTTCCAATTACATGCTATCTCCTCTTGGATCCACCTCTCCACTCATTAGAAGTGCCCTTCTTCTGTATTCCTTATAGATGGTCATTGACTTAAATACTATTCTAATTTTCTAGAAACCTTCTCAGTACCAAACAGCTATAACTGTTTCAAAACTCATGCAATGAAAGTGAAGTCTAAACTCTTTTAAGTTCCAGTAGTTTCAGTTGTATCCTCTAGAATTGCATTGTCCAATACAGTAGACACTAGCCACATGTAATTATTTAAATTTAAATGAAATTAAATAAAATCAAAAACTTGGTTTATCAGTCACACTAGCCACCTTTCCAGTACTCAATAGCCAGAAGCGGCAGGTGGTTACCACGTGGGACAATGCAGATATAGAATATTCCCATCCCTGCAGTGTTCCACTGGACAGAGCTCCTCTGAAGCCTTGCCACTAACAGTGTGGTTCACGGACCGGCAGTATCGGCATCATCTAAAAACTTGTTAGAAATACAGAATCCCAGGCCTCAACAGACCTATTAAATCCGAATGTTCATTTTAACGAGATCCCCAGGTAATTAGTGTGCATCCTAAAGTTTGAGAAGCACAGTACTGAAAGACTCAAACATCTGAGGTCACTTATCAAATGTTCACTCATTCTAGAAGTCCGTATTTCTCCAGACTAAACATCCTCAGCCTGTCATCATATGATCTGGTTTCCAAATCCCCACCAACCCAATTCTTCACTGTCCTCTATCATCTTCCAGTCTATAAAAGGACAGAAGGGAAGGCTGTGCTTCAGGAAAGGTCTGAAAGTGAGATCATCACTTTCCTTAAGCTGGATACCATGCTGCTTTCAATACAGGCTCAGTGTGCATTAGTTTTGTCTACATTTGATAATTTCCCATCAGCCACATCACACCAGAGGTGCATAATAAACTTGTGATCAGCAGATTCCTTGGGCCTTCTTCATGAAACTTCATGGTCACATGTACCACAGATTTTTGCACCCAATGACTGGGTGTCTTTAAGTCTTATAGTGTTCTCAAATATATTCCATGTAAATGGCTGAATCATGTAAACAGTGAAGAAAAGTATTAGACCTATGACAACATCTGTAAGATGCTCTGTTTTGTAAATCAATTATTTTTATTTTTCTACTAAATTAATTCTAATGATATTAAATTTTTACAGTCATTCTTATCCTTTTGTTATTTTGCTTTATCTTTTCTGTCTCATCCCTAGAAATTCCCTATTCATATTGCCCTCATCATGCATATTAATTATTCAGTGTGGATAAATGTACAAATGCACTAGGAAAATATATGTTGAATGACTCCTACAAAAAAGGCAACTTGGGTAAATCGAAGATATGCAGGGCATTAGTGGGTACAAAAAATAGAAAAAAATGAATAAGACCCAGTATATGATAACACAACAGGGTAATTATAGTCAATAATAATTGTACATTTTAAAATAACTAAGAGTATAATTAGATTGTAACACAAAGGATAAATACTTGAGGGAATGAATACCCCATTTTACATGTGATTATTATGCATTGCATGCCTGTAGCAAAACATGTATCCCATAAATATATACACCTACTATGTACCGATAAAAATTTTTCTGAAATTTTTTTTTAAAAAGATATGCAAGACAAGATCTCCTCTCTAAGGGGCTAATAATCCAGTGGAAAAAAGAAGTTTTCACACAAATAATTATAACAACAATATACAGCACATGCTATATAAGTGATATAATCAACATGCTATAAAAAATTCAGATGAAGCAGCACCCAATTTCTGGCTGGGATAATTAGAAGGGGAAAAAAACTTCTCAGAGGAAGTGGCATTTGTACTGGTTTTATGGATGGATAGGACTTCAACATGTGGGTGGGAAGGTTTGGGAGAATAGTCCTGGCAGACCAAGCAAAGGCACAAGCGAGGGAGATGTAAATACAAATAGGTTGACTGGCCAAAGTAAAAGATGTGTGGGGAGAAACTAGGCAGAAAGGGCCAAAGCACAAAGGTTGGATACATTTGATGATGAAAAGAAAAAAGAATGGATGGAGGCCAGGCACGTTGGCTCATGCCTGTAATCCCAGCACCTTGGGAGGCTGAGACAGGCAGATCACTTGAGGTCAGGAGTTTGAGACCAGCCTGGTCAACATAGTGCAACCTTATCTCTACTAGAAATACAAAAATTAGCCGGGTATGGCAGTGGGTGCCTGTAATCTCAGCTACTTGGGAGGCTTGAGCCTGGGAGGCAGAGGTTGCAGTGAGCCAAAATTGTGCCACTGCGTTCCAGCCTGGGTGACAGAGCAAGAATCCGTCTCAAAAAAGGAAAAAAACAAAGAAGGGATGGACCCAGGCTGGGCAGTAGCCCTGAGCAAAGTCAATGTTCACACAGTGTCTAAGCCTGTCTATTATTAGGGTTGACTGAAAGGAAAGGAAAAGAATCAATGAATGTTCATTCATAATATATACCATAAAACACATAGATACATAGCATAGATAGATGGATAGATGGATGGAGAGAGAGAGAGAGAGAGAGAGAGAGATAGATAGATAGATAGATAGATAGATAGATAGATAGATGAAGAAATAGATTAAATGTGCTTTAAATTTAAATGTCTGGATGCTATCTCATAATACGATAATACGGATCTCCTCCACTATTGGATATTTAAGTTAGTTCCCACCTTTTATCAATATTTAACATAGAACAATTGTGATGAACATCTTTTTACTCTGTGAACATGTAATTGCTAGAAGAGGAACTGGGTCAGAGGATATGAACTTTTTTTTCTTTTTTTTTTTTTTTTTTTGAGATAGAGTCTCACTCTGTCACCCAGGCTGGAGTACAGTGGCACAATCTCGGCTTACTGCAACCTCCACCTCCCAGGTTCAAGCAAGTCTCGTGTCTCAGCCGCCCTAGTAGCTGAGACTACAAGCGCGTGCCACCATGCTCAGCTAATTTTTGTATTTTCAGTAGAGACGTGGTTGTGCCATGTTGGCCAGGCTTGTCTCGAACTCCTGGCCTCAAATGATCTGCCCACCTCAGCTTCCCAAAGTGTTGGGATTACAGGCGTAAGCCACTATGCCCAGCCATGATATGAACATTTTTAAGACTTTTGATATACATTTGCCAATTTCATTCCGGGTAGTAAGTACCCATTTATACCTCCAACATCAGTATGTGGGTTTGTTTATCCTACGTGGCTGTATCCATCTCACCGAAAGAAGGTGGGATTCTGGACACTATACCTCCTTCTCCAGTGGTGTGAGGAGTCAGACCAGAGTGGGGAGGGGCTACAGACCCCAGGGATGTACACAAAGGGGTCGAGGTAGAATAAATTTCACCCTCTTGTTGTAACTGTGGTGACTCCTCACACTCATTAGGCTGGCTTCATGGTCATGGCCTGTGGAGCACACAGGGCCCAGACTTAGAAGAGCTCTGTGTTTGCTTTAATAATGCTCTGCTATCACCATCTTGGAATTCCTAATAATTTTTGAACAAGGGCCCTGTATTTTCATTTTACACTGAGTCTTGCAAATAACGTAGCCAGTCCTGCTCACACCCTACAGTGCCTAGGAGAGCATGATGCACATAAGAGACATTCAAAACTTTCTCTAACTTGAACAGTATTATTGTGTTTATAGGAAAAAGAGAGGGAAAAAATCAAACTCAATCTCAATAAATGCAAAAACTCACTATTAAATTACCTCTTAATTTTGTTATACAGACCAAGAGAAAAGTTAGATTAATTAGAAGTCAGAAAGTTGCAAAGAAGGCATGGAAAGAACAAACTAAACGAAGTTTTAAAAATCCAGAGAGACAATAATTCAGAAAAACACTAAGTTCAAAGTCAGTGAGAATCTGGCTTCTCTATATCATCTTCCCATTGGATTCTTGAACTGAATAAATGCGATTTCTGCTTGGAAATTTTCCTGGAGGCCATCTGGAAAATTAAGACAGACAGGATAAGTGTCTTTTTATTATTCTGAGCCACATAAAACAACTCGTCTCAAGAGCTGATAAAGACTATTCCAGAGGAACCCAAACCACTAATCTCGCTACTCCCAACAACTTTCACCCACCCCCAAATTTAATAGACTATTAGTATTCCTACTGAGAACACTGTCCTTTTTCCAAGTTTTATTTAAAGCTTAGAAGATCAAAAAGTATTAGAATTCTGCAGATGGATTCACAGGAGGGAGGCCCAAGACTTCATCAGGTCAGAAGCATTCTGAGGTTTAAGTCCAAGTCCACTTCCTTCTCACGTCCTCTCTAATTTCCATCCTGACATTCTTGAGAGCATGCTCTTAAGTCTGGTCTCAATCAACCACTTCAGAACCACATAGGGTATTTCTTATGAATGCTGATCTCTAGACCCCACACTGGACCTTCTGCATCAGCATTTCTGGGACAAGACTCAGAAACCTATTCTTTTCATCAACTTTGGGTGAGTCTATCCAAAAACCAGAGCTTCTCACACTTATTGTACACACATACATCACCTGGGGGTGTTGTGAAAATGCAGGTCTGATTCACTAAGTCTGGGTGGAGGGGTGAGAGTCTGCATTTCTAACAAGCCAAGAGCAGTAATTTCCACCCTGGCTGCACATTAGAGTCACATGGGGAGCTTGTAAAAATCCTGATGCCCAGAACAGGGCCTAGCAATTGAATCAGAATCTCTGGTAATGGGCCTAGGGACCCCCCGGAACACGACTGCAGACAGATACACCCTAAACCTGTTTCCCTGTACTCCCATCATACCGCCCGTCACTTCAGATGCACACACTATTCCCCCTACCACCAGCTACTCCCTTGGCCTTGCTAAGTCCTACTCTGTCTTCATGCTGCAGCTCAAATGTCACCTCCCCAGGGAAGCCTTCTCAACCAGTGTCCCTAGCACAAAGCCAAACGAGGTCCCTGCATCTGTATGGCTTATAGCACCTTGAACATCCTTCAAAGCGTCACACATTTTATAATGATGTATTTTTGTGTCAGTGAAGAAATAATATCCACCTCACTCCACCAGCCTTTGTGAGACTCAGGATACCTTCAGTCAGAGGATAGCCCTCAACTCAGCACTGTAACCCCAGCAGCTTCCCAGCACTTTATAATAGTAAAGACAAACGTGTGGAGTTGCCTGCCTCTGTGCTGAGCTCTTCTCTCAGCACTTTACAAAGTAATCCTCACATAATCCTATGAGGTAGGCACAATTGTTATCCCTATTTTATGGATGAGAAACTGAAGCACAGACAGTTGCTTGCCCAAGCACACACAGCTGAAGGTTGCCAGTGGAGGAAGCAGGATTTGAACCCAAGCAATCTGGATTAAATAAGGGAAATAAGCATAATGTGGGACTACAGAGGTTCCCTGGGGACTTTCTCCCCCAAACACACACACACACACACACACACACACACACACACACACCCCACATACGCTCACATCCCCCTTCCCTGACACACACAATTACGCTTTGTAATGGTCACAATGCCTGGAGAGCCATCACTCATCCATTCAAAATAAATGTTCTGAACAGTCCCTGGCATAATGGGGACATTCTAGAAATATATGAGTAATAGATATTTACTTATCTATTATTAGACAGACAACAGAGGAATAAGCAAAGACACTGCGATAAGTGTGGCGAAAGAACTAAACGAAGTGGTAAGGTAAGGGCTGGCAGGCTCCTTCAGACAGCGTCAGGAGAGAAGGGCTCCCTGAGTGGGTGACATCTGGCTAAAGCCTGAGAGGGCAGGAAGCCCGCTGTCCCCCAGGAGCAGCAGCAACGCAGGCAGGGCAGTGCGTGCAAAGGCCCTAATGCACAGCTCTGCACGCGCGCCTGAGGAACGCACGAGGCTGGCGTGGCCAGGGGTTGGGAGTGGTCAAGATAAAGCAGGTGAGACCAGCAGGGATCAAATCACATCTCCATATCCAGGATCTCTTCTACCCATGTTGTCATCAATCCAGTGAACAAAACACCTACCAGTCATCTCACACACGCTCCTGTGTTCCTGGAGGCCTGCGGCTCCCGTGAGGCACCATGCCTGCTCGCTCACTGGGCCAGAGGCGGCACGTGACCTCAAAGTAGCCCATCCTCCCGGCAACCTAGGGCTTCCCATTGTATCAACACTCTGCTCAGAGTGTATGCATGTATGCATGTGTCCAGGCTCACCAAATTGTATGCATTAATTATGTGCAGGGTTTTGTTTTTGTCTGATTTTTTTTATATTTAAAAAAATATAATCAAACTAATTGCCAGCCAAGTCAGTCATTCTCCTGGGAATATATAGAGTCCCAAGGTTAGCGTTCCTGTATTAGGCTATTTCAATTTTAGGAAAATCATGGCTGTGTGGGGAAACAATGACTTTAAAATGCTAAAATTAAAATGTATGCTTTAACTGGGGGAAAAAAAACCCCATTGCATTGTTTGTTTGGGTACCAATTATACCTAACTAAAGCTAGAGAGGAAAAAAAAAAAAAAAACCGTTGATATTTAAATGAACTAATCACATTCTCTCAGGAATTTTACCAGAAATATAAGAAGAATAAGGCAGTTGGAGATAGGGAGAAAAGTGGACAGGGAGAGAAAAAATTATAGCTAGGACATTTTAATAACTGAACTCTTGAATAAAGATCTAAAACTCTTACCACCACAGCCCCTAGTGACACCGTGTATCTTCAACTCCCTGACCCCCAGCTATACCTTGGTTCCTATTATCAGATTTCTAGAAGATTCCAGCCCTCCTAATACCATTTGAGTAATAATGGCATCTGTTGAACACGTACTCTGTGCTCTGTGCTGTGGGCTTTCCACATTATCTCATGTAGTCTTCACTAGAAAGTGCTGAGGCAAGAATCACTATCCTCATTTTTACAGCTGAAGAAGCATCTCTAAGAAGTTGGCTTACCCAAAGTCATAAGCTGTTGTGTGCAGACCTGAGACTGCAAAAGTCTGTGCTGTTCCTATTTTCTTAAAATGAAGCCTCATTACCCCAGTTGGCCTGGGTGAGGCTTTTTTCCTTATAACCTGAAACAGAGTTATCTTTTTCAGGGTCTAAGTATTAGTGCCAGTAATTAAAAAGCAATGGTTTTTTTTAAAAATTATATGCAAAGCTGTATCCAAAATGTCAAATTTTGGGATATATATAGAGAGCGAACTGATCTTAATTTATGTCCCTGTGATATAAAACATAAATTTAGTAAATGAACTTTGGTGAAAGATTTAAACACAAGCAATAAAGCATGTACTCATTAAATGTACCACACAATGTGATACATAAATATCAAGCCATATGAATAAATAAACAAAATTACTCTATAGAGAACTCTTCCCACAGCACAATATTCCTGTAATAATAACTAACATTTACTGAGCACTTACTATGTGCCAAATGATGTGCTAAGCACTCTGCATATATTATGTCATTTAAACCTCACTATGGGAGAAACAGTAAAATAATCCCAGTTTACAGATGTGGAAACAGAAACTCGAAAAGACCAAATTGCTGGTTAGTGATGTCAAGAGTTTTTAGTTTTGTGGGGGGCGGGGGTTGTTTTTAGAGGCAGTTTTTTGTGTGTTTGTCTGCTTTGGTTTTGGTGTTTGTTTGGTTTTGAGATAGGGTCTCCCTCTGTCCCCCAGGCTGGAGTGCAGTGATGCCATCATGGCTCACTGCAGTAGAGGCAAGTTTTAAACACAGGTATGTCTGCCTCTAGAGGCCTTGCTCTTAACTACTCCAAGCATCTTGATTACAGCAGATATCATACTATGTTTTGATAGATTATTTGAAAGTCTGTCTTCCACTATGTTCCCAACTTCAAAGTATTTACATCTTCTCCCTCTCACTTATCCCTCCTTGCCCAGGATACAGTAGGAATATGATATTAATATGAATCAACTAGCTCATCTATTAGTAACACAAGACTTAGACCAATAATCATTCCTGTTAAGTTGAGACTATTGGGTGAATTTTGCAAGGTGATGAATTATCTCAGAAAAAAAAAAAAACAGAATGCAGAAAGCTTAACCTCAGTTTAGTTACAAAATTCAAACTACAATCAATTCCCAAACAGGAGACTGTTGAGTTTTTACCTTCTTATTAGCAGATTGATTTGTGACAATTCTGTGCCACTCAGAGGAAAGAGAAAAAAAACTGAGCATCTCTGAAAATCTCTCATAAAAATTATCTGTAAATAACGAGAAAGATGTCGAAATATTAACGCCTCCTCCATGAGCACATCAAAATGCTCCCTCTGCCACCTTCCATCTGCTTGCCTGCCTCATCCAACATGAGCACAGCCCCACTCTGCTTTCAGCTTCTCTTGGATGTCTAAAAAGACTGGGCCAAAAATTGTTTCAGCACGCCGGAAAGTATAATCCTCACATTTCAGACACATTTAGATACCCTAATTTAAAATATGGTGGAAAATAGCATACTTGTGGGCTGTTCCTTGCTATAGTTTGAATGCATCCCTCACAAAATTCATTCCTCTGTTAAAGTCGTATGCATAAACTTCACTTCTAAATGGAAGTAACAACAACAATAATAGCAGCTAACACTTACATAGCATTGTTCTAAGCACTCTATATACAGTGATTCATTTAATCACCCTATGATACTACTCTTATTAGTACCATTTTATAGGGTAGAAAACTGAGGCCCAGAAGGGTTTGGTGACTTTTCCAAAGTCACAGGGCTGGTGAGTAGCAGAGCCAGGACTTGAAACCAGGGCTCTGAACTCCAGATTCTATATTCTTAACCACTGCACCAAACTGCCCAGGAGGCTTCAGACACTAACTAGCTTTAATCCTTTCTTCTCCAAGATCCCTGGTTGTCATACTGCAACAGAAAAAAAGCTGGAGGGTGAGTGTGGTTGATTGAATACTGGCCCCAAAAAGCATATGTCCAAGGCCTAACTCCCTGAACCTTTGAATGTGACCTTATTTTTAAAAAGAGTCATTGCAGATATAATTGAAGTTAAAGATTTCAAGATGAGATCACCCCGGATTTAGGACAAGCCCTAAGTCCAATGACGGGTGTCCTTATAGGAGAAAGGTAGAGGGAGATTTGACACACTAATACACACAAAAGAGTAGGTGATGTGAAGACAGAGGCAGAGACTGCAAATGATGCATTAACAAGCCAAGGGCTGCTGGCAGCCACCAAAAAGAGAGGTATGGAATGTATTCTCCCTCAGAGCCTTCAGAAGGAACCAACCATGCCAACACCTTGATTTCAGACTTCTGGCCTCCACAAACTGTGAGAGAAGAAATTTCTATTGTTTCAAGCCACCAAGTTAGTGGTAGTTTGTTATGGTAATGCTATGAAACTAATATAATGAGTCATGGATCCAAATCCTTGAGCAGAAATCCACATCCCCACTCTACAGATCAGGAAACTGAGGCTCAGAGTGAGGACTTCATTGGCACGCTGTCAAGCACACAAGGGGTTTGTGGCAGAGCCAAGCCAGGCTCTAGGCTACAAACTGGGTCTTCGGACATCTGGACTAGCTCCTTCTTCAGTATCTCATATCTACCACTTTGAGAGACATAATCATGCAGTGTTCACAGACGGGCACTTTAGAGTCCAACCACCTGGGTTGGCTTCCATGGTTGGCACCATTTGTGAGCTGTATACCTCAAATTTCTCATCTGTAAAACAGGAACAAAAATGACATCTACATCACAGTGTCATTATAAGGAGCAAGTAAGTCAATACATGTGCCTGGTATGCAGTAAGCTCTCAATAAATGTTAGCTATTACTATTATTTTATTCTAATATCTACTTAATTATTGATAAAGGTTAAACTATAAAGTCAGGAATATGGCAGTGCCTAGAAAAAAACGGATAGACATATTAACAGGATTTATCTTTATGGGTGGACATTTGTGACAAATGCTATTAACCAATTTCTTATGTGGGGGTTGGACATCAAGAGGTAGTATCTATCACCCTCAACTTACACCTCTTAGCCAGTCCTTACTGACCCTGATGGAAAAAGGAGTGCCTAACATGACTGGCCAGAGACCAGGACATTGACTGGGACATGCTGTGCTGGTGGACACGATCACAGTAGTGCAAAAGGCCCACAGCTGTGCCCCTCACTCCAAGTTGTGGACCCGAACAGGGCAAGCCAGCCCCAAGCCTCCCACTTTCATGCTCTGGCATGGTGACCACTCCTGGAAACACTGCTTCCCCAGGCAGCACTGCCATCCACCCAGTTTTCCAGCCTCTCAGGACAGGGCCTTGCCAATTCGCCTTTATTCTTTCACTTCTGGGCATCCACGTGGTAAGCCTCCTCTCTTGCTAACCTGATCTCCCCCTGAGCATGGTGGCTGCTTGCGGTCAGCGCACAGCAGGTATGGCCATCTTGGGACCTGGGAATGGAGGGAGTAGCAAGCTTCTGTGCCTAATCAAAAAATCCCTGCATGGAAGGACACTGAGCCCATCCTCAGAATTAATAAACTCATCCTCCGTCTTCCATTTGACTACTGGTCTCTAAGTGCATAGTCCCCTTGGTCAGATACTGGGGAGAGGAAAAAGAACAATGGCATTCAGACACCAAAACCCCACCCAAACCCCTAACAAATTCATATTACCTTCTGATGGAAAATGTGTATGATAAGCTATATTTTTTCAAAGAATAATGCTCATCGCACAGTGCCCTCTGATTTATTGAATTTCCTAACACTCTTCTGAATGATATTGCAGGTCTGAAGAATAACAAGAACATGAAACACCTCGGGAAATTTCTCCCCCAAACCAAATAACCATCAATCTGTTGTTGTGGTTACTCCGCTCTAATTATAGCACTGGGCCTATGCACATATGTGCACCCATACAAACCACAGCCCTTGTCTGATCACTTCTACCCCAATATAAAAATCCAAGGTAGTTGCTGGAATGAAGCTAAATACTAACGGAATTAACAGTGTCCTTAGGAAAGGCAGGGTTGGGATGCTGATTTCATCACAATTCTGCCTGTACTTTTTCAAGGAAGTTCAAGAACCATGAGCAGCTGTAGAAATCCAAGTCATCAGAAAAGCAAACAAAGGCAACTCCTCCCCTGCAAAGCATGTTCCCTGGAAGGGCCTCTGCATCTGCCTTCTTAGCATAAAGTGGTGGTGGCACCTTAATCTACTGGGAACTTTTCTGCCTTTCCTTTTGTTCCACTCTAGGCCAGGCACCAGACTTTCATCATTATCCATAATCATGTCAACTGTCTTTGACTTTTGAGAATTAACCAATGCCTGCTACACCTTACTCTTTTTCTCCTTCCCCAGATATCCAAAACGAGGTCCTTTCCCATTTTCCGGTTCTGTGGGGGTAGCTCTTAAATTCCTTGAAGTCAAGAGAATTATTAAGATGTCCCTTCTGGTTGGGCACAGTGGCTCACACCTGTAATCTCAGCACTTTGGGAGGCCGAGGTGGGTGGATCACGAGATCAGGAGATCGAGACCATCCTGGCTAACACAGTGAATTTTTTAGTCTCTACTAAAAATACAAAAAAATTAGCTGGGTGTGGTGGCACACGCCTGTAGTCCCAGGTACTTGGGAGGCTGAAGCAGGAGAATTGCTTGAACTTGGGTGGTGGAGGTTGCAGTGAGCTGAGATCACGCCACTACACTCCACCCTGGGTGACAAAGCGAGACTCTGTCTGAAAAAAAAAAAAAAAGAAAAGGAAAAGAAAAAGATGTCCCTTCCACTCTTTCTCTCTCCCTCTCTGTCTCTCCTTCCAGGTACAGTCAGAGTTTTCACTCAGGACTCTGTGAGACCAAACAACATCCATATTTTACCAACATCTTGAATTTAAAAATGTTCTTCATTTCACCTTTAAACTAAAAATGTACATCTGTTAACCAAGGGGTGGACCAGAGGAACACGGAGAGACAATGTCCTACATAAGGTAAGCAGCAATGCTTAGCTCCAGGTCACTGGGCTCAGGGCTACCACATCTTTCTGGTATTCAGGGAAATGAAGAAATGCAGGTTTTTACATGAAGTCTTCCAGTTTTCAATCTTAACAACTAACTCCCCAGGTCACACAGCCAACTTGTAGCAGAGCCAGAATTGGACCTAGGCATCCTGGCCTCACGAGCTCAAGAGGCCTTGGCTCTGTATATATTTGTACATTTCATTCAACAACTGTATACTAAACAACTGCTATATTCAGGAATGTTATTTTAATGAGTGGATGGATGGATGGATAGACAAATGGGTACACACCCTAATATTTATTAAGGAATGGAGGGAGAAAGTAAAATATAATTTCCAAATTTACAAAATATGTTTTAAAAACTGAGAAAAAACATTAACTCTGTAACTATCGTTTTTATTCCAAAATAATTTTATTTGTAATTGACTCTGAATAGGGAATAGATCACATAGTCTGAATGCTGAAAGTAAGGGAAATATAGAAATTGTATTTAAGCCAAGGCATCTGCCATTTAAGAAAGCCATGAGTAAGGAAGCACTGTAGCTTTGGAATCCACAGGTAAAACCTTTTCTTGGATTATTTAAGAACAACCTCTTTTCCCCTCTGCACTCTTGGGAGGATAGGGTATATTTCTGTAGCATTTCTATTGGGATGGTAATTAGTATAGCTGAGAAATGCCATCAACAGCAAAAGTAAAATTAGCCTTTACTTGTAAAATTTTCTCCTGGGGAAATGCTGGTAGCTCCCGTCTCCACCAAGCATGGTAATGGGCTTGCTGTCTCATCCCATTGCAAGCAAATCACCCCATCAGCAGCACTTGAATAGAACCACCAGCACATCAAATAGGACAGCCAACACAAATACTTTTGCCTGCTTCAACTACACCTGCCTCATCCTAGCCCCATGCCCTCATCAAATCGCACTCATGAGTCATAACAGCATTGACTTTCTTTTGTCACCAAAGCACTGTTAATTTTCCTGAAAATTTTTGAGTGGCTTAGAATCATGACACGTTTTAACCAAGTTGAGCCTTGGAAACAATTGTATTCAGTATGATGATGCAGCAGGGGAAACTGAGGTCCAGGGAAAGGAGGTGATTTGGCCAACATCACATCTAATTTGGCATCAAAGCCAAGTCTAACTTAATTCCTAGTAGGGGCTTTCTCTTTCTGATATACAAAGCAGTCTTTTTAGGTTAAAAGTTACTTCTACTCCACACCTACTAATGTCTCTTTATCTGGATCTTCTCTGACCACCTCTTCCTGAGGTTTGAAGAACAGAAACCTCACCTCCTGCCCAAAGCTGATCTGTCTCCCTACTCTTCCAGGCTTGGTTCCACCAATAACCCCTCTTCATACTGGCCCATGCCCTACAAGTTAAAAATATGGTCAACTATGTCACACAAAGAAGGCAGGGAGAGATTCCCCAAACTATGCCATCTTGTTCAGTTACCATCCTTCAAAGCTAACCTCCTTGTAAGAAGAGTATAAAAAGCAACATTAACACTTCCAAGCCATTGCAGCCCCAAATCCACCCTAACCATGCCATGATGATGTTCTGGCAGAGGCCACAAGAACGCAAATTCCACCAAGCCCACCTCCCTACTCAACATCACCACTTGGATGAATGACGTTTTGCCAACAACAAAACATGATTTAAAAAAAAAAAAAAAAAAAACCTCTGATCTCTCTCTCTACACTGAAGCTGTTTTACCCTTTGTCTTCCCCGGTGGCTTAAGACTCCTTTTAGGCCGGGCGCGGTGGCTCACGCTTGTAATCCCAGCACTTTGGGAGGCCGAGGCGGGCAGATCACGAGGTCAGCAGATCGAGACCACGGTGAAACCCCGTCTCTTCTAAAAATACAAAAAAATTAGCCGGGCGTGGTGGCGGGCGCCTGTAGTCCCAGCTACTCGGAGAGGCTGAGGCAGGAGAATGGCGTGAACCCGGGAGGCGGAGTTTGCAGTGAGCCGAGATTGTGCCACTGCACTCCAGCCTGGGCCACAGAGCGAGACTCCATCTCAAAAAAAAAAAAAAAGACTCCTTTTAGTACCCCCACAAGAATGAAAGCTCCATACAGGCAGGAAGTTTTTTTCTATTACTCTACCCTCAGCACGTAGCTCAGCACATGGTTCCATGTTTATTGACTTAATCCATTTCAGTCATTCAGTCATCATCTTGTTTGACCTTCTGGGGTGGCACCAGTGACCTTGCCAGTAGAAAGTGGGTAGACATATCTAAAGGCCAGTGCAGAGATCTGAGTTAGAGAACTTGACTGGGGGGATCATTTCTTTGGTACAAACTATTAAAATGTCATTATAAGAGTCTTAGCTGGCCAGATATTATGCAGCAGATGGATTCTGCAGACTGAGATGAGCAAAACAGGCCAAAGTTTATAAAAACCAATCAGTCAAACATCTCCTCTGAGTCCTCATGTTTCTAGCTGGTTAGATTAATATGTATAGCTTGCTAGATCTGGAAACCATGTGATCTTTCTTTGGGCAACATAAGCATCTGCCTTTTCTGAGGATTCAGATAATAGTGTTTACTGGGAAATCACCCTCATCTTTTTTTCTATTACTCCCTATAACGATAGTGAATTTATAGTTTCCATCTCATGCCGTGGGACATATTTCAATGTAGTATACCAGAAAAATGTAATGTGAGTCTTTCCTTTTTTTTATTTTTTGCACAAGAAAGGTCTGGCTGTGGCCCAGAATTGTCCAGGGCAGCCATCTGAAAATTAACACAAACTGGCTTGGATCCAGCTATGGGAGTCAATACCTACATCAAGAAAACTCTCCTAGCCATTCCTAAGCAGCTCATCTGAACTTGGTTTCAAGAGTAGGGTATTCTAATTCCACTGACTCTATAAAGGGGAAAGAACAATAGGATAACTTAAACTATTACCACATCTATTTTACAGGTAAGGAAACAAGTGCAGAGAGATAAAGTTAACCAAAGTCTCACAGCTAGAAAGGAACCTAGATAATCCATCTCCAAAGCTGGTGCTCTCGACCACCATCATAGAAAACAAAGCAGGAACCCAGAGGCAGGCTCCACTAACACCATGTTGCCATTTCTCCTCACAGAAACTCTTTGAACAGGCAGCATATCAGATGCAAAGGCAAAAACTAGGGCTACTAGGATTACAATGTAAGCAGCATGTAGTAATGTCACTACATGTCCTACAATGAGGGTAGGAAACATCTGATAAGTGTTAAGCAGGGTTCAAGATTGGCACCAAGTTGAGACTATCCCATTTAGGTTCATCAGAGGTACTGAATAAGATTTGGAAAGGGGCCAGGGCAGTGGATCATGTCTGTAATCCCAGTCCTTTGGGAGGCCGAGGCAGGAGGATCATTTGAGGCCAGGAGTTCAAGACCAGCCTGGCCAACATAGCGAGACCCTGTCTCTACAAAAAAAAAATTTTAATAAAAATATTAGGTGAGCATGTTGGTACATGCCTGTAGTCCTGGCTACTCAGGAGTCTAAGGAAGGAGGATTGCTTGAGCCCCAGAGATCAAAGATGCAATAAGTTATGATTGCCACTGCACCCCAGCCTGGGTGATGGAGTGAGATCCTGTCACAAAAAAAAAAAAAAAAAGGATTTGGAAAGGGGATGACTTCCTTTTACATGGGCTTCAAAGTTGTTTAATTCAGAGTCCTCACCTGTCCTAAGATCCCCTTGTGTACACAGAGCTAGCCACTCCATACTACAGTCAATCCTGACACTGGAGACTGACTTTGGAGTTAGTCTGCCTGGGTTCAACCCTAGCTTTGCCACTTGCTCAATGTAACTTTTTGACAAGTGACCTCTCCTCTGAGCCTTACTTTGCTTACATAAAAATAAATACATGTAATAATAACAGTACCTACTTCATAGGGTCATTATGTGGATTAAATGAGATACCATATATGAGGCCTTTGGCATTATTTCATTTAGGGAAGTACTTTACAAACTACATTGATTGTTTATTATTCTTACTTATCAGGGAACATATTGTAGTCAGGTGGGTACACTAAATGGGAAAGTGAAGTGATTCACAGGCTTTACATGCTTGCCTGAGAAAGGCAGGGGCTCAGGCCTTCCCCAACTCCCCTATCACAAACACTTCCAGAAGCCCTACACTGGCTGGATGTTAGGAGGATACTGTGCCCACTCTCCTAGACTCTGGCTAGGCTTCTACAGAAGACAGAAAGAGGTCACATCAATGGCTCTTCCAGAAAGGTAAATAAACTAGGCAAGAAGCTTTCTTCCCTATACCAAACTTCATGCTCAGGTCAAGCTCCAAGGTAGAGTCAACTACCCATAACCAACAATGTATATCACTGCTTCATTCCTTATTCACAGTCTACACAGAAAAAGGAAATGGACCTCTAAGGATTTTCACAAGATGGTAATGGGACAGAAAGGGCACTTTACACTTCTTTAGTGTCTTCTTCAGCCCTTGGCATATAACTGGGAACATGGTAGGTACCCAATTAACCCTCACTTGATAATTCAACAAAATCATTCGTTCCTTGCTCTATCACAAATGCCTACAGCATAACTGCATTTGCAGTATGAGATTTGAGTTGCAATTACAAATAAGTGATATAGAATTGCCAGAAGTAAACTTGGAATTTTCGTACGCACAGACAAGCATAATGAATGGAAAGTCCTTAATGAAAATATTTAAAGATGTGCTTTACTATGACACCTAATGCTATGCAAACTCTTTCAAGGTAACCTATTCCTGAAGGTAGACTAAAATCCACCACCTCCAGTATATAGTATCTGAATACATTTGGCGAATGCAATACAGTCCATCAGCAAGTTTCCACCTTACCAATGTACATACCCTTTATCACCAAAATCCTGGCACATGCCCCCTATTTCTCAGCACAAACTGAATAGCAGTGAAATGAAGACATGTCTCATATTACCAAAAGCTCATTCATTTCACTAATCACTGGGAACTACTTACTCCCAACACATGTGCAATATTTTATGAAGTGGTAATATCTAGACAGAAGATCTTGATCTAAATATCCTAAGATGCCCTTCAAGTTTGCAGTAGGGATGAGGAAGTGAAATGTTGTGCACAATCCAGGTTATGCACACCTTTCTAGGGAAAATTATGACATTTTCATCAGCTCTCAAAGAGTACATGGCTTCCCAAAGGTAAAAACCCCAAAGAGAAATTTAAAATTTTTGAGAAGGCAATTTTATTTATTATTTGGTACATTTCTAAATTTAAGCAAGTTCTAAATCTGGCCATCATGTGCACTGTCCAACTCTCCATCTCATAGCCTTACTGATTCCTATTGGTCTTAGGATTCCTTGGAAACTTTTATATTATTTCACATGGATATTTTAGAAAGATTTTCCAAGGGATGAAGCAGTGAATTTTAATTTCTTTCCATTCCTTCTCAGATAATATGTACTCACGAGCCAATCATTTTTAGAACTTAAGTGGTTATACTTTTTTTTTTTTTTTTTTTGGAGACAGAGTATTACTCTGTCACTCAGGCTGGAGTGCAGTAGAATGAACACAGCTCACTGCAGGCATGACCTCCTAGGTTCAAGTGATCCTCCCACCTCAGCCTCACAAGTAGCTGGGACCACAGGCACACACTACCACACCTAGCTAATTTTTTAGTAAAGACAGGATCTTGCCATGTTGACCAGGCTGGTCTCAAATTCCTGGGCTCAAGTGATCCTCCCGCTTCTGTCTCACAAAGGGCTAGGATTACAGGCATGAGCCACCATGCCTGGCCCAATTATACTTTAAAATGGAAACCATCAAATTATTACTTACTTCTAAAAGTTTACAGATCCTAATTAGTACCATTTTCCCATCCACTTTGGAGACCAAAGTCTCCAATGAAACTAAGGGAATTTGGGGGCTGGGTGTGGTGGCTCATGCCTGTAATCCCAGCATTTTGGGAGGCCAAGACAGGCGGATCACGAGGTCAGGAGATCAAGACCAACCTGGCTAACACGGTGAAACCCCGTCTCTACTAAAAATGCAAAAAAAAAAAAAAATTAGCCGGGCATGGTGGCAGGTGCCTGTAGTCCCAGCTACCCGGGAGGCTGATGTAGGAGAATGGCGTGAACCCAGGAGGCAGAGTTTGCAGTGAGCTGAGATCGCCCCACTGCACTCCAGCCTGGGCAACAGAGAGAGACTCCGTCTCAAAAAAAAAAAAAGAAAAGAAACCAAGGGAATTTATAGAAAGGGGAGAATTTAATTCCATCAAGGATGCACTCTGATAGTATATAAAAGCGCCATGTGGGTCCACTATGGTAAAATAACATGAATTGATCCTGGTATTGGTCAATATAACTTCTAGAATTTCTCTAGGGAGCACAATGGAGGTAGGGAGTGAAGAGGTGAGTGTGGAGGTTAGAGATTCCAGGAGGCTACTGAAGTTGTTATTGAAATAGCTAGTTACAGACAGAAGTTAACTAGTTACAGACAGAGGTTAACAGAAGCTAACTATTCAGACTATAAAAGTCTTCTGGATTCGTCTTGGTCCTCCTAATACTGGAACCAAGGCAAGCTTCTAACTATGTGTTGCACAAGCATATTTCCCAGCAATGGCTGTCCTTTCCTCCTCACCACCTTACCCACGCACTCCCTTGCTAGAGAATCCACTCATCACGCCCCTTTCTCAGAGAGACCTTTTCCATAGCTCTGCTGAGGGGGTGTGGATGTGTGACTCACTCCCTTGGCCACAGCTGACTGGACCTAGAAGAGACTAGACCCAAGCTAGGTCAATTGGATTATTGGTTCTCTGAATTTGAAGTCGCAACAGTGCAACTCTAGGCTGTCCCTGGTGAGCACTTGAATGAAGAAGATATACACGCTTTCCTTGAGTGCCACTTTTTCACAAGAGATATATAAAAATAGATATTAAGAGAGAAAATAAGAGTGATAGAGATATGTATGTGTGTATAGGAGAGACAGAGCAGAGACAGAGATGGAGACTGGCTTTGTTGATATTTCTCATCATCTTCCAACTGACCCCTGATTCCCACTCCATGTGACACCTGGCTGCCCTACTTACCCTTAATGTCTAGTAGGTATCATTATGTGCTCCCAGTAAATCCCTCCTCCCCACTTTTTTTTTTCTTAAACTTGAATGGGTTTCTGCTACTTGCAACCATATTCTCCCTTAAATGAGGGAGAGTGAATAAATTAGTAAATAAATGGTCTGGATTCTCAAAAAGAACAAAAAAGATATTTCACAGGGGAAAGTTGCTGGCAGAGGCAGAAATCAGGAAGGCTGGGACCCAAGAGAGGAAGATCTGATTTTGAGACAGAAGATATGGAACAAAAGACAAAGCCTGCATAGTGTATCACCCCAGTGAGGTCAGAAACCAACTGAGGAGGAAGCTGAGAGGTGCCTGTTGAAGGCCCCCTGGGCTAGGAGGCCAGCGAGGTACTCTGAAATTCCTGAAGATAGAGGCAAGGACAGGAGGAGTTCTAAATGATTAATGAGACCATCCTCATTGAAGTCCAATAACCCAAAGTAAAGAGCTGCCCTGTCCCTGAAGCTCTGCTCTTGTAGATTCAGGGAATTTGTCAAAGTCACAACCACCTGAAAGGATCTGCCAGGCCTTTAATGAGCATCCTGAGAGATAATCTCCCTCATTCCTTTGCCACCTGTGGTTTTAATTTTCCAGCCAGTCCTGGAGTTGCTTTCTCCCATCCTTCTGGATGGGTTTCCAAGACAGGAGTGCTCCTTTGGCATTCTCCTCTGCTCATTTACTTAACAAGAATGTGTTTGCTACCTCCTGCTGGCCCTCCCTCCTCGCCTGTTCCTTGCTTCCTTCTTCGTTCTTGCTCTCTGTCCTTTCTGTATACCTCTTTGACAGCATGCTTAAGATGCTGTCAGGCAACACATTGCTTATTCCACTCTATCTTAGAGCTTCCATTTCAGCACCAGATTCCTTGGTTTTCAAGCAAGTTTGATGTGTTTCCCTTCATGACAGTGGAAAGAGCACAATTGTAGAGCTAAGCATACCTGAGATCAAATCGCAGCTCTATCCGTGAGGCCTCAGGCAAGTCACTCGATTTCTCTGTGACCTGTTTCTCTTCCATAAAATGGAGATGCCATGTGTCTTGCAGGGCTGTTGAGCTCACACATGGAAAGAAACTAGCAAATTCTTGGCACACAGAAGGTGCTCAAAATGCTTACTTCCCCTCCCCTTTTGTCAGACATGGACAAAAACCACCATAAAGTCAGTGAAAGTGTAAAGAAATTATAGTTTTATAAAATAGGTTTATTTCCTTTATGAGTTGTCCATTTCCTTAGAAGATTGACACCTATTTACCAAATGTCTACTTCTAAAAGAATTCAAGATATTTGAAGATTCATGATTACTAATCCATAATTGGAAGAATACATTTTTAAAAAGACATCATTGACAATTCATTCTTTCCCACACAATGATGAATCATGTTTTAGTTTTTATATCATCATTTTTACAAAAATACATGCATTTTGACCATCAGTTCACAAAGTGAAAGTAAAGCATTGAGTGAAGGCAAAGCATGATATGCAAAATAAAGTTATAGTAATTGTCTAATTAACTTAGTTTCTCAACTTTGTATCCACTGGCATTCTGAGCTAGACAATGTCAGGGGCTGTCCTGTGCACTGTAGCATGTTTAGCAGCATCCCTGGCCTCCACTCACTAAATGCCAGTAGCTACCATCCCCCAAGTTGTAACAGTCAAAAATGTCTTCAGACACTGCCAAATGTCCCCTGGAGAAAAAACTGCCCACAGTTGAGAACTACCAAGTTAACTTTATCAACGTATGGAGCTAAACGAGACAGCTCACGCCCAGCCATGGGTTTGTAAGATGAAAAGTAGCTGCCTCAGTCTTTACTTCGCACCAGATCTTTCCTACTGAAAAACAAAATGGCTGCACGTCGCTTCCAAGGCACAATCAAGCACTGGCTTCACAGAGAAACAGAAGAAATTGCACGCGTCAGAATTCGGTTGTCAGACTGCCCCAGCTCTTGGCTGCATGCCCACGCTCTACCTAAAAACCTACTTCCCAAACTTCTGAAATGCTTTCCACAGCTTTCAGAACCTGACCTTTACAGCAGCTTTATCTATGTGTGTCTGTGAAATAGATTTACAATTTTCTATGTTCCTGCGAAGCCAAACCACTTATTGAGTCCAAATGCCAACTGGGGGTGGTAGGAATTTGCACACAGATGTCAATGGACTCCGAAACAACAATACAAGAGCTCCACCTGCAACTAATTATAGAAACTGAAATTGTGTTCTGGCCAGAAGAGGCCACATTCAGAACCCACCCCATCTGCTTTGGCCCATAAAATCACTCTGTTACTTTTCTGCTGTCAACATAGACTTGACTTTTAAAATTCTCTGAGGATGCTGTCGATAGCGAACAACAGTGAATATTTTGAGGGTGAATGTTTTGGGAGTGACCACTCCTCCTGCCTTTCCCTCTTGGAGCTTGGTTTCAATAAGTACCCTTGGCACAAGTGAGACTAAAATAATCTATTCATTGAAATACCCTGAAATGTTTTTTTTTTTTGGTTGCTTATGTGCTGCTGCAATCCCATCACCCAAATAAAGTGATCCAGAGAGAAAAATGGAAGATGGAAATCATTTAGATCTCCCAAGGTCCAGCACACAAGAATGTTTGTTTTCCTACCATTAGCCAAGTCTTTCAGAAGAAAACCTGGGAAAAAAAATCTGTAAGGCCACTAATGTGGTACACATGGCTGATTCTAGGGCCGACTGCAAGAGATTACTGAGGCCAAAACCAGCTGACATCTGTGACAAAGATGTATAGTTCACTTCAAATCATTATCCTACCTTCTAGCAAACAAAGAAACCAACTCTTGGCTCTGTGCCATCTCATCTATCTTCAAAACCAAAAGAAGTTTTCACTCACCTCTGAAAGGCATTTAAAATTGTAGTTTCCATCTAAGTAGGTCATCTTCTAAGTCTGAACCAAAATTTTTCCAGCTCTCTGGAAAAGTAGACAAAAGCTACAGTTCTCTGAAGAGCTAAGGAAGTGTGTTTCAAGATGAGAAGATGGACTCGTTTTTTTGTCCTTCTGAGATTCAGCATTCCAAGGTATGTTGTGGTGCTAAACTATATTATCCAGCTATAAATCCTTGTGTTTATGTAACATTGGGGAAAACACACACAAGCACTCACACTTCAACTCCGAATTAAAATGAAACACCTTACACACAGACGCAACATATGATTGACTTCTTAAGTTCGCAGGCCCCACTATGACTGATAAGCTCTTAAAACATTTGGAGAGCAGAGGTGACAAGGGCAGCTCAAGTCAAGGCAGTTGATATCTGTTTTTGTCTTGGAGCATCTGGTCGCCCTTCATCCCAGTTCCTTTAGAGAACTGCTCCTCTCTCAACACCTGCAGTTCTAATAGGGTCACCAATCACAGTAACTTCTTCTCACATACCTGCCCCCACCATCTCCCCACAAAACACACACACACATACACACTCACCAAGTCCTGGAGGGAGGACATGACCAAGGCAGGATCAGAGTCCCTCCACGAACTTTCCAAGTGGGAAGTGAAGACGTAAGCCTCTCTTGACCTTTCAATTGTGACCCTAGGGTACTGGCAGCCAAGACTGCCCACCACACAGAGGAAAAATGAGGCTCACACATAGACAGAGGCAGACGTTGAGAGCCAGAGATGAAGCAATGGTGAGAGACAAAGTCCCGCTACAGTTTAAGGCCCTGGATCCAGTAACCCCAAACTCCACACCTGATCCTTTCTGCAATTTTGTTACAAGAACTAACCAATTCCACCCTGGCCCTTTTTCTTTCTTTTTTTTTTTTTTTTTTTTTTTTTGGCTGATGCAGACTTTGAGCAGCATTTGTATCACTACTTTGCAGTCTTGCCCAAATTAATTAGTAAGGAAGTTTCTTCATTTGAATGTGTAAGGTCCTTTAAGATTTCATTGAACCTCCCTGAAACATGCCATGGCTTGTTGGGGTGGGGGGAGGTTATCAGGACTGGCAATTACTATGAATAACAGTTATCAATTAATGGTTTCTTATGTTTTATCAATTGGTGAGCTGCAAGTAATAGAATGCCCAAACAACAGTGACTTAAACAACTCTGGGTTTATTTTCTCACATGACTAGACATCTAGAGGCAGGTCATTGCTGCTGTTGGTGCAATTGCTCAGAGATGGCAGCTCACATGTCTCTGGACTTGTCTATTCCTTTCTTTCTTTGGCCTTTCTTTCGTGGTTATAATGTGGCCGGCACAGCTCCACCCATCACATCAACCCTCAAGACAGAAAGAATTTGGGAAGGAGAACTGCTGGTGATATCTGTTCCTTTATCAGGAAAGAAAAAGATTTCCTAGAATCTCCCAGATTTCCACTTGGGTTTCATTGGCCAGATACTTGAGGAAGAGGAGGAGGAGCCTGAAGCTGAGCCAGGATTTCTCAGACTTATACTAGTGGAAAGAAGGGAGCCTGAGAGAAGGTAAGGGATAAGACAGGTCTGAGAAGTAAGTACATCTGAGTCCCTGGCACCATCAGGACACTTTGGAAGGCCCAGACATGGAAGGAACCACATAGAAAGTGCTCATCCACCTTCATAGATCTCCTTTAAGGTCTCACTTCAAGATGCTCCTGAAGCAGAGCAGCCTTTCCCAAAGTGTGGCCTTATACCCTTATTTCTAGGAATATTTATAATTTGTAACAGATGGGACTGTTGTTAAATATATGTATGTATATTCACTCCACTCCCCCTCTGCCTTGGCAGGGAGTAAATTTCCTCCACATGACTGGCTTTGGGATAGGTTACATCACATGCTTTAGCCAACAGAATGTTGGTGAAAATGATGAAAGCCAAGGCTTTAAACATGTTTGTGGGGTTTAGTTGTACATTTGGCATCTGTGATCCACCATGAGAAGATGAAGCCCTGAATAGCTGCTGTTCTGAGGAGAAAGTGGAGACATGGAACATACCTAAACCCAACTTCCAGTTTAGCCCAACTAAGTTGTAGCCAACCTGCAGATATGTGAGGGAGAGAGATAAATGCTTGTCTTTTTAAGCCATAGGTTTTGAGATTGCCTGTTACACAGCATTATTGCAGCAGTAGCTGCCTAATACGTAGGTGCTTAGTTTAAGTTTTGGCAGAGCGCAGTGGCTCACCCCTGTAATCCTAGCACTTTGGGAGGCTGAGGCAGGTGGATCTTGAGCCCAGGAGTTCAAGACCAGCTTGGGAAACATGGCAAAACCTCATCACTACAAAAAAAAAAAAAAAAATTAGCTGGATGTGGTGGTGTGCGCCTGTGGTCCCAGTACTGGGGGGCTGAGGCAGGAGGATCACTTAACCCCTGGGAGGTAAAGGCTGCAGTGAGCTGTGATCATGCCACTGTACTCCAGCCTGGGTCACACAGTGAGATCTTGTCTCAGAACAAAAAAGAAAAAAAAAAGTTTCACAGTGGAGTAAGATTAGAAAATTGGTGAGTTAAGCAACTTTAATACGTATTTTTGGTTTTCAGGGTTTTTTTGTTTGTTTGTTTGTTTGGTTGGTTGGTTGGTTGGTTGGTTTTGTAGAGGCAAGGTCTTGCTATAGCCCCAGCTGGTCTCAAATTCCTGGACTCAAGCAATCCTCCTGCCTTGGCCTCCCAAAGTATTGGGATTACAGGCTTGAGCCACTGCACCCAGCCTAGTAAATATTTTTAACTGAAAGAGAGCATTTCATGTGGTGATATGTTGAAGTAGTCTGCTTATGTTGTGGGTCGAATTGTGTATCCCTCCCCCCAAAAAAATACCAGTACCTCAGAATGTTACCTTCTTTGGAGATAGGGTCTTTACAGAGATCATAAATGAAGTCATTAGGGTAGACTCTAATCCAATATGATTGGTGTCCTTATGAAAAGGAGAAATTTGGATGCAGACACAGCCAACCACAGAGGGCAGATTATGTGAGGACACACAGGGAGAAGGTGATGAAGCACCAGCCAAGGAGAGAGGCCTGGAACAGACCCTTCCCTCACAGCCCTCAGAAGGAAGCAACCTGCTGACACCTTGTTCTTGGATTTCTTCCCTCCAGAACTCTGAGACAGTAAATGTCTGCTGTTCACATCACTCAGACTCCAACATATCTTTTTGTGGGGGATATACAATTCAACCCCCACAAAACATATGCATTAAGAATTTCTAGGATAAGCATATCCAATATGTCGGGTGTTACGTTGGACTGACCAGAAAATCCCATTTGAAAAGTGTTATCACCCTGCACACACTTTGGAAATACTGGCTTTGAAGGATCCATGGTTTCTTAGACTTATAGTGGTAGAAAAAAAGGAGCCTGGAAGAAGGTAAGGGATAAGGCAAGTCTGAGGACTGAGTACATCTGAGTTCCACCCACAAACCTGACGAAATTCTATCACTCATTTCCAACTGGCACAACTCATCATAACTGGACACTCACAATGAAGTTAGTATTTTAATAGAACATAGTTGAATGACCCCTGTTGAAATGGCCCTGCAGGCTGGGCATGGTGGCTCACACCTGTAATCCCAGTACTTTTGGAGGCCGAGGTGGGTGGATCACCTGAGGTCAGGAGTTTGTGACCAGCCTAGCCAACATGGTGAAACCCCATCTCTACTAAAAATACAAAAATCAGCCACGCGTGCTGGTACACACCTGTAGTCCCAGCTACTCAGGAGGATGAGGCAGGAGAATTCCCTGAACCCATGAGGTGGAGGTTGCAGTGAACCAAGATCATACCACTGCACTCCAGCCTGGGCAGCAGAGCGAGACTCAGTCTCAAAAAAAGAAAGAAGGAAGGAAGGAAGGAAGGAAGGAAGGAAGGAAGGAAGGAAGGAAGGGAGGGAGGGAGGGAGGGAGGGAGGAGGGGAGGAGGGGAGGGAGGAAGGAGAGAAAAGAAAAGAATTATTTGCAGTTATACAAATAAAATAAAGCAGTAATCAGTAATAATAAAGGAAACATAGAAATGTGATCCATCTCGATCTTTTCAAGTTTCATGTTCAAAATAAGAATCAATAAATCCTATGTTGAAAATGGATCAAAAACTCAGCAACAACTCATATTAATATTGATTTAGAGTAGACTCTTTCCTATTATGTTAAGCCAAAAATAGAAATGATCACATAACCATTGCTTAAAAGCTGTAACATTCCCCAGACAGGTTTACTTACACTTCTTGGGTTACGTTTCCCAATGACCTTGTCCCACTTCCACACATGCAAGATGGGTAAATATTAGATCTAGTACAATCTCCTAGTGTGTGATGCTATTTATATTCATGCAGAGCCTTGGCTAGCCATGCACAACCTAAGAAAATATCTAAAAATTGCTTTATGTATACCTAATTTGGAAGAAATCCATTAGAAATACAATGTTAACAATTGCACAAAATACCGAGGAATATGAAAAGTCAGTAACTCTTATGTACCAAACTACAAGATAGAGTTTTTATAAACCTTAAAAAGATGTATTCACTCCTATGTTTTCTCTCTTTGATCTCCATAACACAATAAAGATATAAAGAAAAGACAAACCTATATTCTTTTAGAGAAAATAGGTTCACTTTAATTCCCTACAGTTGTATCCACCCGCTCATCAGCCGTGCCCCCCATAACACCTATCCCAACACCACAGGCCACTAAAAATAATAAGGGGCTACCTCGCATAATAGTGTATTATGGTAGCAGAACATCCATTCTCAATACTTTCTCCTCACCCCTCCCCCAATTGTTCTACAGGTGTGACGTTGAGAGCATGGGCTATGGGTTCATGCCATTCCAAAGGATCAGCTGTCCATAATCCCTTGCCCCACTCTCCTCCAATTTAAGAAAACATATCATGAAGCAAAAGCACAAGTGACAGCATCAAGATAACACTGCATCTGTGCACTCTGGTTTATACAAACAAGCACATGATTCTAAATTTCAGTGCTGCAACTCTTAGTAGTAGAGCAAATGTATTTATATTCATGTAGAGCTGCATGGCTGAGAAGTAAGGCCTTGGAGAGAACCGGGTGGAGGTGAAGTGGGAGTAGAGGAAGGAGTGGCATATCCATCCAAGAACCTGAGTATCAACCCTTTGCATATAAGAAATTTGGTCACGGCCGCCTACTCATTAGCCCCAAGGTTCCAAATAGTCCTGCACTCCCTGTAACACAGAGAGGGAGTTCAGCATCCTCCCTTAGATCTGGAGTTGGGTTCAGCTCCATTAGACAGAACCATGAGGGCTTCAAAATCTACTGCTAAGAAACTGATGAGCAGGAGCCCTCGACAATGCTGCACATAAGAAGCAAAGGGCTGTGCTACTTAGCATTATATTTATAAAACTATGAACCTCTTACACAAGAGCACTTCAATCTCCTTACCTCTACCCTATAATGGACCTGCTTCCAATTTCTGTTCACACAGAACAGTTCAAATTGTTTTAGATCATTAGAACTTAGGTTGGTGAAATTCTAAATATCTAAATACCCCTGAAAGAATTACCTTGGTAGATGCAATCTCTGATTATTGTGGATAAGAAACCACAATCAAATGTCCCTTATCTCTTTTGTATTTCTTTCTTCCATATAGAAAAAGTTTCCATGATTTTTCCTCTAAAAGGAAATTAAGTTATGGTAAATGGTGAAAACCCTAAACAGCACAAAAACCATCTCTAGGAAAAAGAAATAAATTCCTAGTTAAGAATACAAATTCTGGCCAGGAGCAGTGGCTCATGCCTGTAATCATGCCACTCCAAAGAGTTAGATGTCCATAATCCCTTGCCCCACTGTCCTCCATTTTAAGAAAATACATCATGAGGCAAAAGCACAAGTGACAGTAGAAAGATAACACTGCACTTTGGGAGGCTGAGGTGGGAGGATCACTTGAGCCCAGGAGTTCAAGACCAGCCTGGGCAATATAGGGAGACTCCATCTCTACAAAAAAGTACAAAAATTAGCCAGACATGGTGACACACACCTGTAGTCCCAGCTACTAGGGAGGCTGAGGTGGGAGGAGCGATTGAGCCCAGGAGGTCAAGGCAGCAGTGAGCCAGTATCGCACCACTGCACTCCAGCCTAGGTGACAGAGTGAAACCCTGTCTCAAAATAATAACAATAATGATAATAAATCACATTCTTAATCATCTTATCAAAACTAGTCATTTTTTCATCTAGCATGTATAAAGTAGGATCTTCCTATAATACTAAATCACAGCTCAGTGATCTTTTAAGGAGGTAGTGATCATAAAGTTAAGATCTTAGATTTGGCATGAAATAGACCAATGCCTTAAAACCTAGCTATGCTGCTTACCAACTGTGTGAACTTGGACAAGTTGCTTATTCTCTCTACATTTATGCTTCATCTGTAAAATAAGAAAAGTTCTAGCATCTACCTCAGATGACTGATGAAATCACTAAATAAGATAATGTACACAAAGCACTAAGCACAACGCCTAGCACACAGTAGGCCCTCAACAAACGTCCACTGGTAGCACTAGCAGTATAATAGAAACAACGGCAATAGCAGAAGATTGTTCCCCAAACTTTATTTCACCTAGCTCCATTTTTGGACAAACAAAAACCCCACTGGTAGTAATCCACCATATATGTGTCTCTCCTCCCTTTCCTGGACAGAAGAGAGGACTCCACCTCCCACTCCCTTCAATTATGTCGCTTTCAGTTCAAGGAATTAAAGAACCAATGTGCCATCTCCAGTCACTCTCTTGCCCTGCTGTAGCAACCTTTGAAGCCACGCATCAAGATGCAGAAATCCTGGATCCTGAGTCACTGCATGGAAAAGACCTGTCCCACAGAGTCACCTGACCTGCTTCATACTTTAGGCAAATAAGAAATAAATCTCGAATATGTTAATCCACTGAGATTTGAAGTTTGTTAGTTACTGCAGCAAAACTTACCCTATGCTGACCAACAGGTACTCCTATACTTCTAAAAGGGATCCTAATATACTTCCAAAAAGAGAAGACAGTTTTTTTAATAACTTGTTTTTTGTCAATCTTTATATTTTCTACTTTGTAAGACATCATATTGCAAGTAAATTGACTTTTCAAAATCTCCATGCTTCTTCCTCATTTTACACTTTTTAATCTAAAAGAGAAAATTGCATTTTACTTTCATTAAATATACAGATTAATACTAGAGCTTTCACTGAGTCATATGTCACACAGTCACATTTCACCTACGATACCAGGGTATCCTGTGATCACAGTAAGACCAGAACAAGGAAGGGATAATGGAAGTGCCCTCAAGCATTCACATACTCCTGGCTTATGGCAACCTGAGACAGTTAAGTGGAATTACGGATATTACCTATTCTAAACTGAACTAACCCTCATGAAATGGACAAATGGTTCAAAATGTTTTTAATAAAAGTGGAAAAGGTTTTATATGTCACTAAAATGTATCTCAATGTATTATTTTGCTCTATCTCATCCACATTTAATTCTTCGTGGATGTCATAGAAGACACATAATACACTGGCATTGTAGCGCATCCTGTAATTTATAAATAAATATACATGTACAATTGGGGTCTGTGCTCAAAGATAAATTTAATGAAAGAAGCATGAGATAAGTCACTTTGGAGCTAACAGTTTAAAGAAGAGCATTCAAACTTTTTGTCCCTGCTTGCACTGTTCCTAAACTGCTTTAACCATTTTCCAAAAAATTAAAATGAAGAGAAAAACCAGTATAAAACTGGGGGAAATGTGCATGGTAGAAACAGGTTCATAAAGACTTCATGAACCAGCAAAATCAGAAAGAAGCAGAAATGATACTGAAGAGCATCATTTTAGAGTGAAGAACAAAGCTTTTGGTTCCAACTACAAAATCACATTTCTACGTCTGAAAACTAGCTTTGGCTGTGTTAGATAATCAAAAGGATAAGGTGATTGTTTTCTACACATAGAAGGAGAACAAAAGGCAGATTTTCCTATAGATCACAAATGCTTCTACAGGCGCTTAAACTCCAAAGGAGTGGTAGCCAGGGAAACAGTTAGGAGGATCAGCAGATGACTCCAAGAAAGGCAGAGCACTTCATTAGACCAACATCAAAGCCAGTTATCGGAAAATCACTTGTTCAGTCAACTTAGAGTTATCTCAATTTCCTTCAGAAAGTTAAATAATATCTGGGAATTTTTGAGCCATGTGGTATCACATTCCCTAGGCCCCAGCTCTTAGCACTTCTATAAGCACCAATTAGAGATGAAGCTGGGGCCAGGTGTGCAATCCCAGAACTTTGGAATTACTCCTTGAAGCCAGGAGTTCAAGACCAGCCTTGGCAAAATAGCAAGACCTTGTCTCTACAAAAAAAAAATAATTTTAATTGGCAGGCTGTGGTGATATGTGCCCGTAGTCCCAGCTACTCAGAAAGCTGAAGTGTGGAGGATCATTTGAGCCAGGAGGTCAAGGCTGCAGTGAGCTATGATTAACATCACTACACTCCAGCCTGAGCAACAGAGCAAGACCCTGTCTCTAAAAAGAAAAAAAAAAAAAGAGATTGAGAGAGAGAGAGAAAGAGATGAAGCTGGAATTTAAACCTAGGTATGTCTGATTCCAAAGCGCTTATAAAAATAGCAGTATTTTAGGAAATAGAGTAGGCATTAAAAAAGAAAAGAAAAGAAAATAGCAGCATATAAAACAGGCCTCACAGAATAGGTAGGATTTGGAAATGAAGACTGGCTGGAATTTAAAGGGAGGTGGCAGGAAAAGCAGGTGCTGAGAAGGCCACCAGTGGAAGGGAGAAGCAAGAGTAAGGGCATGGCAGTGCAAACCTTGGGTGTGTGCAGGAATTACCAGGCAGTGGTGCAGAAAGCACAGATGTGGAGGGAGGTGGCACAAGATAAGGCTGGAAATGTTGGCCCAGGCCTTCTAGTAGAAGTGCTATGGGCTCAGTCAAGAAGGTAGACTTTATTCTGGAGGCAATGAGTAATCACTGAGGGCTTTAAAGCAGGAAAATATCATAACTGCAGGTAGACACCAGGAACCTGTTTTTCCTGTGGCATGAAGGATGGATCAAAGAAGAGTATAAAGGTGACTTGCACATAGTAGATAGTTAATTAATGCTGGATGGATGAAGGCAAAAACAACAAGTTAAAATTTATTGTGTATCTCTAACATAACAAACCCATCTGATCAAATTCCATTTCATATTGTTCAATTTGCTACTCAGAGAACAAACTTTACTCATTCTAGAAGGAAATAATGGTGCTGGTGCTTCAAAATAAAAATCAATTCACCAGTCAAATGTGGCCCTCTAAATGTTGCTGTTAAATTGTTTATTCTTACAGAAATTAACATTTTCTTCTTCTATTCAGAAGGAGGTACATCTGAACAGCTGTTGCAACTGCTGAAAAAGAAAACAAAATTAACCAAGTATAAAAGTTAGGCAATGAGGAGTGATCCTCCCCACCCCACCCCTCTCCCCATCTGCAACCATGTGAAAAGGTTATCAGAAAATAAGGAAATTACAAGCTGTAACGGTATATTTCCTATGCTCTCTTGTAGCGTCCGAGTCAAACACATACTAAGCCATAACCTTCTTGATGATGCCAAACTTTCTTCTGCACAGGTCGTGGTACCATCTGCAAAGCATCAACTACTCAGTGAGAAGCCAAGGCTGAAAAATACTGAGATGAATCATGACCTACCTGATTTTCTTCATGGGAAACCCTCATCTGCTCCTTGAGGACAGACATCCGCGCTGCCTCTTCTTTCCTCAAGACTCTCTCCTTCTTAAGCTCAGGACTCCAGAAAGTCTTAATACTGTTCATGGAAGATCCTAATTTGCTGTCCTTGATGTCTAGCTCTTTCCGGAGGAGGTCATTCTCTCTCTGCAGTTCTTTCAGCTGGGCCTGAAGATCTAACATTGTGCTGTCTCTTACCTGCCTCAACATGGAGGGGACCTGGTGATGGTGATGATGGGATGAGCCAGTCAGCCCACCATGTTGATCTGTGTATGAAAGGACATCTGTGTGGGAAAGTCCAGCAGAAGCAATATTGGGACTACTCCCCATGGCTGTGACACGGCCTCCATATACAGCTCGATTCGTAGCCCTTCCCAGAGTCATAGTGCCCTTTGGGTAAGTTGTTGAAGCCACCCCTTCATGATCACTCAGATACATGGGTCCAGACGTAGCATAGGCTGCATTGAGGGACTGGATATTCTCCATAGACAGAGTCTTGCCTGCTCCTCCACCTCCCCCACTACTTGTTCTTCGGTGGCCCAAACGAGGAGACCTTGGCAAACGAGGGGATCTGGAAGGGCTACCTTCCAGATTGGTGATTGTTCTTGCACTTCCATACATTTTTCTTGTATTATGAGGTGTTACTGAAGAGAAGAAATGCTATATTAAGTTGGGGTTTGAGCTAATATTTCCACGATTGTCCAGAATTTTCACCGCATTCTTTTCACAGTCCGTACCAGAAAATAACTCCACTCAGAGATCTACAAAGTGAAAAAAAGAATAATTAAAAACAAATTTCTTTAGAACTCTAGCTGCATTGTATTTTTAAATATATAAAGATAATGATAGATGTACCTATGTAGATAGGTGATTAATAATAGACAGATAGAAAGAGCCACACCCATAATGTTCATTTAGAAAGAAAAGCAACTCTAAAACTTGACTACTACAGGTGAAAGTTTTATAAATTCCCCCCACCCTGCCCCTAAGCAAGATAAAAATTCTCAAAGTGAAAAATAAGGTCTATTCCTTAGGAAAATGAAGCTCTCCATATTGGTTTGTGCTAAGGTTAGAGTTAGAACCTCTAGAAAATTCCCCATGGAATTCCCCATCATGGAGACCTTAGCTATAAAAAGGCCCCTCCTTTGGGGCATAACCCCTATATGCATGTGACTTGAAAGTGACTCTGAGAAGCTGCTGCTTCCTGGGATGTCAAATATTTGGCATTCATGTTGTTACCTTCCCCTCCTGTACTCATTACAGACATCACTAATCCATCACAGTCCTCTTTTCCACTAAGTTCAGAATTCTTCTCAACACAACACTCTAGATGGCTTACCACCAATCAACTGGCATTGACACATGAATTCAAACCTACTGGCTATCCTGGAGCTAGAAGAAAAAGAGGTAGCTCAACCAATGGGATGCCTAAACACATAGCCAGATCCTCAATGATATTATCAGAGAAAACAACAGTCCTGTCTCTTTTCCTTTCCACACACATCTTTTTTTTTTTTTTTTTTTTTTTTTTTTTTCTTGAGACGGAGTCTCGCTCTGTCGCCCAGGCTGGAGTGCAGTGGTGCAATCTCGGCTCACTGCAAGCTCCGCCTCCCGGGTTCACGCCATTCTCCTGCCTCAGCCTCTCCGAGTAGCTGGGACTACAGGCGCCCGCCACCACGCCCGGCTAATTTTTTGTATTTTTAGTAGAGACGGGGTTTCACCGTGGTCTCGATCTCCTGACCTCATGATTCGCCCGCCTCGGCCTCCCAAAGTGCTGGGATTACAAGCGTGAGCCACCGCACCCAGCCTCCACACACATCTTTCAGGCTGGCCTCTTGAGAATTATTTCCCATTTTGGTTGACCTTAATATTCATATTAACCACTTCATGTCTGTACAGAAATGGCAAAGGAGAAGTCCTCTTCATGGTTACTGAAGTATACTAGTGAAGATTTTATGTAGCTGGGGCTACAGCATTGTGAGTATCCCTTCAATTTTAGCACCCATATGGCCTTAATGGAGTGCATTATGGCCTCCTGTTCTTCCTCTTAGAAAGTCTTTACTGTATTTCCTTTTCCTTCGGCTTTACAACAATAAGAGAACAGATTTGAGAATGGCAAACAGGTTCAAATCTCCATGCTAATACTAACCAGCTGAGTAACCTTAGACAAATTATTTAACTTGTTATGAGCTTCCATTCTGCAATCAACAAAATGCAGGTAATACCATCTAACTCATAGTATTGCAAGAAATAGTAAGATGATGTTTATAAAACACCTAGTTTGGTGCCTAGTACCAAATAGTCAATAAATAGATTTTGAAGGTAAGTGTCTCAATGAGATAAGTACATTAATAGCAGTATACAGGGGTATATTTTCCTTAGAGAAATTGTTCCTAACTCCCTACTCACAGTTCATTGGGTTTAGGTAAGATTGACTCCCTTCAATCCACCATCCTAGATGGTGCAAGGGGTGAGAACATGACCCACGCCTGGCCAACCATCATATTGTATCCTCCAGACATGGTAGCTAGTTTAGTGATGGGCATGTGACCCACACTGGTCCAACAAGACTCCATACTATGTCTCTAGTTGGAACAGCTGGGAAAGATAAGCTCTTGTTCAGCTGGAATTCCTTACTTTCAAGATAGAGCTGTGAGTACTACAATGTGGAAAGGGCCTCCCTGAGGGTGAAGACGATACAAAGGGAACCAGAGCTAAACTTCAAAGAGTGTGAAACCAAACCAGGTGACATCACTTCATACTCCAGATCCAGGAGTCACAGAAGTTACCATCATCTATCATCTATACATCTGTTCCTAGGCCATTTTAGTTACATATGCCAGGTGACTGATTGCATTAAAGGTCTCAATTCTTTACTCCTTTTTTTTATATATGTCTTGGCAGTGTTTTCCCAATGTGATGCTAGGTTCAGTCATGTGACTTTATTTATCCAGTAAGGTGATAACAAATGTGAAGTAAGCAGACGCCTTAAGCAACACATGTGTTTACTCTCTTGCTCATTTTCCTCTACCATAATAATTAGAATATTCCCAATCTAGCCTGATGGAAGATGAGAAATATAAAATAGAACCAAGTTGTCCTAGCCAACAGCCAAGCTGCCCCAAGATGTGTGAGCAAGCCCAGCCAAAGTCAGCAGAACTGCCTAGCCAACCAGCCGCTGCCCACAGGGGCATGAGCGAGCCCAGCTGAGATCAGCTAAACACCACACTTATGCACTTGATAAATGCTTCTTAGTATGTCACTGATGTTTTGTGGTTGATTGTTTTGCCACATTACAGGATCAGTGGATAACTGATGCATTTGTCTATAAATTTCCTTTTTGCTACATTCAATTCTAGATGAGATTTCTGTCACTGATAGTGACAATACAGTGTGAAAAAATGTTTTCTATAAAGGTTTCCCCTTTCCCTCAAGAGGTCTTAAAAAATTATACATCTGTTTCTAACTAAAGAACTTCATTTCAAATGTTTATGTTGCTCAGGGCTTAATTTTGTTTTTCTTGGAAATACACAAAAACCATTTTGTATCTAAGATTTTTACATGAATAATCTGTAGTGTAAAAAAGAGGGGATCAATAGTTCTAACATAAGAATTCAGTGACATAAATGATGAGAGAGACAGATAGTGGAATAGTGGAACAGGCAGTTATATGAATATTTAATAAGATGGAAAGATGTTCATGACATACTGGTGGCAGGGGGAGCAGATGACAAAACAATTTTGTGATTTACTCACACTTGTAAAACACAAATACACATACAATCACCAGCAAAGAAGGCTGGAATGACACACATCAAAATGTTACCAGTGGTGGAATTCCAACAGGTTTTCATTTTCTTCTTTTTATTTGCATACTCTAAATTTTCTACTATTGAAACTGACCCAATTGTCCCATAGAGCTGATGTTAGTGGTTTCTTTGAAAAAAAACATAGAAATTGACCTCCCAGTTTTAAAACTTGAGAAAGTTGCATTTGTCTTATCTGAGTTCCTTTCTAAGGAAACCAACCATCAGGCTTCCCAGATAGTGTCAAGGAGCTCAAACTCACCAGATCACTGCATTTGAACAATGAGATGTCAGACCCCTCATCTGTCATAATAGCCTTGCCCTATCTGCTTCCTTTTGACCAACTCCTCTTCCTTATCCCTCCCTAATTCCTGTTTTTCCACTCACAATTATATTTCTTCCCTGCTATATAAACCCTTATGTTAGTTGGTCAAGGAGATGGATTTGAAACTGATCTCCCATCTCCTCAGCTGCAGCACCTGATTAAAGCCTTCTTCTCTGGCAATACTTGTCTCAGTGACTGGCCTTCTGTGCAGCAAGCAGCAGAACCTGGACTGAACCTCTGGTGTTTTGGTAACATAATAATGATATATACTTTTGTCATTAAAAAATGATTTTCTTTCTATGGTTCCAACAGTTAAATGAATGTATCTTTTCTGTGCTTAGAATGTAGATGTCTGGGTTCTAACTGGGCCACCACTTATAGAGCTGTCTTCCTAGAAAAAGTGATGAAATCTAACTTGTCTTCGTCTGTCTGCTCCCTTTGTACCTAGAGATACACATTTCTGAGGTCTGTGGCTAGGCCTGAGGTCCCTGAATGCTATAAAATTTACACCCACACAGATTTAATCCTCAGTGAATTTACCTGCCTACCTGGCCAAGGCTTTGGAGAATCCCAGTAACCAACAAAGAAAAAGTTAGTTTATTCCCTTTGGAAACACACACACATGTAACATACAACATGAAAAGATGTATTATCATGTTTAAAATATGGTTTCCTTTCTTAAAAAGCAATATATGTTGCCACTGGCCCATAGATTTCTTGGGTTCTCCTTTTCTAGGTTTAATATCAGATGTATGCTAGTATCATAGATAGATTGAGAAGCTTTCCATTTTTCATTTGTTCTGGAACAGTTAGCATAATACCAGTCTTCCCTATTCCTGAAATGTTTTGTAGAACACACACATAAAACTGAATGGGCTTGGCAGGGCATGTTGATTCCTGCTGTAATGCCAGCTACTGAGGAGGCTGAGGCAGGAGGATTGCTTGAGGACAGAAGTTCAAGACCAGTCTGGGCAATACAGCAAGACTCTGTCTCTAAAAAAAATTTTTAAATTAACCCAGTGTGGTGTCATGTGCCTGCAGTCCCAGATACTTGGGGAGAGTGAAGCAGGAGGATCACTTGAGCCCAGGAGTTTGAGGCTGCAGTGAGCTATGACTGCACCATTGCGCTCCAGCCTGGGTGACAAAGGGAGAGACCCAGTCTCTTTTAAAAAGCAAAAAAACACAGAATGGGCTTAGTTGTTTATTATCTTTTCATTTTTTCACTATGTTTACTTGTCTATTTGGGTTTGCTACCTATTTTGTGTCAATTATCATTAAAACGTCCCTTCACAAACAGTCTATTCCGTGTAGATTTTCCAGTCTTATTGGCATTGCTTTGTATAACTTTTCTTTAAAAATTTTTAAATCATCTTTGTTTATGTCCCCATCTCATTCCCAATGTTGTTTGTATTTTTTCTATTTCCCTTGATGACAATATGACAAATGTTTCTCTATTTCCTTAAGAGTTTCAATGATATAGCTTTTGGTTTTATTAATATATTTTACTGCATCTTGTTTTCCATTTCATTGATATCTCTTTATCTTTAATAAAATGTCTACTTCCTTTATGTTTTTTTTTTGCCCTTTTGCATTGAATGTTCATTTCTCTTTAATCACATTTCCTAATGAATGCATATAAGATTATACACATGGCTGCATATTCCAGAATTGTATGTATAAAACTCTTATTGTCATTTGTAAATACCTTGCTGTTTTTATTTTGAAATTTTTCTATCCCACGAATTATTGAGAATAATATATTTACATGTCAAAGTGGATAGAAATTTTGGGGTAAAACTTTCTAGTTCACATTGTATAGCATTGGGATCATAAAATGTAACATATATATTTTCCAATCTTTGAAATTTGTCAAGACTTTCTAATTGGCTTATTAGTTTTTCTTAATTGTTAAACCAACTAATAGATTATTATGGAAAATTTAGAAAATACAAATATGCATAAAGCAGAAAATGAAAACACTCTCAATCCTGTCACTCATAGATAACCTCTGTTAACAAGTTAGCATAATACCAGTCTTCCCTATTCCTGAAATGCTTCATAGAACATGCACATAAAACTGAATGGGGCAGGGCACAGTGGCTCACACCTGTAATCCCAGCACTTGGGAGGCCGAGGCAGGCGAATCACGAGGTCAGGAGATCGAGACCATCCTGCCTAACATGGTGAAAACCCGTCTCTACTAAAAGTACAAAAAATTAGCCGGGCATGGTGGTGGGCGCCTGTAGTCCCAGCTACTCGGCAGGCTGAGGCAGAAGAATGGCACGGACCCAGGAGGTGGAGCTTGCAGTGAGCCAAGATTGAGCCACTGAACTCCGGCCTGGGCAACAGTGCAAGACTCCATCTCAAAAAAAAAAAAAATGAATGGGCTTGGCAGGGCATGTTGACTCCTGCTGTAATCCCAGCTACTCAGGAGGCTGAGGCAGGAGGATTGCTTGAGGACAGCAATTCAAAACTAGCCAGTATGTATTATCCAATTCCTTTTAAGCGTGTGTGTGTGTGTGTGTGTGTGTGTGTGTGTGTGTGTGTGTGTTTTAGACAAAGCCAGAGAATATAAAGACTATATAAATCAAACTATATAAAGACTATATAAAGTCTTATATTTTCCTTTTTCTCCATGTTTTATCTTAATGTCATCTCCACTTTCCACTTAACATAGATGCCACAAAATATTTTTATAAAACATGATTTTTAACAGACACTATGAGTTACCAAAGATGGCCATCAAAATTCCTCTGCTTCCTATACAGAATTTTCTCTAGTTCCATTAGTTCCATCAAGAAATTGATTTTCTTTCCCTTGTCCTTGAATCTGGACTGGCCTTGTGACCTGCTTAGACCAACCAATGCAGTAGAAGTGACACTGTTCCAGCTCTGAGTCTAACCCTAAAGAGGCTTGACAGTTTCTGGTTTTGCTCTCTTAAAACTCGGCTGCCATGATGCAAGGAAGTCCAAGCAATCTTGCTAAAATTAGGAGCCACACAGAACGGCCCTGGAAGATGAAACACCACATACAGAGAGAGGCCACATGAAGCAGAACCAAAGCACCCAGCCAAGAGTCAGCACCAAAACACCAATCCAGTGAGACAAGCCATCTTGGAGCTTCCAGCCCAGCCCAGCCACCGTCTTTAATCAGCTGCATGAATAACAGCCATCACTATATGTAACGAGACCACCAATCAACCCACTGAATGGTGGGAAGTAATAAAATATTATTTAAAGCCCCACTCCAAGTTTTACAGATTTTTGTTACACAGCAAAAGAACTGAAACACTTAGGTAATTATTTTTAAAATGGAAATATCATAATTAATATTGTGATTGATAAAGCTTTATAATATTTTGATTGATAAAGCCTTTCAATATTCTTTTTGAGCAATATTCAGATTGATAAAGCTCTTACTTCTGTGGGATAAACTCTTTTTTTGTTGTTGTCGAGACAGAGTCTTGCTCTGTCTCCCAGACCCAGACTGGAGTGCAATGGCACAATCTCGGCTCACTGCAACCTCCACCTCCCAGGTTCAAGCGGCTAATTTTGTTATATTTAGTGGAGACAGAATTTCACCATGTTGGCCAGGCTGGTCTCAAACTCCTAACCTCAAGTGAACCACACGCCTCAGCCTCCCAAAGTGCTGGGATTACAGGCGTGAGCCACCATTCCCAGCCTTCCCTAGGATAAATTTCAAAAGATTTATAAAATAAAAATGAAACAGCTGGACACAGTGGCGTGTGCCTGTAGTCCCACTCCTTGCGAGGCTGAGGCAGAAGGAAAGCTTCAGCCCAGGAGTTCAAGGCCAGCATGGGCAACAAAGTGAGAACTCATCTCTATAAAATTAATTAATTAGTTAATTTTTAAAAAATCAAAATGAAACAATTTATACTCACATCCTTACTCTTGACTCTCTTTCCTTCACAGCTTCTACTCTACTCTCAACATATCCCAAAAGCCACCATCTCCTCGAGGCCACAAAAAAAATCCCGAATTACCAAACTCAGGGTTTCAGCACTACATATTCAGTAAATACACCTTAAGAAGTATTTTTTTATTTATTTTTAAGGCAGAGTATCACTCTTGTCACCCAGGCTGGAGTGCAGTGGAGCAAACTCGCCTCACTGCAATCTCTGCTTCCCAGGCTCAAGTGATTCTCGTGCCTCAGCCTCCTGAGCAGCTGGAACCACAAGCGCGCATCACCTTGCCCGGCTAATTTTTGTAGAAATGGGGTTTTGTCATGTTGCCCAGGCTTGATCTTGAACTCCTAAGCTCAAGTGATCCACTCACTTCAGCCTCCCAAAGTGCTGGGATTACAGGCGTGAACCACCGTGCCCAGCCAAGAAGTATTTATTAAGTACCAACATTGTGCTACTCCAGCTCGGCTTTAGACCAGTACTTCCTGAACAGTCTGGCAAATGTTCAGACAAACAAGGCTACTGGGGTTTTCGTTTTAACCCAAGATGTCTCAGAGACTTTTAGGACACTCATATGTATTGTGACTATCCTAAAATTAAGTATATAATATAGCTTTTCCAAAATTTATTTGACAACAGAAACCTCTTCCCTTCAGAATACCTGAAAACATTTCACTGAACACTTGAATTTACTCATGCAATAAATACTTTTTAAGCATCAGCTTAACTCCCACTGTTGAATGCTAGGGATAAGGCAGTGTTTGAGACAGACACAGCTTCTGACTATGGGAAGTTTGCTCCCTGGAATGGACTTTCTCCAAAAGAGCTTTCTTCACCTCAGAAATAACAGGATTTGAGAAGAAGATGATTACAGGACTAGACACTGCTTTAAGGGCAGGGACATGAAATCAACCCCAATCAGAATTGACCTCTAACAGGAAAAGACAGAAGATCAAAATAATGACTAGTTGAAGTTTCAGCCCTACTAGGCCAGGAAATAAATATAATTCTGTATTTATTTTTCACACCTCGACAAAGAAGCCAGATTGTTAAAAGGAATACAAGTCAGCCATTGACAGGCTGCAGTAAGAGGCTGCGGAAACACGTTGTTGCTTACACCACCAAGATCACAATGGACAAGAGATTATGTTCAATTCCACTGAACTTATCAAATCAAACAGGAAATTCACAGACCACCAAAATGGTAAAAGGATAATGTCTTCACCGCTATACATCTGCTTCTTAACAATAAATTTTAGTTAGTGACGTAGGCTCACCACTATTTGGGAATTAGTTTCTCCCACAAAATTTATAAAGAGCAGGGGTGGTTTCCTGGGACCATTTCACCCCCAGCTGCAGCACATAGAGTGATACCAGTGTCATGGAAGAAGGAAAGAATCAGTTGACAACATAAAGTAAAGGCAGGTCCCCATGGCTGTCATGTCCCCCTAAGCCTCATAATTCCTACTTGTTCTATTGAGTCATTCACACCCTCCCCTATACCCCACCCAGCTGTGTTTCATTTCCCGATATATTTTAAGGAACTTGTTTTGACACTTGGGCTTTTTTTGGGGGGGTTGTTGTCTCCTAATTTCTCATCTATCCTGATTTGTTTCTAATTCTATAAAATAAATCACTGAGAAAGAGCAAAAAGATCAACTTTATTCAGCAATCAATAATGCAATCATGTCTTCCATTGCCCATTACTGACTTAAAATTATTTTTAAGCTTTTCCACCCACCTATAAATGCATTTTAGGAAAAAAGGTAGCAGTTAAGATCTTACAGTTTTAAATACTTATTATGAAGCCAAGACAGGTTTAGTCATTGGACTTTTTTGTGAACTCTTTAAAAACACCTACTTTATCTGATCTTTGACAAACCTGACAAAAACAAGAAATGGGGAAAGGATTCCCTATTTAATAAATGGTGCTGGGAAAACTGGCTAGCCATATGTAGAAAGCTGAAACTGGATCCCTTCCTTACACCTTATACAAAAATTAAGTCAAGATGGATTAAAGACTTACATGTTAGACCTAAAACCATAAAAACCCTAGAAGAAAACCTAGGCAATACCATTCAGGACACAGGCATGGGCAAGGACTTCATGTCTAAAACACCAAAAGCAATGGCAACAAAAGCCAAAATTGACAAATGGGATCTAATTAAACTAAAGAGCTTCTGCACAGCAAAAGAAACTACCATCAGAGTGAACAGGCAACCTACAGAATGGGAGAAAATTTTTGCAACCTGCTCATCTGACAAAGGGCTAACATCCAGAATCTACAATGAACTCAAACAAATTTACAAGAAAAAAACAAACAACCCCATCAAAAAGTGGGCGAAGGACATGAACAGACACTTCTCAAAAGAAGACATTTATGCAGCCAAAAAAACACATGAAAAAATGCTCATCATCACTGGCCATCAGAGAAATGCAAATCAAAACCACAATGAGATACCATCTCACACCAGTTAGAATGGCCATCATTAAAAAGTCAGGAAACAACAGGTGCTGGAGAGGATGTGGAGAAATAGGAACACTTTTACACTGTTGGTGGGACTGTAAACTAGTTCAACCATTGTGGAAGTCAGTGTGGTGATTCCTCAGGGATCTAGAACTAGAAATACCATTTGACCCAGCCATCCCATTACTGGGTATATACCCAAAGGACTATAAATCATGCTGCTATAAAGACACATACACACGTATGTTTATTGCGGCACTATTCACAATAGCAAAGACTTGGAACCAACCCAAATGTCCAACAACGATAGACTGGATTAAGAAAATGTGGCACATATACACCATGGAATACTATGCAGCCATAAAAGATGATGAGTTCATGTCCTTTGTAGGAACATGGATGAAACCGGAAACCATCATTCTCAGTAAACTATCGCAAGGACAAAAAAACCAAACACCACATGTTCTCACTCATAGATGGGAATTGAACAATGAGAACTCATGGACACAGGAAGGGGAACATCACACTCCAGGGACTGTTGTGGGGTGGGGGGAGGGGGAGGGACAGCATTAGGAGATGTACCTAATGCTAAACGATGAGTTAATGGGTGCAGCAAACCAACATGGCACATGGATACATATGTAACAAACCTGCACATTGTGCACATGTACCCTAAAACCTAAAGTATAATAATAATAATAATAAAATTCATATACCTAAAAAAAAAAAAAAACACATACTTTTTTTTTTTTTTTTTTTGAGATGGAGTCTCACTCTGTCGCCCAGGCTGGAGTGCAGTGGCGTGATCTTGGCTCACTGCAAGCTCCGCCTCCCGGGTTCACGCCATTCTCCTGACTCAGCCTCCCAAATAGCTGGGACTACAGGCACCCACCACCATGCCTGGCTAATTTTTTTTTTTTTTTTTTTTTTTTTTAGTTTTAGTGGAGATGGGGTTTCACCGTGTTAGCCAGGATGGTCTCGATCTCCTGACCTCGTGATCTACCCGCCTTGGCCTCCCAAAGTGCTGGGATTACAGGCGTGAGCCACCGCACCTGGCCAATACCTGCTATTCTCATATGTTTGTGATGTGCAACTGTAAGAAGGGTAAATTATTAATTAGATCAAACTGTGTACAGAAACAAGCAAATGTTGCTGACATCAAAAAAAACTATAACACCAAAGAAATTAGTTGCTCAACACCCTTCACTTTAAAAGAAACTCATGAATAAAATTCAAAGTCCAAGGGTAAGTTCTGCTTATGGCTCAAACAAAATAAAATAAAAGATGGCTTTATGAACCTATAAGAATGCTTTCTCTAATTGCATATGGATTCATAAATAAGATATACACTCATCCACTCACTCTCTTAAAAGGCTTAAGGGCTCTTGAACTATAAGCTCAGAAGGGAAAAGGCAGGGGAGAACCTCGATTCCTAGGTCTAACTCAAGTATCTCAGACTATCATGGTCTGGAACGGTCTATTTTAAGACAAAAGCACTTCCTGCTATCTGCTCTAAATTAGGTTAAGTTTATTTCCACAGATCTCAGCCTCAGCCCATCACCTGAGGCCTGCTGACAGACCGTGTGAGCTGAGATCATCAGTATCTCCCAAGATTTTGCCAACTTAAAATATCCTTCTTTCTCTAATCAGCATCCCTAACTTTTCCAAAATTCTGTGTCACAGACTACTAATTCTAAAAACCTTTCTAAAGGAAGACACAATGGAAAACAGATCTCAAACAAGCAGTGGCCGCCCAGGAGCCAGATGTTACCTGCAGATGTGCTGTGTATAGCTAGCACAGTGTTGTTTAGAATTTCTATTAATAGTTGCCAACATAGAAAGATAGACAGTTCACATTAAAATCCAGATTCTGACATTTCCTTAAAAGTCTGAAAATCTGACAATGTCAGGCTCACCTTTCTACATGGCAATAACTGGTTGGAGCAACCAGCGGCTGCCCCTTCAATAGAGGACATGTACCCTCCAGTTTGCCACAGTCTCCTCCACTCCCATTATCTTATATACAGTCTGATTCCTTTCCTGCCTGCTTCCCCCAATAGGTATTTACATTTTTTACCACTCTCCTCACATATAAGATCTTAAACAATTAATTCTTTTACCACCCACTTCAAGTCCTTTACCAAATCTTATTAATTCTACCCCCAAAATTGCTCTTGAATCTTCTCCGTTGTTTCCACTCCTCTTGAACCAACGTGACTCTTGCATAAGCTACGTCATACCTCCTAAAGTTTCTCCTCTTATCATCCTCTGCTCTTATTTCCAAAATATCAGCTAAACTGTTTTAAGATACAATTACGATTACAAAATGTCTCCCCTTACCCACTTAAAGCCCTTTGAAAGCTTCCCATTGCTCTGTGGACAAAACTAAAACACTTTCCACGGCCTGAGGCCCTGCAGGATCTGAGTACTGCCAACAGCCCCCGCCTCCCCTCTTGCCACTCTCTCCTTCACAGACTCTGACAGGGTCTTCTTCCTGCTGCTCCAATGCATCAAGTCCCTTCCTGTCTCAGAGCCTTCACTCCTGCTGTTCTCTTTGCAGGGCTAATTCCTATTATTTCCTATTTCATCGCTTAGATGATAGTTTCAATAGCATACCCTCTACAAGGTCTATCCCATTCAAATCAGATCTCTCAGTTACATTCTCTCAAAGCATAATGCTTTTTTTTTTTATCATGATGTGAAAGACATGTTATCTTTTTTCTTTTTATAAGAGAAGCTGACTGGCCAAGGGTCATCTCAATGGCCCTCTTGTCTAGGTTAAAGTAGAGTTAGACTACGTAGCCTGAATCCTCTGGTGAAGGTGTAAGGAAACCTTTCATAACCCAATTGAGGCTGCCCCTCCTCAGATCCCTGGTTTGGAAAATATGAAATCTTGTAGGTGTCTTTATGCACAATGATCCGGGAATATTCAGGGAGGGAAGTCACTGACACCCCGGTCCTAGGTGCCCAGGATTCAGAGTAAGTGAGATCTATGGGAATGAATTAGTATAGTTGTACCAGACTTAGAGTTCCCAGAAATAAAATAATTACTTCAAGATAGAAGTCCAGGCTGGTGATTGGGACTCAGGACGAGTGACCCAGTAGCCATGGAGAAGCGCCCATTGACAAAGTGTGTGGGTAAGGCTAGAAGCTTCTGGAGACCTCACATACTGTATGGAGCCTGTACAGTGGGGCACAGAACTGTGCACATGGCTGTAACTCATGAGGAAGCCTATATGTCCTAGCTGGGGTTCCCCACCGGCAGATGCTGAGACAAGGATATGGGTGTAGGAGGTTCATTTAGAAGGTACTCCCAGAAAGTACTGAGAGGACAATTTGGAACTAAAACAAGGAAGTCGAGGAAGTCAATAGAGGGCGCATTTTCTTCTTCTTCTTCTTTTTTTTTTTTTTTTTTTTTTGAGACAGGGTCTCCCTCTGACGCCCAGACTGGAGGGCACTGGCACGATCTCGGCTCACTGCACCCTCCAACTCCCAGGTTCACGCCATTCTCCTGCCTCAGCCTCCCGAGTAGCTGGGATTACAGGCACGCACCACCACACCCGGCTAATTTTTGTATTTTGGGGTAGAGACAGAGTTTCATCATGTTAGCCAGGCTGGTCTCGAACTCCTGACCTCAAGTGATCCTACTGCCTCAGCCTCCCAAAGTGCTGGGATTACAGGCGTGAGCCACCACACCCGGCCGAGGGTGCATTTTCAAGAAAGTTACTGCTGCAAGCAACTGGAAGGAGCTTCGAGAGACAGCGGAGAACCGACCTCATAGATGCGCCTCCAGAAGGGCAAGAAACTCCATCATGGGCTTGAGGGATGCTCCCCTGGCACTCCCAAGTGAAGCCAAAGAGAAAGCCCTCATGGTTCCCATACAGGCCATGAGTGCTGAGGAGATGCGGGTGGGGCACCAATAGCATCCGCTACACCTCACATGGCACACTGTGTCTGAGCTTGTCCACGGGGGACTGGGTTGGCCTTCTCCTGCAGGACCACAGAGTGGGGACCACAGAGGGCACACACAGCATCTTTCAGTACGAGGGAGAACAGCCTCAACAGCGACACCTTGTGGCATCAAGATGTAATCATGTGATGGGCTGGTCGGACAGATTCATCTCCAGATTTAGATGTGGGATTTATATCCATATCCCGCTCGCTTTAGGGCTGTGTAAGCCCGAAGCAGCGGGGAGGAGAGGAAAGAGAGGGAGACGGGGAGAAGTGGGGAAGGTTGGGAAGGCGCTCTAGTGGAGAGATTCAGAACTTCCAGCTAAACTGGCAGATGGGTTCCAGAATTTTGGATTTAATTTGGACAAATGAAACTGGGAGCAAGGGTTGTTTATTTGTAATATATTGTAATATATTAATCTTAGTATATCTGTTACAATATTTATAAAATATAAAGATTATATGTATTATTTACATTAAATATTTAATTTTATTATATTCTCTTTTCATTTATTTTTATAAACTTTTTATTAAAGCAGATCATATATATGATGAAGGTAGACCTTAATTGCACACGTTAATTGATTTTTTTTTGAGACAGAGTCTCGCTCTGCCACCCAGGCTGGAGTGTAGTGATGTGATCTTGGCTCACTGCAACCTCTGCCTCCTGAGTTCAAGCAATTCTCCTGCCTCAGCCTCTCGAGTAGCTGCGATTACAGGTGCCTGCCATCAAGCCCAGGGAATTTTTGTATTTTTAGTAGAGATGGGGCTTTGACATTTTGTTCAGACTGGTCTCGAACTCCTGACCTCAAGTGATCCACCCGCCTCAGCCTCCCAAAGTGCTAGGATTACAGGTGTGAGCCACTGTGCCCAGCCTGCACCAGTTAATTTTTATATAGTGAGCACACCTGTGCTACCACTGTCCAGACCAAGACTTAGAACATTATCAGCATCCTGAAAGCCTCTCTCATGTCCAATAATCCATATATGACCCAAAAGCACTTCCATACCTTAGAATTTCATATTAATATGTGCAATTCCTTGTTGGGGTCTCTCTTCCCTCCTATTATAAACCCCTACACTGCAACCCAGGTTTTTACATTGGTGCTAACACTCTTAGAGCCCAGGGCAAGAGTACAAATGGATGCCCAGATACCGTGTACCTATACATTTAAAGTTATAAACTGAGCTAACAAACTGGTAAACAAAACACATTCTACCCTCCTACCTTGATGAATACAGAGATGGGGAAGGTGAGATTTGAATTTTGAACTTAGAATACTTAGACTCCTCAGAATTCCACCAAAACATTGTGGCAGGAGGAAGGCCTGCCCCCCACCCTTCCGCCAACACCCTTTCTCCCCACCTCTGGCCCAACCATACCCCACGGGCCTCATACACATGAACTCTGCAGCATGCAAGCTAGGCTTGCTCCAGCTATACCAAGGGTCCACAGGCTTTCTCTGTAAAAGGCCAAACAGTACACATTTTAGGTTTTGTGGGCCATTTGATCTCTGTCATAACTCCTCAACTCTGCCATTTCAGCCTGAAAGCAGCCATAGACAATTTGAAACCAAATAGGCATGCCTGTGTTCCAGTAGAATTTTTTATTTATAAAAACAAGTGGTAGTTGGCCGGGCGCAGTGGCTCACGTCTGTAATTCCAGCACTTTGGGAGGCCAAGGCAGGTGGATCACAAGGTCAGGAGATCAAGACCATCCTGATTAACACAGTGAAACCCCGTCTCTACAAAAAATACAAAACATTAGCCGGGCATGGTGGTGGGTGCCTGTAGTCCCAGCTACTTGGGAGGCTGAGGCAGGAGAATGGCGTGAACCCAGGAGGCAGAGCTTGCAGTCAGCTGAGATTGCGCCACTACACTCCAGCCTGGGTGACAGAGCGAGGCTTCATCTCAAAAAAAAAAAAAAAAAAAAAGTGGTAGTTGGATTTGGCCCACAGGTAGTAGTTTGCTGACACCTGATCTGTAACGTCACACATATGTGGCCCTCCACAACCCTAAGCCTAGGGATGCGCACAGTGGTAGCATGGCTTACCCCCAAGAAGATGTACTGGGAAAAAATTCCCAGGCAGATTCTGAAAGACAACTCAGGGTCATTTAGGCAAGGAGGTCACAGGCCTCTGGGTACCCAGAGTGGACTCTAGAATGCCAGGCACAGGCTCCAGGTGGACACCTGCATTGGCCTCTTGGATTCTTCCCCCAGTGGAGGGTGCAGTCAGAGGAGAACCAGAGTAGGCCCTCTCGCCCAAGAGTAAGGGAACACGGGAGCTATGCAAAACAACTTTGAAATAATTGAAAGGATGATGCTGGTACTTTACTATCGTGACATTTTCATCATATCACTAAAATCACTTCCACGGCAATTATAGGACAATTCTGTAATTGTAGCCAGAGAGGAGAGACATAGTGTTTTTAAAAGGAAAAGAGGAGCCTCAAAATGAGATTTGGTTGGAGTCATACTTCTGTCTTCTGGATGTGCAACCTTGAGCAAAGTATTTTACTTCTCTCACCCTCACTTTTCTCATCTGTAAAATGGGGATATCAGACTTTTCGTATGGATTTGGGAAAGATTAAATGAGATGATATAAGGAAGTACTTAGCACAATACCTAGCACATAGCTAATGATCAACAGAAGTTAACCTTGACAAGCCCAAGGCTACCAGAATATAACACAGTGGCTTTCAACCTCAAAGTTGCCATAGAATTCTCTCAGTTCACTAAACTTAGCCCTGTCAAACACTTCAGAGTCAAACTCAATGTGCTGTTCGAAAGTGCTGAAGACATCAACCCCAGTTCTTTAAAACTAGAGAGAAAAATGGACATTGCCTTCCCCCATGATCTGCAGGCTACAATATTATGCATCCATAGTTATTGAAAGTCCCAGTAATAAACCATTTCATCTGTGAATGCCATGATGTGAATCAGTAGGGGGAAAGTCCAGCTTAACACAGCAGAGATTTTCAAAATTGCTCTCCCATCATTCTCCAAAAAGCTCTATGAAACTCAAACATGCCTATCCACACATCAGTACCCTCTCCTTTAGTTCCCCCAAACTCATTTTATAATTACTGTTTTCCATGTGTCGATTTAGCATGATTACATGTTCAGCTGCCTTGGCTCATGTTTTATGGCAAGGTACTTGAGTGAAGAGGCTGACTGTCTTCCATACTACAAGGCAAGGGCTCTGCATGCCCAAATATTAGTTAACTGTTCTTTCCATTAACCATTTCCATTATTTAAATTTCAGACTCCATCAATTTATTTTGAAGTGTTAAATTAAGAATCTGAAACCCCTAAAAATTTTGTTAAAGGAATAGACTATTATCTAGAACACAGCTAAATCCACAAGTTAAAAATATAGCAAAACAGCCAGGTGTGGTAAGCTCACGCCTATAATCTCAGCATTTTGGGAGACCAAGGTGGGAGGATCACTTGAGCCAGGAGTTTGAGACCAGCCTGGGCAACATGGCGACGCCCCAGCTCTACAAAAAATTAAAAAATAAATTAGTCAGGTGTGGTGGTGTGCAGTTGTAGTCCTAGCTACTTGGGAGGCTGAGGCAGGAGAGTAGCTTGAGTCCAGGAGTTCAAGGCAGCAGTGAGCTATGATCACGCCATTGCGCTCCAGCCTGGGTGACAGAGAGAGACCTTAACTCTAAAAAATAAATAAATTTTTAAAATGGCAAAATCCCAAACAATAAATAGTAAAATTAAGAAATAATTTGAGATGTTAAATAAAATTAAAATAAGTGATGGTTAATAAAACATGCTGATTATAACAACATTATTCATTGCCCCATAAAGTCTCATAAATTGAACAAATTAAGTAGTTGAACTGAAGGAATAAATAAGGTTTTCAGATTCGTTTTTTAAACATCTGTGCATTTCCTTTCATCTGCAAATGTAAAATGTCAATTGGCAAAGCTTTAGTTATAGTATACTTAAAAAAAGAATATTCAGGAATTATTGGGTCTTACACTAAAAAATCTTCTATCTGTCAACTAACAGATGTTTCTGAGAAAATGATAGAGAGAGAGAATAAAAACTCTGCCCCCTTGGCCCTAAAAATCCAATCGCACAAAATTTTGCTACATTTACAATGGCATAAGGATTATGTGTAAATAGCTTTTTACTAGAAAAGAATATAGGCATAATCACATACGTGAGGAAAAATTTTAGCAAAGATTGTAAGCTATCAAAAAAAAAAAAAAAAAAAAAGACCACAATCAACGAGGGATGAGGAATGGCTCCAATGGGCAAATTATGGAGATAAGCATTCATCTATGTATTCTGGAAAGAAGAGAAAGAAGAAACATTACATCCTAACTCTGAGGTCTCTCAAAAATATGACTGATAACCGTGGAAGAGTCACACTGGAGGCTTTAACAATGATCAAGTTCAGGGTACTGAATGGTATACAGAAACCCCTTTAACAATGGAAATTAGAGTAAATGAGTCAGTAAGTGCAGTAAGTAAATCATCAAGTAATCGAGTCAAATCTCTTGTCTATGAACGGATAATGGTAGGCTTATCTAACATAAAAATAAATAAAAAGGGAAATTACAGGACATAATTCGGATCTATTCAACAAATACTTCTAGAGAACAAATCTGTAATGTGGTTTCTGACATGCTAGAGGTCCAAAGCCTTCCATTTAAAAGGGGGTCACAGCCTCTTTACTGAGGTTCACATTAACAACTCTAATTGTTGTGCAAGGCTGCCAGTTGCTGTGAACACCGGAAACAGACGAGGGCCTTTCTGGGAGTGATAGAGTGTGGTCTCAGATGGAGAGAGTCCTATGGAAGAAAGAGTGTAGTAACAGAGAGGGAAAATCCAGTTTTTTGACCTAGTCAAGAACTAAGGAGGGAAGTCAGACCCACAGTTATGCGTATTAAAGAATCTGCAAATCTCATGAGAATTTAAGGCTTGTTTTTATTTCAGAAATCTGGAAACAAATAATGTAAGGATATTCTTGATCAGCACAGTGCCATGCCCATTGACTTTGAATATCAAGCTGTACCCTAAGGAATCACTGAGTCAATGTGAAAGGAAATAAGATGGTCTTGGGGATCTAAAGGATGTGTTCTCACTGGGTGAAAGGTAAGGATTGTCAAGTTCTTCAGAATGAATGAAAGTTTCACAGAAGTTGACTATTGTGAATATGGTGGGAAAATTGAATCATCATCCAGTGCACAGCAGGGTAGACCAGATGATGCCAAAGAACCTGTCCAGAATAGTCAGCATCACATTCTAATTACAAGCAGCGATTTAGTTAATGCAGCTAAATCAATGTTATGAATTTGAATTAGTAATGTCATATGACATATACTCTATTTCTAAATTGATTTAGGTTTTAAAAAGGTGTAAGAGCTTAAAAATAAAACTTACCGGCTTTATGTTTATACAATTTAAAGTATCATTACAATAATAATAATTTAAGCCAACCCTGGGGTTCTATGAGAAATTATTTTCATTAAAAAAGATATCATCTAAGTCTGAGAAACCTTGGTTAAGTGATTAAGCATACACTGGATTTGAGACCAGAATCTCACATTTATTATCCGTTTAACCTTGAGCAAGTTAGCAAACCTCTCTGAGCCTCAGTAAGTAGCTGAGTAACAATAGCCTCAGGTGTAACAATGGCTACTTCACAAAAACAAGGTGAGTAATGATTAAATCAGAGAAGGCAGAAGTACTTAGCACAGTGCCTGAGGCTTAGTAAATACTCAGCAAAATCCTCATCATCATCAATATTGACCACAGGCTCATTGTGTTGTTTTCTTAAATTAGACCCTTTCTTCCTCATGAGTAAAATAGAAATAACAGCATTAAACATCTTGCAATGGGTCTAAAAAAAGTAGTTGATTAAAAAGGTTGCAAAAAAAAAAACTTTGCACATGCAAATAAAACTTTATTAGCCCATGCAGTAAATTGCATCATGTGTTCAACATATTCACCATCCCCCTAGCCTGCCCATCTCTACAGTCTCCTTCCTGTGGGAAGATAATCTTTCCTGCCCCAGTGACATCTGGCTTGGCCATATGACTTGTTTTGGCCAATGAAATGTGAGCAGAAGTAACAAATGCCATAACCAAACAGTAGCTATCAGAGCCCTCTTGTGGGTAAACCATTGTTTTTTCTTCTCTACCGTGAGAATAGGCTATCCAAGAAAGACTCCTTCAGCCTGTGTCCCAGAATAAAGATAACGTGGAGCAGAATCAGAGACAACCCCTGAGAAAAAGAAGCCACTGAGATTTGGAGGTCCCGTGTTAGCCCAGCACAACCTAGCAATATCTGACTAATAAACCACAAACACAGTGCGAAAACAAAATATGTAACATTTAGATTAAAATATAGGACAGCGTTTTCTCACTGATTTATCTCTCATTCTTTCTTCCTCTGCAGATTACCAAACTAGGAAATATCATCCATTCAGGGACAGAATAACTTCTGTTAGGTCTCCAGATAGATGCAAATCATTTGTAAATAATTTATTTTCAGATACAGATGCATACAACCAACTATTTTAACTGCCTCCAAATGTATTCTCTTTATCATTCCTGACCACTGATTTCTTTACTGACAAACAGCTGCTCTGGGGCTTGGACATCGAGATGAAGGCAATCACTGGAAAAGCCGAAGGAGGATAAATCCTGCTAGGAGGTGACATAGTTGTACAAACAATCCAAATAGTGAATGCCAGCGAGCATCAGTGGGCGTGGGCTGGACCTCGTATGATCAGTACACGTGTGAGTGCCTGTCCTGGAGCACAGCCCTAGGAAGAATCCAGCTGTGCCTGACCCAAGCATGCCTCCCCAACAAAAGAAAGGCAACACGTGCACCCACCTCCTGCTATCTGTGATTCCATCTTATAATGGCTATGTGACTTACAGATTGCACCAACTGATGCCCCTGTTTTCACTTGAACCTTTTGCAAAACAGATGATTCAACCCTGTACCTTCCTTAAAGGCAAGAACTATGTCTTCATCTTCATATCTCAGCACTATTTTACACTTGCAATTAAAAGGCAACTCAGTGTAGAGCAGTTTAAAGCATGGGCTCTGAAGAGTCCAAATTCCAGTTTCTCCACTTACTTAGGTTAAGATCTTGCAAGCAGATGCTCTAAGTGCCTATCGATGTCCCTCTGACCTGAACATTTTAGAGTGCCCCAAAGGCACTGCCAATATCAGAATCTCTGCCTGAGAGTATCTTTTAAACCTGGATAAGCTAGTCTTCCCTTGCAGGGTGTAGAAGTCCCAGGGTTAACCACCCTTAAAAAAAAATCTGACAGCTATTTATACACCAGTGTTCACAACAGCATTATTCATGATAGCTAAAAGGTGAAAACAACCAAAATGTCCACCAACATTGAATGCGTAAAGAAAATGAAGTATACACATAAAATGGAATATTATTCATCCTTAAAAAAGAAATGAGGAGGCCAAGGTGGGTGGATCATCTGAGGCCAGGAGTTCAAGACCAGCAGGGTCAACATGGCAAAACCCCATCTTTACTAAAAAATACAAAAATTAGCCGGGCATGTTGGTGTGCACCTGTAGTCCTAGCTACTTGGGAGGCTGAGGCACGAGGATCACGTGAACCCGGGAGGCAGATGTTGAGAGGCTGCAGTGAGCCAAGACTGTGTCACTGCACTCCCACTTGGGCAACAGAGCGAGACCCTGTCTCAAAAAAAAAAAAAAAGGAAATGAAATTCTGATACATGCTACATGAACTTTGAAAACATTATGCTAAGTGAAATAAACCAGCCACAAAAGGACAAATATTGTCTGATATCATTTATATGAGGTACCTAGTATAGTCAAATTCATAGAGACAGAAAGTATAATGGTGGTTTCCAGGGGCTGGGGGAATGTGGAGTTATTGTTTAATTAGTATATAGTTTCAGTACGGGATGATGAGAAAGCTCTGGAGATTGATGGTGGTGATGGCTATACAACATTGCAAATATACGTAGTACACCAAACTGTGCACTCTAAAATGGTTACAATAGTAAATTTTACGTTATGTATATTTTACCACAGTAACAAAATAAGAATAATTAAAATAAATTTTAAAAAAAGAAAAGAAAAAAAACAACTGACATGAGCTAGTGGTGAGACATCCCTACTCTCTTAGCCTTTGTGTAAAAATACCCTAAGGCAGGTGTTTTACACTATCTCTACAATTTCCTTATGGGATCTACAATTTCCTTATGGGATTAAACACTAGTTGCCATTGCACAACTCGCTTAACAATGCCCCATCTATTGGCTGCCTTCACTTCCCTGTCTCATATCCTCATTCACTCACTAGTGATCCCTGTATGTCCCAAGTAACTACTTGTCTCAGGGTCTGCTTCTGTGGGAAAGTCAACTAAGACACCAAGGCAAGTTTCTTAATTTCTCTAAACATTACTTTCCTCATCAATAAAAATAATACTTAGATCATGAAGTTATTGTGAAGATTAAACGAGATAATTCTTCAAAGTGCTTAGCACAGTGCCTGACTCATAGTAGATACTTAATATGATCTTCTTGAATTTCTGGTCTAGCAATTATCCACCTTTTTTATAGAAGATAAACTACATCTCTCAGTTTCAGGAAGAGACTAAGAAATTCTAAGAGCCAATTCTTTCCCATCTTCTATTTAAATAACATCTCTCATGACTTAGCTCTCATCATTCAACCAACCACAAGAGGTATTAGAAAGAACTGGAATTTTGTATCCAACTCAATCTTTTGCCTAGAGGTGGGCTGAGCCCACAAAAAAAGTTAGATAAGCTCCCCAGATAGCAAGCAGACCCCCCAGGACAGACAGATAACCACCATTCCCTCCTGACCTAGGGAATTAGAGGGCTGTGGGGTCAGTTGTAAACAACTTTGATCTGGTAAATTTTATCTGTATCCCTTTCTCTCTTCGGCTACAAATGTACCCTCCTAAGGTTTATGGCAAAGACTAGGATTCATTTCGTCTTTTTCTAGTTCCACAGTGCATCATTTTAACAAATGAAACCATGGGATCATGAAATTCCCATTGAGATGAATCCTTTGCCAAATACCATTTTATTTTGCTTTGATTTCTCATTAATTGTTTGCCAAAATACACAGAGATTTTATCACAATAATCACCTATTCTGACTAGCAAACCAAAGGATTAGGTTACATACTCTGGTGGACTCGTAAATAAGACTGATGAGAAATCCAATTTCTATCTCTTGCTTTTGTAGAAAACACCTTTCTGAATATGTACTTTTTAAAAAGCTGGACAAACAAAACTTACCTTGACTTAACATGTTAAAAAGGGAAGCTCTGTTCCCCAAAACAAATAAATGATAAAATCCCAAATTCCACCTTGCTCTTTAATATAATCCCTAAAGCTTTTTTCCAACATTTCATACATACATAGCCTTTAACTTCACTCACAACTATAAATAGTTGGCCAACTTAAGTTCAAAGAATCTGACTAAAGCTAACCACTAGCCATATTGGGCATGCCTAATGGTTTCAATGTTTGGCTCAATTACATTATGAACTAAATACTTCTTCCTATATTATTGCCTACAGTTTTCCATTTTCCACTTATAAATTAATGACAAAATTCAAGAAATATTCAGGTGATTGCACAAACTCTGTTGTACAAATATGGTGATGCTGATGAACTAAAACTACTTGTCGGCAGGTAAGGTCATGATACAGTAGCTCAGAATGGTGGTTCATAAGCTACAGCACAGAAGATTAATGTATGAAAGGCAACTTAACAGTGTTACTGTATAATGTACAAAAGTGTAAATCATATCAAAGTAAAGTCAGAGGCAGTCACTATGCATGGGGTATTGAATAGTGTTCTAGCCCATAACTCCCAATCTTGTACATTTCAAGGAATAATGAAACTATTTCCATTCATGAACTTTCTCAGACCACTTTCAGAAGCTGTACACTATGAATTACTCCAAGTATTTCCCTCGATTAATCTAACGAAGTCAGTTGCATTCTGCCTGTTAAGTACAAAGATTTTGAAACACAATGTGTACTCTCTGTGCCCTGCTTAAAATTTACTGAAATGAACTTTGTCCTAGGTGGTATTTGGAAAGAGTCTCAAAACCAACAAGTGATGTGGAGTCCCACTGCAGATCTTTTACCAGACGATATTTTTCTTCACCTGGAAAATGGTCTTTCAAAATTATTAAGGCTGCATAAATTGTGTTTGGTCAATGAATCAGAATGGACATTGCTAGGAGTCCCAAAGCCATAATAATCAATCTGTCTATTGTTCTCCAGGTCATCTTGCCACCCTCTCTTCCCAATATCAAGCCCCACACTCCCACAAGCATCAAAAGTAGGTAATTATTGCCATGACAGTGAAATAGGAGAATAAAGAGAATTCGGGGTCTTTGATCATATCCGTCCCCTACTTGAAATCTCTTGAAGGTTTAAGCTTGAGTCCCATCTCCTCAATGGCTCACAGGGTCTTATGCCCTGTCACACTCTCTGGCTCCTCTCACCATCCCTCATCCTGAGCCAAGCTAAACTCCAGCTCTACAGTTCTACCTACCTTTACCTCCGTGAACCCTGAATCGCCCATTCTCTCGCTTACCTTTGCACCTAGTGCATGCTATTCCCCCTGTTATTTGTACCTTCAAATCCTCTCTCCTCTGGCTAATTCCATTTACCTTTCAGTGACACTTTAGGTGCTACTTTCTTCAGGAAGCCTTCCTTCATTCTTCATCCATGACTCTCCTAAGTCTTCCATGACAGCCTAGATGTTCCCCCAAGAGCATCCATTATTGCCTGCTTACTTGTTTCGTACTCCACTGGATACTACAATCCCTGAACTCCCCTACAAAATTATCTGCTCTATTATGGTCCCCCAACACATACACACCCTATTCCCAGAAGAAGACTGGCACAAAGCAAGCATACACTCTTATGATGACTACATAACAGAATGGCTTAATTCTTTGTTACTAATGTCTATTATGAAAGAACACCAGCCATTCCTGTTTTCCAGGTTAAAATCACTAATAAAATAATAATTACTTAGTTGAACCTCTGCATGAAGAAACTGTATATATAATAGATCTAGAAGAGTGCCTTTGAAGCAAATTGGACTAGATGATAGAGAAACAGAGATCCCAAATAAGGAGAAAGCTAGTGGCAAAGCCAGAAAGGGAACTTAGGGCTTGTGACCCCAGGTCAGTTCTATGTCTCTGTATCCAAAAGAATCTGCTCTGAAGTTATTCTAAGCAACTATTCATGTTGTGAATTCAAGGTGGCCCATGAATGCACTCAAAGCCCATGTATAAAAAGAGAGTTATTTCTCAGCTTTAACAAAAAAGGTGAAGAATTCCCCTTGCGTGCCCACACTGACTGCTCCACGCTCACAAGCCTGATGAACAGCAGCCACTAAGACCCAGGTGCTTTTGTATCCACCCAGCATCAAACAGGACCTATTTTGAACGAGCCCATACGAATGCCACGCTGTTATCCCACTCACTACCCAACCTCCTGCTTCCTGTCAAGGAGAGGCTTCAGGAACCATACGAATAAAGGGTCAAAATGCGAAACAAAGAAGGGGGAGGAGGGAATGTTACAGCCTTAGAAGGGAGGGAAAAACAGACATCACCAGAAGGCAAGAAAAGACATCAAAAATCCTCTCCTGAGACGTGAATGTAAAAAAAGAGTCAACAACCCTGCTCCTCTCAGAACCCGCCCCTTGAACCACGGCTGCTCCTCGAGGTGATGACAGCTGGAGCTGGCTGGCAAAACGGAGCATGGCTAATCTGCCTCAAGCCAGGCACAAGAAAGACATCTTGGTAGGAATTTGATGCCCATCAGTACCACTGAGAAAATAACCAGTGATCATGGGACCACCCTAACCTCACATCTGGCAGAGCTGCTCAACTCTCACTGCCAGAGCAGCTCCCAGACCCCAAACCCACCTTCAATCACCTCAGGCCCATAGAGGATGAACTCCTGACCACACCTATCTTATTATAGAAAAATACGCCACATAAGAACTGGTAACCATGGTGCACAACTAGGTTCAATTTCTTATATGAAACCCTGCTCTTTCTTTCTGTAACTAGTCATACCATTTAACAGAAATCTTTCAAGGTTTGCATAAGGATCTGAGCGTATTCTTAAAGAACAGTCACATTGCTCAGTTCCCATTCAAGCTCTTGTCTTCTGACCCACTAAGAAGTTGCCTTGAATTAATAGTTTGCTCCTAATGCATTTAGGGTAAATGCACTTTGCTGCCTGCAACTCATTCATGCCCTGAAATCACAGAATGACAACTAGTTTTGGGGTGGAAAGTATTAAGACAGGAAAAGAGAACTAATGCTATCAGACCACACACACACACACATACACACACACACTCACACAGGATAATTAAGTGAGCAAAATGTAGACTCTGAAGAATAAACCATAGCAAAACTAAGTTGCTGGTATAAGGTATCTATGAACATTACGGCTGGCCTTTGGTTTTCAGGTATATGTCAGAGATGCCCTTCCAACTCTTCATCCAGTGGGGCTATAATCTCATCATTGACTTCCAGGAAAAAATAATCACTTAGTTCCTTCCTGAAAGTTCTTCCTGACTTTATTTATTTTCTTCTCTTCTTCCATGCACACGCGCTGTCTCTCTTTTTAATTTTGTTGAGTGCCGATTAGGTGCCAGCAACTAGAGATTCCTGGGATCTGACCAAGCGAACTCTGCTTGGCAGAGTCAACATGAGTTCAAGAACAGAGGAAGTGCAACTTCAAAGCAACAAATCTGGAAGATGTAAGTGGAGAAGTAATGCCCAAGAGGTTAAGAGCAGAACTTGAGGCACACCCTGGGAACTGGCCAGCCAAGTGCTGAAGAAATTAGGCTGGAGTAGCAGATGAACTGGCCCAAGAGAAGGGTAACCAATTATATTAACAATTAAGTCAGTGAGGTAGTGGCCTTGGACTTCCCCAGCTGAAAAAATGAGCAGAAAATCACAAAGAAGGCTCCGCCCTGGCTGTGAAAGTGAGACAGCTTAGAGCTCCTGGTGCTTTTGGCATTTACACTGGTTAAGGCTTGGTGGTTGTTTCTGTTGCAATTGTGGGGCCACTCATTGTTTCTACTTTCTCTAGTGATAATTTAGCAGCCTTGAGAGTAAGGCAGAGGTGGATTCAAATTCTGGTTCTGCCACAGCATTAACTCTGAGCAAGTTTTTCTGTTCCTTCAATCATTTAACAAATACTTACAGAACATCTAGGCACTAGGGATACAGCCAAAGGCAAAGCTCCTGCCTTCATGGAACTTATCAAATTCTTTGAGTCTCAGTTTCCTCACCTATAAAATGGGATACTACTTTTACCTGTATAGGTAATATGAAATGATCAATATAAAGCACCTAGCACAGTGCCTACCACATAGTAAATGCTCAATAAATGGTGCTCTTCATATACAGAGCAAACGTATCCATCACTTCCAACTGGAGTATTAGCTCCAAGTAGTAAGGAACCATCTGTGGTTCATCTCTGTACCCCCAGTGCCTAACACAAAGTAGATACTCAATAAATACTTCATAAATCAATCACTACTTAATTAATAACAGCCATTGTTATGGTAACTGATAGTCATTATTCCTCTCTAAGCCACAGAGATCCTATACTTAAAAAAGCAACATGGCGGCCTGGCGTGGTGGCTCACGCCTGTAATCCCAGCACTTTGGGAGGCCGAGGCGGGCGGATCATGGGGTCACGAGATCAAGACCATCCTGGCTAACATGGTAAAATCCCGTCTCTACTAAAAATACAAAAAAAAAAAAAAAAAAGCGACATGGCATAAAGACTATTTTAATTTTTTAAAGAACAGTGAGGTGCACTATACAATATGTCTTCAGGCACTTTTTAAACATGAAAACAAATGTTATTGAGCACAAAGATTTCAATTCAAAGAATCTATTAGTACAGAGACAAGCACGGACAGCAGATGTAGATGCCAGCCCACTCTTTTCCTAACTACAAAGTAAGGACAAGCTGGCCAGGCTTCAGGTTAATCCAGAAGGCACCCAAATAGTAAGTTACATAAAGTTTAGCAGATGTGCTCAAAGATGATGTATCAGTAAAGATAAGCAGAAAAGTGCTGCAGAAATCAAAAATCACAAAATCTTCATGGCTCAGAACAACCAAAGTTTACTTCTTGGTCTATATGTCCAACTCCAGTTGACTGGACGCTATGTTCATTTAGTGACTGAATGGCCCAGGCAGATGAAGGGCTCCATCTCAACACACATTTCCATAATCATTGCAGTAGAAGAGGGCACTGAGTGCTCTCACACTGGAAATCAAATGTTCTAGCATGGAAGTGATGCAAGCCACCTCCAACATATGCCTGGAAGGAAAGAAAAAGTGGGTATGGGGAACATTAACAGTCTCTACCACAGATGATATTAAGACACAACCTGTGGAATAACAAAGGGATTTATTAAAGATGATGCACAAATAAAACATCTGAACAGAGCTATAAGATTCACATAATCCTGGATGAGGAAGGGTGGGTAGGTGTCATTTTAGAGCAGTGGCCTCAACATAAAGACACTTCATACAACATAAATCTGGACCCTAAATTTCCAGAACAGCTCTGCTTTCTATAAATATACTAAGGGTCCAGATAAATTTTTATTTAGGAAACAAAAAGTTTTAATAGCTGAAAAACATTTGAAAACTATGAATGTAAACCAAATCCTTTATTTTACAGATTTAAAAAGTAAAGAGAAGAAAAAAAGGAGACACAGACAGTTAAAGCAACCCCCATCTACCCCCTCAAGGAAGGTCTAGAATGTTTAGCAGAAATAAGTCCATGGACAGAATCTAATGTACCACTGCAGCACCTTCTGACCTTACCCTTCATCTCTGCTACCTTTAACTGGCACAGTGGAGCCAGACCCAGACCAAAGTCATTTAATACAAGGTCGTCAAGGGCTCAATAAACGGTATCGACGATGAGTAGAAGACCCCACCCCACAGCATGAAATAGTGATTCATATCCCATTAGCAATTCTCTACATTACTCATTCCCTACTTCTGGGCAAATGGGAAGCCATCAGTAGAAGTGAATACTAGCCTTCAGGAGACTTTCATTTTGTTCTCAGATGATTATAGGTTAACGGCAACTATGATTTGGGTTCACTCAATTCCATTATCTTCTCATGTCCCCAGCTCTGTTTCATGCCCAGTTTCCCCTCCACCTTCACTTGCACTAAAGCATGTATGTCATGCACTCAAGCCTCAGTGGTCTCCCAACCTCTGGTCTCTGTCTTTTTCAATGGCTTTATACTCACTAGCCCATGAAATCAAACTCAAATATTTCAACCAGGAATCTAGGTGCCTCCTAAATCTTACTCCAGCCTAATTTTTCAACATTATCTCCACTACGGTACTTGTCCTGCGCAGCCAGAGGCAAGATGATGATCCTGGAAGTCAAAATGACATTGTTTTGAACCCCCAACACTTCTACTTACTGGTTGGGCAAGTCCTTAACCCCTCTAAGTTTTAATGTTCTCACCTGGAAAACAGGTGATAGCATCTACTTTGAAGGTTTTCTTGAGAAGGTATGTATCAGTGAGGAGTATGTGCAGCTGCAAGTAATAAGTAGTGGCTTACAAGTAAAGAGCTTTTTAGTTTTATGAAATAAGAACTACAGGGGAAGGCAGTCTAGGCTGGTACTATGAATGAACAATGTCACCAAGACCAAGATTCTTCCAGACTCCAGCTTTGCCATTTGTAAGATATGATTTTGGCTGGGCATGGTGGCTCACACCTGTAATCCCAGCACTTTGGGAGGCCAAGGCAGGCAGATCACTTGAGCTCGGGAGTTCAAGACCAGCCTGGGCAACATGGGGAAATCTCATCTTTACAAAAGTATACAAAAATCAGCCAGGCATGGTAGTGCACACCTATAGTTCCAGCTACTGGGAAGACTGAGGTGGGAGAATCACCTGAGCCCGGGAAGTCAAGACTGCAGTGAGCTGAGATCGGTGCCACTGCACTCCAGCCTGGGTAACAGAGTGAGGCCCTGTCTCAAAAGCAAACAAACAAAAAAAAAAAAAACAAAAACCATGGCTTTATCTTCATTGTTGTAGTTGGCTGCTGCCCCTCCAGGCATTGCACCAATGATCTCAGCAGCAAGAAGCTAAAAGAGCTGAAAAATTCTTGGAGTATACCAGCCAGGTGTGTCCCACTCACTACATTTTCAGGAAAGCCTCCACCCAACAACTTCCACCTATGCCATTATCAGACCCGACTCTCATGGCCACTCTAAATCCAAGGGAGTCTTGGGAAGGTGAGGTGGGCTTATTTCCATCTCAAACAAAATTGGGGTTCTTGTAGTTAGAAAGGAGAAAATGAATGTTGGGTAGGCAACCAGCAATGCCTACCCAATATTAAATATCTTATGGAAAGTGCTAAGCATAGTGCCTAACACATACTTAACTGCCCAGTAGAAGTTAAGCTAGAAATACTACTGTTATAATTATTATTGTTGTTGTTATTCGCCTTTCTTACTCTCTGGCCAAGTGGAATAACTCATTATATCCACGTGTGCCCCTACATTTTTATGGTATCCATTGCTCTATCTGCATCTCCAACTCTCTCCCTGCTTTAAGGTCCAAGAAAATGCCATTGCATCCAAGAAGTCCTTCCTTACACCTATTCCTAATGATAAGTTTCATGGTGGCAGGACTCACATCAGGTAAAAACTGTGTTCACCACTGCACCGAACATTGTCTCTTGGAACATAGTAGGTTCTAATAAATAGTGCCTTAATAATTTAAGTAATTCATGTGTATACACAAACCTGCTTTATAGCCAGCCCTCTAAAATCAAACACAGTATATTCCTGAAATGCAGAAGTTAAGGACAAGGTTTATAGGTCACACAGCTAGCAATGGGAGTGAGGGGATGAAAATTGCATTCCCCAAGAAAAAGAAAAAATTAGAAAATCCGCTAACCATAATTTTTACTTGCTGTTGGAATCTGGAAGATAGTTCATCAAATATTCGCTCCCTTACTGTGAACAGAGTCTACTTTTACACACAAGTGTTGTCCGAAATAGTGCTTTGCCCAAAACAGGTTATTAGCAAAAGTGACATTTGCTCGTGCCGTTTGCCTCTTGGCTCCAGTGATCTGCCAGGAGAAGAGCATGCCCCAAGTAGCTGCCATCCCTTCAGCCTGGGCCCCAGGACACATGTGGAGGAGACTGGAACCCAACCCACAGCCTCTGCACAGCCACCCCAAGGAGCCCAACTTATACCAGCCAAATCACGGTCAACCTGAAGACCCATGAGTGTGAAAATAAATACCTGTTGATGTAAGTCAGGGAGTTTTGTTACACTGCCAAAGCTGACTAATATATCTTATCATTTGATATATGTTAGCATGTCTTATATCTTCATTCATTTTGTCCCTTTTCTTCACATAAAAGGAAGAGGCTGAAGAATCTCCATGTTTTGTACATCCAGTGAGTTCTACCTTTGGATCAACTATTTTAAATTTATGAGATCTACATTACCATGAATATTGGTGCTTTTCTGTGTTTTCCATTCATCCTATCTTTCTAAACTAAGAAAATCACAATAAACTATAAAGGAATAGTGTAAACATTGCTGAAACTGAAACTGTTGGCTGGCAAGTAAGTGCCCCATGGACCAGCCAAAATGTTAGCTGGTTAGCGGATTTAAAAAAAAAAAAAAAAAAAAAAAAAAGGCTAGAGGATGTCCTAGTAAAACAAGCAAATGCAGATTGCACAAAAGTCAACCTAACCGAAGTCAAAGACTCTTTAGGTAAATTTGTGGACTGCAATACCATTCACCTTATTTTTCAGGATACCTATTTTGGCAAACCTTCACCACTGAGTTTCACCAATGGGAAGAGACTGATAAGGCTTATATCTTGTAGCTTTTCCAACATGACAGAACAAGAGGGGCCGGGCACAGTGGCTCACACCTGTAATGCCAGCACTTTGGGAGGCCAAGGCAGGAGGATCACCTGAGGTCAGGAGTTCGAGACCAGCCTGGCCAACATGGTGAAACCCCGTCTGTACTAAAAACACAAAAATTAGAGAGGCGTGCTGACAGGCACCTGTAATCCCAGCTACTTGGGAGGCTGAGGCAGGAGAATCACTTGAACCCGGGAGGCAGAGATTGCAGTGAGCCAAGATCACACCACTGCACTCCAGCCTGGGTGACAGAGCAAGACTCCATTTCAAAAAACAATAAAAAATAAAATAAGAGGGTCATGCTATTACAAAAGAATAATTTTAAATATCATTATAGCTAATCACTAATGGAAAAGGGTCTCTGTAAATAGCAAAGAAAATAAAACCCTAATCTCTTGGCGGGGAGACAACTGAGGGATGTTAAGAGCATTTATTCAACCAAGATCTATTTAAAACTCCAATTAGAAATTTAAGGTGTCAAGAAAAATGGAAGAGTGTGAATTTTGTTTTGTTTTACCTTCTTTTAAGTCATCATCATTAAGTTTGGAACTAAATTTCTATTGAGCCAAAATTTTTATTTTACTATATGTTATATTTTTTATATTTTATTATGTTTCTACTGGAAATATATAATAAACAAAGTTACTAAATTTGCCTATTGGCCCATGCCACAGCCTTCAAGTGCAAAGGCAAAACAGGCTGTGTCAGAATCACAGTGGACTCTTAAAAGGGTTAGCTCTACGTATGCTGGGAGAACCCACACTTCAGACTGGACACATGCAGACTACACAACCAAAATTTGAAGTCAAGGCCTTGGCCAAGGTCATGGGCTCTGGGTAAGACAAACCCAGGCTCAGGTTCTTGCTTTCATACTAAACTGTGGCAAGATACTGAATTCCTTCTAGTTACTCATCTATAATTTGGGCATAAGAATAGTACCTACCTCACAGGGGCTCCAAAAGGTTTAAAACAGATAATGCATATAAAGTACTCAACAAAGTGCTTGCCTATGCAATAACAATGATGATGATAGTAATAGTAATAATACTGCTTTGACAAACCCGGCTTCTACATGAAAACCATTCTAATCAGTATATTCTGGCTCACAGTCTGTTTATGAAATGCTTAATTCACAGCATTATGTTCACATCCAGGTACAGCTTCTATAAAGTGACAGCTCTTTGGATCAATCAGTAATTTTTCTAATGAATTCAGGGAGAAGGGTGTTGAAAAATCAGCCTTTCACTAGTAGTGAGTTGAGAAGGATCTGGTCCTTCACCCATGATTCATCCACCCGTGAAAGTCTTGCTGGTGAAAACCATGACACCATCACCTTCCACACCCCTCCCTGCCAAAACTGTAAAAGTATTTTATTAAAGCACAGAAGCAAACAGACAAGATGGCTTACATGAGAAAAAGGCAAACTCTACTACTCCCCGGAAAGAAAATGGCTTGACCCCACCACCACCTAACTGACATTCTGCAAAAGAGAACAAGGCAGCCCTCACTTCCAGAAGTTGAGTTAACTGTCAGAACTAAAAGAATCCCTTCTATTCATGTGACTCCCCATAAAGAACGTTTGCTGGCTCCAAAAATACCTTATAAATCCATCCAGTAGAGCCAAGACCCAAGTACTGTATACTGAGAAACAATGTGACTTTACAAGGACAAGAGTGACCACAGGAGACAAAGTGCCACACCCTTTTCCCGGATAGCTGAACGGTACATGTTGTGTCTTATAAAGATGGCAATTCTGGAGAAATAGGTGGGCAATTCTAACACCCCCACCCCCAATTCCTGCTTTACACAGATTCATTTTCATTTTTAAGCCAATGGCCTCGGCATCCGCAACTACTACAACTAATAATCAGGGAGGTGGTGGGTAAGGGATGGGGAGGACAAGGAAACACAGGTCAAATATACTTGCTTCTAAAAGTCCATTTTCAAAGAGTTTTCTTCCCGCTTGTCTGCCTCTCACAGCTGGATCCCCATACCAGGTGGAAACCAATGGTTAAGTAAAATCACTGATTTAAAGAGCCAACCAGGAAACTAACCATGACAAGTGGGAGCTGCCCTCCTCTCCCGAGCATTGATTGGCTCTTTGGGTTCCACCGGTCCCCATTCTACCCACGTAAGTGGCAGGTGTGGCTGTCAATCACAGAGGGAACTGACAATTCACCGCTCGGGGAGTAAATTGCCTTTCATACAGGAAAGGCAGGTAGCCGCCTAAAATCGATCCACTCCTAAAAGAGCGGACCCTCCCTCTCTGGCAAGAACAGAGACCCTTAAGTACAAAATAAATAAGGCAGGGCCGAAAGGAGAGTTTACGAGCGCTATTTTATTACCCCGAACCAAAGCAGCCCTTAATCTTCACTGTCCTAAGATGATCTTTCAAAGGCTCGTACGGTATTTCTTTTAATTAGGTACACCTTCGTTAGTATTCTTTTTTTTGTATAATTAGGAGAAAGGGAGGAGGAGAGAAGGAATGCCGTTCAGTTCAATTTCACATCGTATTCCTTTTCATACACCATCCCCTAGCCCTCCCCGGTAAATGAGCTTCATTTTCCCTGACACGGGTTTTTTTTTAAAACATGCTCCCCTCTGAACCCACCCAGGCGGCCAGCCACCCCACCCCCGGGCTGGGGCTCCACCTTTCTCCACTTTGTTCTGCTTGGGATTGCTCAAGACCCCCGACCCCGCGAACACCCCACCCCTCGAGGCAAGAGGGGACGCCGGGCAGAAGAGGAGGATCTGAGAGAAGAAAGGCGATGGCAGTGAGGGTGGCTGCCGGAGAGGGACTGCGGGAGGTGGCCCGGGCCGCCGGGGCTAGCGAGCGGCGCCCGCGCGCCGGAGGAAACCGTGCACTTGTTCCAATCCGGGGGTTTATACATCAAGGCAAATCCTCCCTTAGGCCGCCCCATCCCTCCCCGCGCCCGAGAAAGCCCCGGAGGAGGCGGATGGTTCACCTCTAGGCTCCCCACGATAACGCATTGCAGCTCCCCACGAGCGAGGGGGACCCGGCACGAGGGATGCCCGGGCACAGGCGCCCCGAGGGAGCCGGGCACCAGGCGGCCCCGGCCCCGGCGTCAGCGTCTCACCTTTCGGATGCTCGCCCCGGGGCCGTCCCACATGGATTTTTACAACCTCTCGTCGCCTTGGCCCCGGGCGGCCAGGAGGAGCAGGAGCCGGCGCCGGAGCCGGAGACCGAGCGAGCAGGAGCCGGAGGCGGAGGAAGAGAAGGAGAAGCGGGGCGGGGAACCGGGAGGGAGGAAAGAAGGGAAGGAGGAGGACACTGCTCGGAGGGCCGGGGCCAGGCGCGGGGCCGGGCGGGGCCGGCGGCCGAGGGGGCGGCACCCGCCGCAGTCCCGAGACGCGCGCTCGCGCGGCGCTGCCAGGCGCTGCGCTCGGCGGGGCCCCCACCCGGCCGGCCGGCAAGCTCGCCCGCTCTCGGAGGCCCTGACTCACATTCCCAGCATTCCCGAGGAGCCGCTAGGGGGGCCGGGGCTGGGGCCCGGGCGCCTCCGCTGGGGGCAGCAGAAAGCGCCCGGCATAGGCGGGGGTCTTCGCAGCGCCTCCTCCCGGCAGGCCGCGGCGCGAAGCACCTGTCCCCAATCTTCTGTCCCTGACGCCCCTTCCCGGGTACCCCCCTCCAAAAGCTGCCAGGCACTCCCGGAACTTGTCAGGTGGCTTTAGTGACAGGGGCAGGGATGGCACTTATCTTCTAAGTCAAGCATTGGAGTAGGGGGTCGTGGTTACCATACCCTGGCACCGTCCATCAGCTTTAATGTTCCTTAGGAGGTTGAAAGGATTTCATTAAGAGCTTTACTTCCTTGTTCTCCCAAAGAAAGGACAGAATGAAAGATAAAGACGAGAACAAGAGAAAAGATCGTATCCGTCATATTCATTGGGTGCCTCTTCTGTGCCCTGAAATGTGCTTGCACTGTCCAAATTTAAGGTAGAAAGATGATGTCTGAGTTGATACGCGCGCACACAGGCACACACACACACACACACACACACACACACACACCTCAAGGTAATAAGCAAGAGGATTTGGACAAGTTTTTCATTGGAAAAAGCTTCCACTCAACAAGTCTGGAGCCCCAGCTGTTGCCATTTTATATTAGGGAGGGTACTGGGATAGCCATGGGCATCTTTAAACTTGATCTCTTTCACTGAGTAGTCAATTTGCAGGGATAGAGTAGTCATTTCCTTCCTGTCCTGATGAGTCTGCTTCCAGCAATTTCAGTGGCCAGATCTGAATTTCTCCTGCTGGGAAGCTCAGACAAATAAAGCAAACCCAGCCATGGGATGTTTGGGTGCGCAGAGGCATAGAATTAGTACAGCGATTAGAGGATGGCTCCTTCTTTCCTCCCCTGATAGGAATTCAATTTTTTTTTTTTTTTTTTTTTGAGACAGAGTCTTGCTCTGTCTCCCAGGCTGGAGTGCAATGGTGCGATCTCAGCTCACTGCAACCTCCACCTCCTGGGTTCAAGCAATTCTCCTGCTTCAGCCACCTGAGCAGCTGGGATTACAGGAGTCCATCACCACGCCCAGCTAATTTTTGTATTTTTAGTACAGACGGGATTTCACCATCTTGGCCAGGCTGGTCTTGAACTCCTGACCTCAGATGATCCGCTGACCTCAAGCTTCTCAAAGTGCTGGTGTTACAGGCGTGAGCCACCGCGTCCAGCCGGAATTCAAATATTAAATGATTCCTGCTCAGGGAATCAGACTCTGAGAGACAAGGATGCCTTCCTGTTCCAGCCCAAATGCCTGTTCCTTAAGCCTGTACACCTCTGGTAGCTAAGGTTTTTCATAGGCTCTCCTTGCCCTCATCCTCTTCTTTCTCTCTCTAAGAAATTAACACTCATCCTCCTGACCTAGATGCTCCAGGGACAAAACCAAGCTCCACCTACTGTGTTTTGTTCCCCATATACATCCTTGACAGCCTCTGCTCAAAAGGCTTGTTGTATATGACAGCCTTGTTGAGAGTCCTTTGAGAATTCCTAAAATCTCATATCTTTTGAAACGTGGCCAACATTTTTTAGTACCCCCCTCTGTGCAGGCACTTACATTTTCTCAACTATTCTCACAAATATTCTATAAGATGTTTACCATCTTTCAGAAAAGTTGGGTAACATACCAGGATGATCCCATGAATAATTTATTTAAATCAATGCCTGAGGTTCACTCCGGTTGGCCACCCATTCTCTTTTCCTTCAACCCATGGGTTTTAAAAGGAACCCTTGACATTCAGGGGAACAATTTATTTTATATATGCTTATGTACATTTTTCCCACAGAGAGAAGATTCATGGTTCTCAACAGATTTCTTTCAAATTGGGTCCTTGACCCAGAAAAGTTAAGAATAATTACTTTAAATAGAAAGTGACTCTACACAGTAAAACAAAGAGTGGAAGTTACAGGAATCTTAAGCAAGTCATTTTATCCTGTCTGGGACATAGTTTTCTGAAAATAAAAAGCTAAACTAAAGAATCTTAAGATTGCTCTCAACTCTAACATTTTCTAACTTTATGTTAAAATACACATATATGTGTGTATATGTACACAAATACACACACACACACACACACCCCCTCGCAATATGCTAACAAGTAGCCATTGTGAGATCTAACCCTTCAGGACAGAAAATTCTAAAACATATTGTATTTTCTAAAACATGGTCCGTTGCTCCAGGGTTTTTTGTTGTCGTGGTGGTTTGGTTTGGTTCGTGTTGTTTTGACGGTTATTGATGTCTCTCTTCATCTTGGCAAGCTCTTCTCAAGCAAGTCAGAGACAGCATACTTTCATGGCAGATATTTTTTCTCACATGTTCATTCATTCATTCAACAAATACTTATTGAGCATCTACTTTCTACTAGGTCCTGTGGGTTCAGAGCCCCTGCCTCAAGGACTGTACAGTTTAATGATGCAGACAGAGAAGCAGCAGGCAATGACGATACTGCCTATGAAGGGACAAAGTTCTGGGAACTGCAGGAACATACAGGAAGGATAGCCAACTGTTCCCCTGGGGTTCAGAAAAAGTTTTCCTGAGGAAATGTCAAATTTGCTGCCACATCCAACTTTGCTGCCCTGTGGTGTGCTCAGCCTGGAGTGGCAGCTATCATAGATGAGAGCTGTGGTGGACACTCGCCCCTGGATGAGCCGTGACAGGCTCTCCCTCCAGTATTTCAAACTGAGCTTGAAGAATGAGTCAGTCAGCTGGCATTGAATGGTGAGATTGTAGACTGTGGTGGCCCAAATTAGAACTATGGCACCAAAAACCATGATGCCAAAGTCATCAGGAAGTAAGTTCTAAGATCCTTGGCAAGGAAGCTGGTCTGTAAAGAGGAGAACAGCCAGCCATATAGACAGAAATGAGATTTCTAAAGACCTAAGGATTTGGATATCTACCTGCTTATTTGACTTCCCCAATGTGAGTATCTAACCAGTATCTCAAACTTGATTTTTATGCGCCAAGTCTCCTCTCTCCCAAGGTCACCCACCAGGATAATGACATCACCAATCATCCTGTTGCTCAGGTCCAAACCTAGGAGTATCATTAATTCCTCCTTTTGCTTATACCACACGTTTACACCATCAGCCAGTTCTATCAGCTCTACTTGGGCCTGAGCCAAGCCATATCAAAGCCTGAAGCAAAAGAAAAACTGTGTACCTCTACATGTTTTTTGAACCAAATAGAAAAAGTTAAGCTCTACAATGAAAAAGCATGACTATATATAAAAGCACCATAATGCCCAATCAGTTCTCCTATGATTGTCAACCCTCATAAGCCTGCCAGTGTGGGAATATGATAGCCAAGTGGCCTTGGAACTGAGCACAGGTTGGAAACAACTGTTCTTGTTGCACAATGATGCAGGGTCATAAAACAACAACCTGTGTTGGTTTTGTTTTTGTTTCTTTGGATTTTTTGCATTCATTTTGAATATAGTAATAGCAACAAAGAACAAATACCAATTAGACAAAATCGATACTATGTGCCAGGCCGTGTTCTAAGCTCTTTGTGTGCATTAACTGACTTATGCCTCACAATTGACCTAATATATACCATTATTATACCTATTTTACCAACAAAGGCACTGAGGCCCCTGTAGGTAAGGTAATTTACCAGGGCCACAAAGCTAAATCATTGCAGGGCTGAAATTCTAACCCAAGAAGTCTGACTCCAGAACAAACAGGGTAAAATAAACTGGACTTGGTGAGCAATTGGCTATGGGCAAGAGAGAGGAGTCAAAAATGCTCCCAGGAGTCTGGTTTGGGCAGCTGGGTGGATAGTGTGCCATTCACTAAAACTGGAAATAAATGTTGGAGAGGAGTACAGGTTTATGGAAAGTTTATAGATCATATGGGAAACTCAATTATGAAGAGTTTATGGGTTCAATTTAAGGCTTTTTGTATTTGAGATGCCAAGGACCTCATGGTAGAGATGTCCAGAACATGGCAGTTTCAATGTGCTTTGAAGTCAGACAACAGATACTTGATGAAGACAGTATATGAGAGTCACCAAGTTTGGTGATTAGAGTTCTGGGCATAGCTGAGTAACCCAGAACAGTCATTAGCATGTCCACAGGAAGAATCTAGTTAAATAAGAAACAAAATCCCTAAACAACTTATAATTGTCTGTTCTTCTTAGGCATGAGGTCATTTGTGCAAGTCTTAACAGGGTAGATTTTAGCTCAAAAGCAACATGATTGAGCTGCCACTTTAAAACAAAACAAAACACCTAATTAACTAACCCATCACCACAACAGTTGGACTGGAAAAAAGTCACCTGATCTTTTGGAAGCCAACAATTGGTTCTGTTAAACCATTCAAATTATATTTGCCAGGAATGTTTTAAGACCTTTGTAGGTTTTAAGCATCATAACAAACATATCAAAATCCAGCACCATCAAAAATTTATATTTTTTGGCTGCGCATGGTAGCTCACATCTGTAATCCAGCACTTTGGGAGGCCAAGGCAGGAGGATCACTTGAGCCCAGGACGTCAAGGCTGCAGTAGGCTGTGATCACACCACTGCACTCCAGCGCAGGTGACAGAATAAGACTCTGTCAAAAAATATATATATACATACACACACACACACACATTTGTTTTTCTGTGAAAATGCTTGAAAGCTTTTTAAATTATTTGAGCAAGAACAATTCATTTTGTTTACTTGTGGCTGTGGTTGTCCAAAATCATTAAGCGTACTCAGAGACTATTATAAGGTGAGAAGAAAATCTAACATACAGTTGTTTGCAAATGAAAGGAAATGTTTGTAAATATGAAAACCCATAAAGTTATATTTTGTAGACATTTATTAAACATTTAATTCTCAATTTATAATTTTCTGTAAATCTGTCCTCTCAAGGCAGGCAAGTCTTTCAGGGCTTTGCAAAAATGATGATTAAATGTTCATATAATGTAAAATAACATCGATTTCTTTAGTTCCTTGGCTTCCAATAACCTCATTTCCTGACTTTAATCACTCATGAAGTCTGACCCCCCTTGCTATCCTTGCGTTCCATGAGAGGCCTCTATGTTTTTTCAGTAGATATCTTCTTGTTTGTTTGTTTTTGCCTCCTTAAGTATCTTGAGTGAGTTTCTCTTCCTTGCAACCACAAGTATTGTCGGAATTGAAAGTCAGCTTCCTTCCACCTAGGCAAGCCCCTCTCTCTGGGCTCTGTGTGTTTCTCTGTGGTATTTTCCATGAGCTGCTGCCCATTGCTTGGGCCTCCTTTTCCTTCCTCATTCTCTGGCTTGGCTATTTAAAGGTAGTTCATTAGCATGTTTTAAATTATTATAAAAGCTGTAAAATTAGGAGAATTTTTAACATAGCCATTTTAATATAACTCCAAGGTAGAAAAGGCCTGTTTGAAGCTCTCAAGGAGAGAAATAGCCACAGACACAGGCTTTAAAACCTCCACCATGCAGCAGACTCACATAATCTTATTTGCCTCACTCAAACCCTGCTTCCTTTAGTCTTGTGCTTTTTGCTACCAAAGGATTTATATTCAAACACCATGCAGTCTTCCTTCTAAAGCTAAAGGCTTATGAGAGAGTTGAGCTAGCCTGGAAACCTATGAAGAGTTCTTACCTTGAATCTTGTCTGCATTTCCATCCATGCAGATACTGAAAAGACCCAGGCAAAAAATTAAAGCAAGCTAGTAATAGGATTCACTGTAATCGGAAAAAAATAACAAAATTGGGGGGAGGTATTGAAATATGAAAGTTATATAAAATACCAATTACACAGCAAAGCCCACCTTTTCACAGATTTCCTCCATAGCGGCAAAAGTTCAAAATTTAATAGTTGTGTGTCTTCAGACAAATTACTTACTTAGAGATTCTTTTCCTTATTTATAAAATAGGACTAGTCACAGTTTCTTTTCAACATGACTGTGATGAGGATAATCATATAACTATTCAGGTAAAGTCCTTAGATCACTCAAGAAATGGTGACTTCCGTGCTCACAATAATGATCATGAAAAGAATGTAATTTACATACCACATTCTTAGAAGGTTTAAATTAATCTGCGAAACCTTGTAATAAATGGCCAGGACTAGGGAGAAGCAAGTGAAACCCTAGCCTTGGGTGCACAATTCAAGAAGGTACCAAATTCTCAGTAATCAAGATACATTATATTTTAATATAATATTTTTGAAAAACAAATTCTTAAACTACAGCCCATGGACCGGCTGCTTGTTTCTGTAAATAAAGTTTTATTAGAAGTTTTGAGAAACAATAAAGAGAAAAAAGGACCGCAGCTTCCCTTATAGGAATTTTACACCCTGAGGGTCCAAAGAAGAATTTCTTATACTAGGGCTTTTAATTAACAGCCAAATCCCTAGCGCTAGGAGTGCTGCCGAACAATTGCATTCATCTATTATCTTTACAGCCTTGACTCTCTCTGGGCAGGAGAAAAACACCTGTTCAAAAGGTGGGTTCTCATTGCGAGAGGAAGGGTAACAAGCCATTCAGCAATTCTTGGAACCAAAATGAACTTGTTTACCCATTTTAACAAGAACCCAAGGTCTACAGAATACCTGCTTTTGACTATATATTGGAAAAGTCAATGAGATAAATATCTGAATAACCACACTGAATACTCGATAAATATGAGCCATTTTTTAGTAATAGGAGAATTGTTAATGTAATTTGAAGAGTGGAATCCACAGTTGTACTGCAAAGATATAAGTGACGGGTCCATTAATCAGCCTGCTGTAGAACGGGGCTAATGCTAGATAAGGGGAGAATGGGGCATAAACCCAGAAAATGGGATTGGGTGCTGGTTTTTCTTCCAAGCATGAGGTATATATCCTATCACCTACAAAAGTGGCTCAGATTACTGAATGTTCTAGCACTAAGCAATTCTTATAGAGAGTACAAAGCCTCATAACTTACGTTGCCAAAAATTTATCCATTTCTTGAAACAGGTTTTGGATCAGCTCAGAGAAAGAGTTCTTTTCCAAACAAAAGCCTAACTACACAATTAAATGAAAGGGAATTCATTCACTTGGAGGAGAATAATGAAAGAAAACAAGTTATTTTAAATGATAAAAAATATGAACCAAATTGGCAACAGCTTTAGAATGATTGCTCCTGGGTTTGATTAATGGGATACATTATCAGCTGAACAAACAAAGAGTTTATCAGTTTAGGACATTTTTTACTTAACCTTTCAATGAAGATCTTAAAACTTTTTTCAGCATACAAAAATAGGAGGAATGGCTTAGAAAAGAAAATTGAAATGTTCCAGAAAAAGCAAAAATCTACCCTCTGAGATAACTGACCACCACTTTTAACAGCCTGGTGTTTATTCCCTTGGATTTTTGAATGTATGTATATTTTTAATTGGATCCAATTATGGTTTTTGTCTTTCAGTATCCTTTATCTCCTTCTAGCTTTACACCTTGCCCTTCTGGCTTCAGAAGTTGTCACACCACTTTTCCTCCTTGGCCACAGTGATTGCTCCAAGCACTAGACACATGAACATAGCCAGGCCAATCAGAATCCTTTCCTGAGATTTTTCAACTACTGGAACTCTATTCGTCTCTAGTCAAGGAGCTACAAGAATGTAATAACAGGCCAGGCTGCAGTTGCTCATACCTGTAATCCCAACACTTTGGGAGGCCGAGGTGTGAAGATCGCTTGAGCCCAGGAATTCAAGACCAGCCTGGGCAACATGGCAAGACTCCATCTCCACAAAAAAAAATGAAAAATTAGCCAGGCTTGGTGGTGTGCACCTGTAGTCCTAGGTTCTCGGGAAGCTGTGGTGAGAGGATTGCTGGAGCCCAGGAGGTTGAGGCTGCAGTGAACCATGATCATGCCAGCCTGGATAACGGAGCGAGATCCTGTCTAAAAAAAAAAAAAAAAAAGAAAAGAAAACATAATAACAGAGTTGGTGGCAACCATGGCTCCACTGTCATGGAAAAGCTGCAAACAGTGAGCAGCAGAGACAAAAGGCAGAGAGAAAGTCTTGGCCCTGAGAGCATTCAGTTTCCTGATTCCATTGCTAAGGACCCCGATGTCCCAGTCATTCCCAAAGCTCTTTTGTGCCATTCTTTCTTCAATTCTCTGAGTGACTCCAGCATTGTTCCAGTTCTTATAACTGTCTTATACCCATAGTAAAGTAAGTTCCATTTCTTACTGAAGCTATTCCCCATGGTTGTCTGCCACTTGCAGCCAAGAGAATCCTACTATACATACTCTTCTGCAATTCAGTTAAAATTGTACATAGCATGGGCAATTTCCATAGCAATGCACATCTCCCTCTTGCTTTTCAATGGCCGAATAATAGTCCTTTGTATGGATGAATGTTTATGACCTTTTTCTAAAGCCAGTAACACAAGAAGGTTTTAAAAGTGGTAAACACAGAAAATTATATTCAGCTTGAAGAGCTGCAGCCACACTAGGAGTGGTGATTGTTATGGAAATGAGAGGCCAGCGTTGATGAAGTTTAAGTAGCACTTATTCCCCAACCACCCATGTAGTACTCATCAAACCTGTCTTATGCAGAGTAACTTTTGGCGTTTGTTATCACCTCTGCAGATTTCTAAAAGTTATGCCTTATATATGCACCCCAGTTTCCCTGCTTCACCCAGCATTGTAACCTTAACTCAACCACTCATTCACAAGGTCTTTAAACCTATTTGTTATAGATGAACAAATTTTTGAGTGAAGTTGAGAGGAAGCTGTGTTTGCATGAGTTGTTGAGACCTGGAACCATAAGTACAATTAGTACCAAGTTTGAATCCATCTGAAGATCTGAAGTCCAATGTTTCTACCATGCAGTTTCCAAGACATGGATCAAATTTAATAAAGAGTTACACTTGGGCTTCACGGTCATACAGTAACGGGGTCAAGTTCCAGTTCCTCCATTTATACATTGTGTGGTCTTGAGCTAAGACTCCCCTCTAAGCCTGTTTTCTCATTAGAAAAAAAAGAGGGATGATTAATAGTACTTATCTCATAAATAATTTGAGGAGATTAAATAAGAAATTGTGTGGAAACTTTCTATGACTGTGCTGCATTCATAGTAAATGCTTAATAAATGGAAGCTAGCATCATCTTCTTCATGATATTCAATACATTCCGTTGTCCAGGGCTGTATACCGCTTCCACCTTCCAAGTTTTTCAACTGCCAAAGTGACTTTCAGAAACTGTTCTTTAAAAAGCTGGGTGCTACCCAGGAAACATTTGGAAGCAAAAATAGTCCTAAAAATAAGGAAAGGACGCATGACTTTTTAAATGTTGAGTTTCTCTTTAAGAGCAAAATTAAACTGTGAGTAAAGATCAAAATTCATTCTTTCTGTGACCTTGTTCCAAAGTGAAGTTTATTGGAGCATAATACATGTCAGATGTTGTTTTGAGTGGCATATGCCCTTCTCAGGATATGTTGAACATACGCTGTGTGTCTAGGGGTTTTTCTAGCAGGTGTTTTAGGGCTGAAGAGGGAAGAAGGGTTCATTTGACAACAACATCCACAGCCCTCAGGTTCGCCCTGGATTATGTTCTTCAAAGTACAAACAGGTACAAAAAGGATAATTTCCTAGATCCTTAAGGCAAATAGTTTGTGAAATCGAATTCGAGGGACTTTCCCCTGATGATATTAGGCCTTGGGAATTCAGATTAATTATTCATACAAAATACAGAAGAGGAAAAAACTGCAGCATGGATTGGGATTCAATTTAATACCTTCCAAGAAATGGTCCTCTTCTTGCAGTTTCCATTGCTTAACACCTCTTCTCCTACCACTCCACCTTGTTAACTTCTGTTCTTCCTTCCACCACAACTCAGATGGCATTGCCTGCAGCAGCATTCCCTGAGTCCTCTGTTAGGTGTCATGCTATCAAATCTCATTGCCCACCACACTTCTTCATAGCACTTATCAAGACCATCATGGAATAACGGACTCTTAGACTCAGTGCTTTCTCACCCACACACCTGTATGCTCCAGTTTCACCAGGAATAGGACCACTTCTATCACGTTGGCCCCATTGCCAGGTCCCTTGTAATGATATTATAAATATCTGAAAATCTTCAGAAAAATTTTGATTTATTCAATAAATTTTGACTTTTGAAAACCCAATAAGTAGCTAATTTGCTAAGGAGTTTTCCTTATGATGGTCAGAAGAATGTCTTTATTCCATGTACCAAAAAAAAAAACCCACTATAGCTATTTGAAATCATATTATCGACATTCTCTGAAATTATTTGGTTATCAGTTTCAGGAAAGAAAGTGATAATTATAATAATTAGCTCTAATTGGATGTGTAAATGGCTAGATTCAAAAAGGAATTGAGACTCAAGTAAAAGGGGTCTTGAAAGCATACCTTACCTACCTGCATAGTCACGCTAAACAAGGGTGGCAGACAAAAGCCAGAGTGAACAAAAGACAAAAGCCAAAGGGTTGCTGATGACACTGCTCACCCTGCTGAAGCACCTGCAGCACTGGGTTTCAGTACAATGTCGACTGGAAGAAACTTCTGAGACAGCTTCCCCTTCTCAGAGCCAGCTAGCCTCTGCTTGGATCCTCTCTGTGAGAAGGGACTCACTTAATACCACGAGGCAGTCCATTCCATTATTGAATGGTTTAAAGGATTGGGTAGTTTCTTCCTACAGTAAGACAAAAATGTGTTTGGCTCTAATTCCACCCATCAAAATCATTCTGCATCTGGCAGATGCACCAAGGCTAACAGTTCTAGTTCCAGCATAAGACAAACTCATTTTTGAGTATTACTAGCTGTGTGATCTTGGGCAAATTGCTTCACCCCCTCTGAGCCTCAGTTTCTTAACCTAGACACTAAATCTTAACCCGTGGTCAAAATTACAAAATAAATTCATGTTAAGCACTTAGCCCCGTGCTTGATTCATATAAAGAGAGAGTTGTGACCTCTCCATATTCTTTATTCTGCATGGAAAGCATTCAAACATCAGAAGACAATAGCCCCATTTAGCCTTTTCCTTTTTTTAATTTTTTTATTATACTTTAAGTTTTAGGGTACATGTGCACAACATGCAGGTTGGTTACATATGTATACATGTGCCATGTGGGTGTGCTGCACCCATTAACTCGTCATTTAACATTAGGTGTATCTCCTAATGCTATCCCTCCCCCTCCCCCACCCCACCCCACAATAGGCCCTGGTGTGTAATGTTCCCCTTCCTGTGTCCATGTGTTCTCATTGTTCAATTCCCACCTATGAGTGAGAAAATGCGGTGTTTGGCTTTTTGTCCCTGCAATAGTTTGCTGAGAATGATGGTTTCCAGCTTTATCCATGTCCCTACAAAGGACATGAACTCATCATTTTTTATGGCTGCATAGTATTCCATGGTGTATATGTGCCACATTTTCTTAATCCAGTCTATCATTGTTGGACATTTGACTTGGTTCCAAGTCTTTGCTATTGTGAATAGTGTCACAATAAACATATGTGTGCATGTGTCTTTATAGCAGCATGATTTATAATCCTTTGGGTATATACCCAGTAATGGGATTGCTGGGTCAAATGGTATTTCTAGTTCTAGATCCCTGAGGAATCGCCACACTGACTTCCACAATGGTTGAACTAGTTTACAGTCCCACCAACAGTGTAAAAGTGTTCCTATTTCTCCACATCCTCTCTAGCACCCGTTGTTTCCTGACTTTTTAATGATGGCCATTCTAACTGGTGTGAGATGGTATTTCATTGCATGATACTGGTACCAAAACAGAGATATAGACCAAAGGAACAGAACAGAGCCCTCAGAAATAATGCTGCGTATCTACAACCATCTGATCTTTGACAAACCTGACAAAAACAAGAAACGGGGAAAGGATTCCCTATTTAATAAATGGTGCTGGGAAAACTGGCTAGCCATATGTAGAAAGCTGAAACTGGATCCCTTCCTTACACCTTATACAAAAATTAATTCAAGATGGATTAAAGACTTAAATGTTAGACCTGAACCCATAAAAGCCCTAGAAGAAAACCTAGGCAATACCATTCAAGACATAGGCATGGGCAAGGAATTCATGTCTAAAACACTAAAAGCAATGGCAACAAAAGCCAAAATTGACAAATGGGATCTAAAAGAAACTACCATCAGAGTGAACAGGCAACCTACAGAATGGGAGAAAATTTTTGCAATCTACTCATCTGTAGATTTTTGCAATCTACTCATCTGACAAAGGGCTAATATCCAGAATCTACAATGAACCCCAACAAATTTACAAGAAAAAAACCAACAACCCCATCAACAAGCGGGCGAAGGATATGAACAGACACTTCTCAAAAGAAGACATTTATGCAGCCAAAAGACACATGAGAAAATGCTCATCATCACTGGCCATCAGAGAAATGCAAACCATTTAGCCTTTTCTAGGCTAACTCCTGGTTTCTTTGGCCATTTATTCTATAAGGTGCCTTGTGACATCTAGCTGATCAGGTCACAATGAATTCTCAGAATTGAATCAAGTTCTGCAGGAGATGATTAATTTAAACTCGTAGAGCTACTGCTCCCAGGTACTCTGAAGGCTGAGGCAGGAGGATCACTTGAGCTCAGGAGTTCAAGATCAGCCTGGGCAACATACCAAGGCCCCATCTCCAAAAAAGAAAAAAGAAGAGCTACTGCAGTGGGGAAAGAAGGTAAGAGGGAAAACACCTCAGTCTGTGCAGGCGCACAAGAGGCATGTCTTTCCCATGTCTGCACCCTAACATTCTATGTATGCAGGGAAGAATTTCAACCATGTTAGCAGTCCCCTCAGACTAGTGACTTAGTTCAACTGAACTCTTTTAAAGGTAAATTTTATTGTTCTTGTGTTCTAGTTTTAAGAGCAGCATATGTTCAATACAGGAAAGTTTTGCAAACTCTTGAAAAGAAAGAAGAAGAAAAATCTTCCATGATACGATATCCAGAGATAAATTGCCAATAGCACTTATTGTGTCTTTTTTCATTTTTAATTTATAGGTGAGTTGTTATTCAGCAACTTCCATTTACATCTTATTGGTTTAATAAGGTAACCTCTAGCTGCAAAAGAAACTGGGAAATATAGTTTCTTTTATGGGTCACTCTGCTGCCTTGAATAAAATTCAGGTTTATTAATAAGGAATATAGGGAAATGAATATTGGCAGGGCAACTGGCAGTATCCACTGAACTTGTCTTTTTGAACGTTTCTCTTGTTTTCAATTTGCCTGTATTATAAACAATGTTTTGATGAATGCCTTGTAGGAAAATCTTTGTACCTATCTATGATTATTCCTTTAGGGCATGTTCCTAAAAGCAACTGTAGGGCTTAAGGATATGTGTCTTTCAAAGCTATTGTTTCATGTTATGCAATAATTTTTTAAGCAAACACAGCATGCGACATTTGTTGTTCTTAAATTTTATCTGTTAGATTTTAAAAGCTTAGTTATCTGGCATTTTAGTGTGAATTCTGAACTCCTTCCCAGATTTATCCTATTTAAATTACTAATAAAAAGTCTTGGCTGAGTGTAGTGGCTCATGCCTGTAATCCCAACACTTTGAGAGGCTGAGGCAGGAGGACCACTTGAGTCCAGGAGTTCAAGACCAACCTGGGCAAAATGGCAAAAACCCATCTCTACAAAAACAGTACAAAAATTAGCCAGGTGTGGTGGCACATGCATGTTATTCCAGCTACTCAGGAGGCCGAGGTGGGAGAATCACTTGAGTCTGAGAGGCTGATACTGCAGTGAGCTGAGACCACGCCACTGTACTCCAGCCTGAGTGACAGAGCAAGACCTCGTCTCAAAAAAAAAAAAAAAAAACAGCCTGGGTAAAGGGTTCTGTGACATTCCATGACAGACCTACCTTCAGTCTAACACTGAGCCATTAAAAAGCCTTCTCGGCACAATTGTTTCAGGAGCCATGACTTCATTTTACTCTCAATTGACAAATTTTCTGAATGCTTTCTATACACTAAGCACCAAGCTAGGCAACATGTGTACAGAATGGGTAAGCCCTCATTCCTGCCCTCAAGTGGCCTAAAACTACTGTCCAGCTCGCATTTGCCACCTTGTCCCTATGGATGCACAAGATACTTTGTCAAATGCTTTGTCCATATCAGGATATATTTTGCCTATAATATGCCTGTGAAATTCTGGTCTGACAATCCAACCCAAAAAGGAAATAAGGTCAAGTTGGCTTCATTTGGCCATACCATCATACATAGACTTTGCCACTCAGATCGTAAGCAATCATACATTGCATTTATTTTGTACTCAATCCTTAGCTAAGCACATGCTCAATAAAGTTCTGTTAAATGAATTAATAAATAAATGGATGTATGAATAAGTTAATATTTACTAATTCTGAAACCAAAATGAGGCTTACTGCTCTACTAAAAAGTATAATAAAACTCTGTCTTCATTCTGTGTATGAATTGTGAGCAAGTATATGTGAATGTATTTGTAACTGTGTGGGGGGGTGTGTGCAAGTATATGTGTGTAAATATATTGTGTCACTTCATAATAAAGCAGTGGTTTTATAAGATTCTGGAGGGTTACTCCACAGTAGTTATTTTATACCGTCTTTGTTAATTCTTAAAGTCATTGAAAAGCAAAACATTTAAATAAAGTAAATTTAGTTATGGAGTAAACCCATAGATCCACCTCATTTTTTAATATAAAACAAGAGATGGAAAAGAATCTTATGTTTTGTCTATTTTGCCAAAACTCAAAACCTTTCTCCTTTGGGCAAGGAAATACTCACACCATAAGGAGGAATTCTTTAATTGCTTCTAATTAAAATAAATGCCCATGCACTCTGGGTCTCTGCGAACGTGACTAACACTTGCCTCACCTTGCAGATGAAGCGCGGGTAAGGGTGTGAAATAGTGGGTATCACCTCAACACCACCGCCTCCTCTAGCCTTACAGCTGAAATCAGGCACCCACCAATATCAGTAGGCCCAGAGGCTCTTTCCAACAGCAAAGTATGTGAGACTATCAGGGAAGCTCAGATATTGAGTCAGTTCTTCAAACAGATTTTTGCGGAAGTAGCTGAGTAATTAGAAGACCATGGCTTTGGAGACCAAAACACCCCTCAGCCAGGTGAGAAAAGAAACAAAGAAAAAAGAGAAAGAAAAAAGAAAAAGAAAGAAAGAAAGGAAGGAAAAGGAAAGGAAAGGAAAGGAAAAAAGAAAAGAAAAGAAAAGAAAAGAAAAGAAAAGAAAAGAAAAGAAAAGAAAAGAAAAGGGAGAAAGAGAGAAAGAGGCTCAGAGAGATGAGGTGACTTGCCTAAGCTCACACAGCTAGTAAGGTCAGGCTCTAACTGGGTCATATGCCTCACAGATTCAAGCTCTTGACCAACTGCTAGACAACTGAGCCTCCTACCATCTGACACATTTAAAACAGCTCCAGAATGCCCACCCCAACCTTCAAACAAGCAGCTGTCTCTTCAGAAGGTGCTGCCCACACAGCCATAGGATATAAATTTATACCAACCTACTCGGAGTGGGCTGTGGTTGGATGTTCCAGTTTTAATCGTCAACAGCAGTGCCCAAGTAGTTCTGGCCATTCAGTCTACTTTGTGAGAGAAAAGTCAGCTGGCAGTCCGTCAAAGTGAACGCTGAACACATAAAGGCAGAGGTTGGGGAGCAGACGTAGTCTCCACTAGTAACAAAGGTTAAAGAACGTATTTCTTCCATGAGACCAGCATCTAAAACATAAAATGATAAATGAACCTCAGCTTCTGAACAGTGGAAACTTTTTCCAGTTATCAAGAATAACAGCAATATATTTAATATGTTTTTGAGTACCTGTATGCTTCTTCCTTGCCTTGATCATTAATTTGAGAGAGTACATAATTAAAAGTAAACCTATTCATAGCATCTTCATCCCAAGGGGCTGAAGCACTTTTATGTCATAAGTAAGCCAATGAGATTTCTGGTTGGTTTCTGCCTTTAAGACTTGCCCTTTGACCTTAGGTGAATAATTGTACCACTGGGAGTCCATTAGAGGAAGTAGAAACCAGGACTGCTGACCCTCTCTCATTGGCTGTCCACAGGGGAAGACTCAGCGGTAAACAGATAAGGCTTTAATCTGTCACTGAGTTTCATTATGGTCTGACGCTGTTTCCTGTTGCAGAACATGTCCTTTGTAGCATTTACAAGCCCCCTAGAAGCTGACATTAATGACCGCTGGTAGCACATTTTAGCTTTCCATTTGTTTGATTTATTTCATCCTCCTAACAACGTTTTGAGGAGCTCAGTGCTGATATTATCCCTATTTGACAAATAAGGAAAATGAGGCACAAAGCTTACCTAGTTTACATGGCTGGGACCAGAATTGGGACCTGTGACCTCTCCAACCAATTTATAGCCAACCGTGCTTACACAGAGATTGACTTAGAACTCCCACCTTGAACTCTTTTTGGAAGTAGATGTGATATAAGCCTTAAATAAATGAAGGTGTATATGAAAGCTATGGGTCCAGGGTGGGGAAGATTAAACACTGGAGAACTCTTCAGCTGAACTTGAAGGACTCCCGTAATAATAACAGAGCTAGCCACCACTCGGCACTGAGTCAAGAACTTTACATGGATACATCTTCTCATTTAGCACTCGCTACAACTGTGGGAGGTGGGACACAATATTCCCCATTTGCAGGATAAAGGACCGTATCCCACAAAGTAGCTCTCCCCAGATCTGGACATTCCTCATATCAAAGCCATTACTGCTCACCAAAACCCCATGCTGTTTTCCGCAATTAATAGATTGGGGGAAGGAAAGGCATTTCTTAAAAGTAACTCAGTGGTCTGAACCTTAAAAATGCATTATCTTAAGATTTTGCATGCCAAAAAGAAAAATCAGTCAAGTGTGTTTAAGGGACATTTAAGTTATTCTTACATTTCTCATTGTTAGATACAGCATGGCAGAGCAGTTAACCAGGCTGGCCAGCTTTGAAGCATGAGAGCCTAAGCCTCAGTTTCCTCATTAGAAAAATGGGGATAAAATTATACCACCTCATAATGTTGTTTTGAGAATTAAATCATATAATATATAAAGCATTTAGCACCACTTTTGTTACATATGGGCAATCAATGAAAGGTGGCTACTATCACATCATAGTAATATAATGATGTTGCTTAAAATAAATAGCACAGATACTGTAATAAGCAAAAGGTATGGAATTCAGAGGATAGCTTTTTAGTCTCTTCTGTGCTAACAACTATTTATTTCCTATTGATGGGTATTTAATTGGTGCTTTTTACTGGAAGCTTAGATTTGTGATTTTGTTTGGTGAGGAGGAGTCTGCAGTGATTGTATATACAATGATGATTTCTTCTGCTTGATAAACAGAAACCCAGAACAGCACCAACAGTGGGGTGGAAAAATATGATTTATTAGCTATTTTACTAATGCAAAATCAGCCTGGGGAATGCCAATGCATTAGATGAGGACCACGCAGGAGAAGCCAGCTTTTCTTCATTTCAGAAAATTATATCGGAGCATCTACCAAACGGCATCCAAATGTTCATAGGGATGGCCTTCCTTGTTTAAGATGAGAAACAAGTGTAATGGGCAGTTCCAGGAGCATCCCAAGTCTCTCAGTACCCAACTATGTTGAAAGTCTATAACCCAAGCCTCTCAATACCACAACTATGTAGAAAGAAACAGCAGCAGCTCCAGCTAGCTGGCTCCCTGTCGTGACTTGATGCCATTGGAAAGTTCTGGATCCCCAGGACTTACCAATATTCATCAAGAAGCCAGACAGAAAAGCCCTGCTTGTCTATGTCAATGTTCTGTCAACAGTAACTTGTCTGTAGTCATCTATCTTTTATGGTTTGAGATCCCATTTTCATACCCACTGTCTTCATAACTTTGGGCAAGTTCTTCCCCCCGAGTCTTGGTTTCCTCATCCATAAGTTGGACAAAATAACAGAAAACTCAAATTCCGTTTAGAAATAACTCAACTTTGGGCTGGGCGCCATGGCTCATGCCTGTAATCCCAACATTTTGAGGGGCCAGGACAGGAGTAAGGTTCAATCCCAGGAGCTCAAGACCAGCCTGGGCAACAAAGCAAGACTTCATCTCTACAAAAAATTTAAAAATTAGCTAGGCATGTTGGTGCGCATCTATAGTTCCAACTACTCCGGAGGCTGGGAAGGCAAAGGCAAAGATCGGGAGAGCATTTCAGACTGAGAATGGTGAAGTTCTGGCTTAGGGATGGGGCAGCTCTCAGTTTGTCCAACAGCTGAAGGGAGGCCCCTGCAAGAGGGGGTAGATTGGAAGAGGGAGTGGATGCTGTGATAAGCCATCCCAATGCCCCCACCTATCACCTGCTTCAAGACTGAGGCACTCGATCCCCTAGCTTCTTTAGCACTGGCGACTGACTGCTCAGCTGATCCTTGTCTGGGAATTCACTTTGGCTGAAGAGAGCTGCCGAGCCTAAGGACCTGGTCCCCCGGTGGGGGAAGCCTGCATGCAATGACAAGTCTATTATGTATGTGGAATCGAGGGGCAGGTGTTGGTATAAAGGCCTGACCCCTTCCTTGCAGTAACTCAAGACAACTTCAGAGCTTCCTGTGAGATCAGCTGAGGACTTTGTCGTGAGTGCCTCACAATGCAACTTCTCCATTGGCCCAGTCCTGCTTTTCTCACTGCCCTTCCATGTGGATCCTGTGCACTCCCTGCTAAGCTTCCTGCATGCAAATCTTCATCTCAGGCTCTTCCTGGGAAGCCCAGAGCAGAAGTGGAAAGGACAATTGCAGGAACTATTCCAGTAGCACAAGCAAAAAACAAAGAGGGGTTGGACTAGAATAGTGGTTTGGGGGATGGAGATAAGCAGACAAATTTTAGATGAGGAGGTAGAGGTTGGAGAATATAAGGTTATTTGAAGGATAGGGAAACTGAAAGCAAGACAGGATCACTAACAATGCTGAGTCTGAGGCAAAGGGAAAGATCAGTAATAGTGACCTTATGTTTATTTAAAATTATTGCATTTTGTTCATGGGGGTTTTTTGGCATTAATTTTGATTTTTAAAAATATTGCTTCTCTTTCCTGCTGAGTGTTTTGGCATCCCCTTAAATTTTGCACTCCAGACTTGTACCTCACTTACTTCACCCTAGTCCTGGCCCTGAAAATGTTTATCTTAAGACACTAAGTTTTGGAATCATTTCTTTTTTTTTTAATTTAAGGTTTCTTTTAAGAGACACATGTCTCACTATGTTGCCCAGGCTGGTGTCAAACTCCTAGCCTCAAGCAATCCTCCTGCCTCAATCCCCTCCTGCCTCAATTCCCACTGCACCTGGGTCTGGAATCGTTTCTTGCATAGCAATAGGTAACTAATGTGCTAGCAATGAGTCCTTTGGAAATTTACTTAATCTCTCAAAGCCTTGGTTTCCTAATCTGTGAACTAGGGATAAGAGCATATTTCCTGTGATTATTTTAATGATTAAATGAAATATTTCAGGAAAAGCCCTTAACATAGTGACCATCACACAGTGTTTCAACTCAATGTGTCCACAATTGTCATCAATAGAATCACAGGAGTGAGATTCTCATTTTAAGATCCTAGAGTAATATTATCATTTTTTCCAAAATACTTGGCAGAACTTCCTGTTCTGTTTCTTAAATAAGTTTTTCTAAATTTTCTCTCTTCTAATAGTCTTTGTGGGCATACATTTAAGTATGAAAGATACTGCCTAGTTGCTTAAAAGCAACTGGTAATGCTTATTACTCTGAACAGAAATAGGACACCCTGAGTTACTATTTTAATTACTATTCACATTTATTGAATACTCATGAAGTGTCAGGGCTCTGGGACAAGGGCATCATTCATTTTGATATTTAATCCCACAGGCCACCTGCAAAGTGAGCATTCCCCATTTCCCCCACTTAATCCCCATTTTACAGATAGGGAAACTGAGGGAGGCCTAGAGAAGGTAAGCATTTTGTCCAAGGTCACAGCTGGAAGGCATTGTTCTCAAGGTCTCTGCAGCCTGTGTACAGTTTGCAAATGGAAGTATTTCTCTCAATTCCAGCTGTGCCCTTGATTGGGCAAATTACCTTTCCACTACCCACAGCAAAAATTACATCTGGGTGTGCTCACTCAAATGTAATAAGGGTGTTTCACCCATTAAAGGTTAGTCCTTTGAAGGATTTCTCTATTAATAATATGAATTGTAGACTGACACTGAGTCAGCACGTTGAGTCTTACTGGTATCCCCACTTCTGCATGAATAACAGCATGTGCTGAGTAAGAGGTTTGGAGCTGCTTTAATTCCCTCCCTGTGGCTTTCACCTCAAGAATTGGCTTACTCCACTGCTGTGGCCTGATATGCCAGCACAACACAGCAGCCTTCTTGGGTTGCAGGACTCTAATTTTTTCAGTACCTTATGGTCTCCTTTGCCCTTGAACTATGGATATCGACTTTTCACTTTAATGCACATTATCTAGAGAAATTCAAAGCCAAAGAAAAACATTCCACAAGGCCTGCCTCTGTAGGAATTGGAATAGAGTAGGAAATAGAAAAGTTTGTGTGAGGGCCATGTTTGTTCCCACGAGTCCAGACTTCCTTGCACAGCTGGAGGGCTTATCTTGGGGAGACTCAACATGAGCCAAAACATCTGGACTTTTCGCTTTAAAAAAATCTGGTGTCTGCCATCTACAAGCCATAGTATACATTTTTGTTCTTTATATTTAGTAAAATAAGAAACCTTTTGGGAGAAGAGCTCATTGTCTTAGCGCAGGTCATTAAGTATTTGCTAAGCACAGACTATGTTGCCTGCCAAGCACTCCTCATTTGTCTTGTGTCCCAGCGTTTCAAGAAGTTTAAAATCAGATCCAATTAAAAGTGATGCCCCTCTAAAGAGGCATAAATGTCCTTATCCAAGAAAACAAAACCCTTGACCTTCTGTGTTATAGAAATCCTGCACAGTGATAGAAGCTTATGTACAACACTATGCTTGTAACAGGGGGAAAGGAATTGTTTATGCACATTGAGGTTCAACTTAGCATCAGTGATTCATTCCACACTGTCAAGAGTGTTTATCAAGCACACTTCCTGAAAGGTCTCTGCCAGCTAGAGAAGTCTCTGGCCTATAATTCACAGTATCTTATACTTGGACAGGGTTTTTGCGGTCATCTCATCAAATACTATCCCAGTGCAGGTCTTCCTCCCTGACCTTCTGACAGATGGTGTGCACATTCAGCCACTACTCCAGCACCATCTTTCCTCCAACCTTCCCCTGGTCCTGTGCACAATCCACTGCTACCCCACTGAGTCTCTGTAATGTGAACTGAATTATGTCCCTCCCAAATTCAAATTATGTGGAAGCCCTAACCCCCAGTGTGACTGCATTTGGAGAAAGAGCCTTTAAAAAGATAATTAAGGCTGGGCCGGGTGCGGTGGCTCACGCTTGTAATCCCAGCACTTTGGGAGGCCGAGGCGGGCGGATCACGAGGTCAGGAGATCGAGACCACGATGAAACCCCGTCTCTACTAAAAATACAAAAAATTAGCCGGGCGTGGTGGCGGGCGCCTGTAGTCCCAGCTACTCGGAGAGGCTGAGGCAGGAGAATGGCGTGAACCTGGCAGGCTGAGCTTGCAGTGAGCCAAGATTGCACCACTGCACTCCAGCCTGGGCGACAGAGGGAGACTCCGTCTCAAAAAAAAAAAAAAAATAGATAATTAAGGCTAAATGAGCTTATAAGAGTGGGGCCCTGATCCAGCCTGACTGGTGTCTTTGTAAGAAGAGGGAGAGACACCAGGGGTGTGCATACACAGAGTAAAGACCATGTGAAGAGGACGCAACAAGAAGGCAGCCATCTGCAAGCGGGGAGAATCTGACCCTGCCAGCACCTTGATCCTAGACTTCCAGACTACAGATCTGTGAGGAAATGGACTTCTGAGGTTTTTTGGTTTGTCTGTTAGTTGGTTGGTGGGTTTCAGATGGAGTCTTGCTCTGTTGCTCAGGCTGGAGTGAAACAATCCCGGCTCACTGCAACCTCTGCCTCTTGGGTTCAAGCGATTCTCCTGCCTCAGCCTCCCAAGTACCTGGGTCTACAGGTGTGTGCAACCACGCCCGGCTAATTTTTGTGTTTTTAGTAAAGATCGGATTTCACCATGTTGACCGGGCTGGGCTCAAACTCCTAGCCTCAAGTGATCCGCCTGTCTCAGCCTCCCAAAGTTCTGGGATTATAGGCATAAGCCACTGCACCTGGCGGAATTTCTGTTTTGAAGCCACCCAATCTTTGGTATTTTGTTCTGGCAGCCCAAGCCGACTAAGACACTTCCTTCTAGAGTTTTTTGGCCTTCTACCCAGCCTGCCTCTTTGGTAGTTTACACTGTCCTGTTTTTAGTCTTTATATGAGATTTAAGTCTTTTCTATTTAATGCTCCCTTGTTCACACCTTGCTTTATCAGTATGTGTCTCATCTCCCAAAGCACATTATTAACTCATAGGAAAAAACAATCAAGTTAACCAAGCCTCTTTTTTTCTAAAGTGCCTAGAAGGAAGCAGTATAGACTCTGGGGATTTAATAAATCTGAATTGCTTAAATAAATGGTAAACTACTCCTGCTAGTCGACAGTTATGTTCCTCAGATACATTAATCCTCAGTTTTCACATCTGTAAACAGGGAATAAATTCTGTCTCTTAAATAGAATGTATGTGATGAGATTGCAGTGAAGATTAAGTTAGATAAATTTGTCTGGCATATGGTAAGTGCTCCATTAAAAGAGAATTATTATTATTATTTTATTGTAAAGCCACAGCTGGGAAAAGGAAAGTGATCTCACCACAAAACGTATAAAATGGTTGCAGATTCAGTTCTGTAGTATATGAAAAAGTATATGTCTCTTGCCTTTTGCTTTTTCTTGTTTTGAGATGAGCCACACAGCATTGTACTGGTTAGAAGAGATAAATAACGGAACCCAGGTTCCCCTCTCTCTTCACTGGCACTCCAGGGTGGAATGCTTTTTACCTCAATAATGTTTTCTAGCCCCATTAGTTGTTATGTTTCAGTTTGAATAGCAATGTGATGCATCCAAAGCATCAACTACAATATGCTCTATTTACTAAATGCATTAAATGTAAGGATGAAGAAACATTAAAAGATGGACTTGCCAAACATGATTCTGAGCAGATTGTACCAAAAGACAACTAACATTTTATTAGAAAACTTCTAATTACCAAATGCAGGCAATCCTGTCACAGGATTTCAGCCTTTGTGGTGATTCATTCTCCCCCCCCATGACACAATTTGGAGGAATTATCCAGTGATTGTACAGTTTGCAAACATTAATGAATCTGGTGCCTTAGATCATGTTTATGAATAATCTGTTGCAATACTCACCCTTTAATTTAGAATCTTTGCAAAGGATTCCTTTTGTGTCTGGTCCAGGAATCTTTCCAATGCTAAACAGACTTTCCACTTCCCAAAACCTCACTACCCCTTCTGATGTGGTTTGGCTGTGTCCCCACCTGAATCTCATCTTGAGTTGTAGCTCCCATAATTCCCATGTTGTGGGAGGGACCCAGTGGGTGATAATTGAATCACAGGGGTGGTTCCCCCCGATACTGTTCTCATGGTAGTGAATAAGTCTCACATGATCTGACAGTTTTATAAGGGGAAACCCCTATCAGCTGGATCTCATTCTCTCTTGTCTGCCACCATGTAAGATGTGACTTTTACCTTCCACCATGATTGTGAGGCCTCTCCAGCCACATGGAACTGTGAGTCCATTAAACCTCTTCTTCTTTATAAATTACTCAGTCTCAGGTATGTCATTATCACCAGGGTAAAAAAGGACTAATACGCTTTCTAAGGTCAAGAGCTTAATCAATACAAATTGAATTTTGCATAAGTCAATTTAAAGATGACTCTTATAAGTTAATACAGACCTAAGCTATGTATTCTCAGACCTTTGGATTCAATAGACCAGTATCTAAAACCTTTGTTAGTGGTTTATATATCCATAGCTGTCTGTTATGATAACTTTTGCAGAATTGACATGCGAACTGATCAATTAAGCTGCCAGGAGACTTTTGTGATTTGATTCTTAATGAAAAATTTTTCGGGTAATATCCATCTCACTTTTTTTTTTTTTTTGAGAGGGAGTTTTACTCTTGTTGCCAAGGTTGGAGTGCAAATAATGGCATGATCTCAGCTCACTGCAAGCTCTGCCTCCCGGGTTCAAGTGATTATCCTACCTCAGCCTCCCACATAGCTGGGATTACAGGCATGCACCACCACACTCAGCTAATTTTTGTATTTTTAGTAGAGACGGGGTTTCACCATGTTGTTCAGGCTGGTCTCGAACTCCTGACCTCAGGTGATGTGCCCACCTCAGCTGCCTAAAGTGCTGGGATTACAAGCGTGAGCCACCATGTCTGGCCCCATCTCACTTTTAAAAAATATTCTAATAAAGTCCTTTGCTGGCAACCAGAAGGATAAAAAAAAGAATAAAATTATCTAGTGGTGTTAAATATAAAACTGAAAGGAATAAAAATTTAAAAGGATAAAGACACAGGGAATAGTAATATTTCCTGCCTCAATATTTTGGTTTACACAGTTCTTTTTTATCTTTTTAAAAGTATAAAAGTACATGCCTATTGTATGATATAAATGTGTACCAAACAGTGAAAAGGCCCTCCCCTTTCCCCTGGTAGATCAGTCTTTAAATAAAACCTAATGTTAATACTTTAGTGTATGGCCTTCTAGATTCTTCTGTGCATACATCTACAAATGTATTTGCCTCAGTAGATTATACTATGCATACCATTCTCTGCCCTATATTTTTTAATCCAACAAAATATTGTGGATATGTTTCTTTGCCTATTCATATATATCAATGTTCTTAATGACTGCATAGTAATTGCTGAACCATAACTTATCTCCTACTGATAACATTTACATTGGTTCCAATTTTTTTTACCACAACATCAGTTGTATAATTTCTGCATGATTCCAATAAAAAGATGCTTCGTATTTATTTATACTTCAAGTTAAATTTCTAACATGGATTTGCGGGGTCAAAAAGAGTACCCAGGTCAGACACAGTGGCTCACACCTGTAATCTCAGCACTTTGGGAGACAGAGGTGAGAGGGTCACTTGAGCCCAGGAGTTTGAGACCAGCCTGGGCAACATGGCAAGACCCCATATCTTAAAAAAAAAAAAAAATTGGCTGGGTGTGGTGGCACATGCCTGTAGTCCCAGCTGCTTGGGAAGCTGAGATGGGAGGATTGCTTGAGCCCAGGAGATCAAGGCTGCAGTGAGCTGTGATTGCACCACTGCACTACAGCCTGGGTGACAAAGTGAGGCTCTGTATTAAAAAAAAAAATACCCAAGAATACCCATTGATATTTTGATAAATTCTGCCAAGTTGCCCTCTAAAATGTTGCAACAATTAAAACCCTCAGGAGCAATATACATCCATACTTATTTGCCCAATCCTTCAGCAAATTTGGGCAACGTAGTTTTCATTTTTACAGATTTCTTATTTTTACATTTGAATGTATAATCTTTTATAAAATAGTAAGATGAAGAGATGAAGGGCCTTGCTATTGTTTACAAACTACGTGACAACAGACTTCAAGGTTTAGGTTTTTTAAGTTAATTCAGGCAATAAATCTTTAAAACAAAAAAAAATCTCAGGCCAGGTGCAGTGGATCATGCCTGTAATACCAGCACTTCGGGAGGCTGAGGAAGGAGGATCACTTGAGGCCAGTAGTTTGAGTCCAGCCTGGGAAACACAGTGAGACCCCATTTCTATAAAAAAGATTTTAAAAATTAGCCGAGTGTGGTGATGCATGCCTGTAGTCTTAGCCACTCAGGAGGCTGAGGCAGGAGGATCACTTGAGCCTAGGAGTTGGAGGCCGCAGTAAACTGTAATTGTGCTATTGGACTCCAGCCTGGGTGACAGAGTGAGACCTTGTATCTTAAAAAAAAAAAGTTAAAAACAAACAATAAAAAACATATTATCTTCTCTTCCTAGGCCACATCCTTTCGCAACCATTTGAGAACTAGGTAAAAATTATCAATCTCTATTGCTAGCTGAAGCTTTCACCTTGACTGGGCTTCCACGGTCACCAGGATTCCTGATTGCAAAGTGTCATTTCTTTTCTTGGGTGAGAAGCATATCAAAATACTATCACTCACTTACCCTGCCCCGACATGCTAGGTTTGATTCATGTTGGAATAATAGAGAGGACTAAAGAATTCAGAGCAGTTCTGTACTCTTGCCTGACACCTAACACCAATTGGTTTCCAGCCCACAGAGCTGTGCAGTGGAATCTCCAAGACACATTCTAGATTCCCTGGTGTCACTCCAGTGAGCAACCTTTCTACACACTTCAGCACCTGGACAGCTCTCTTGGCACCACCTCTAGAGGGCATGGTAAGCCTCTTTGTTGAGCCCTCTAGTGGTTGCTTTAGTCATTGCACAACTGTTTTTAAAATTTCAGGTGTACCTCAGAGATATTGCAGGTTGGGTTCCAGACCACCACAGTAAACCTAGTATCAGAATAAAGTGAGCCACACAAAAGTTCTGGTTCTGCAGTGCATATAAAAGTTATATTTGCACTATATTGTAGTCTATTAAGCGTGCAATAACATTATGTCAAAAAACAATGTACCGACCTGGCAAAGTGGCTCACACCGGTAATTCCAGCACTTTGGGAGGCAAGGGTGGGAGGATCGCTTGAGCTCAGGACTTTGACACTACTCTGGGCAACACAGTGAGAATTCATTTCTTTAAAAAAAAAGATTAAAAATGAGTTGGACATGGTGCTGTGCACTTGTAGTCCCAGCTACTCAGGAGGCTGAGGTAGGGGGATCACTGGAGCCTGGGAGATTGAGGCTGCAGTGAGCCATGATCATGCCATTGCATTCCTTCCTGGGCAACAGAATGAGACCCTGTCTCCAAAAAAAAGTACATACCTTAATTTAAAATATTTTATTGCTAAAAAATTGCTAATGATCATCTGAGCCTTTAGCAAGTCGTAATATCTTTGCTGCTGAAGGGTCTTGCCTAAATGTGGATGGCTGCTGACAGATCAGGGTGGGGGTTGCTGAAAGTTGGAGTGGCTGCGGAAATTTCTTTAAAAAAGACAACAATGAACTTTGTTGCATTGATTGATTTTTCCTTTCATGAAAGATTTATCTGTAGCTTGTGATGCTGTTTGATAGCATTTTACCTACAGTAAACTTCTTTCAAAATTAAAGTTAATCCCCTCCAACTCTGCTGCTGCTTTATCAAGTAAGTTTATGTAATATTCTAAATCTTTTTGTTGTCACTGCAACAGTGTTCACAGCATCTTTGCCAGGAGTAGATTCCATCTCAAGAAACAAGTTTTTTTACTCATCCATAAGAATCAACTCCTAAACCATTTAAGTTTTATCATGAGATTGCAGCAATTCAGTCAGACCTTCAGGCTCCACTTCTAATTCTAGTTCTCTTGCTAATTCCACCACATCTGCAATAACTTCCTCCATGGAAGTCTTAAACCCCTCAATGTCATTCATGAGGGCTGGAGTCAACTTCTTTCGAATTCATGTTCATGTTGCTATTTTTGGCCTTCTTCCATGAATCATAAATGTTCTTAATGACATCTAGAATCCTTTCCAGAAGATTTTTCATTTATTTTGCCCAGATCCATTGGAGAAATCTTTATCTATGGCAGCTATAGCCTTATGGAATGGATTTCTACAAATAATAAGGTTTGAAAGTCAAAATTACTCCTGGATCCATGGGCTGCAGAATGGATGTTGTATCTGCAGGCAGGAAAACATTAATCCCTTTGTTCATCTCTGTTGGGATTCACTCAGGATGGTGGCAGAAATATTAAAGGGAAATATTAGGGAAAGTTATAGGGAATAGTCACAAACCTTTCTGGAAGGCTGAAAGGTTACATAGCTTGTAATAATTGAACAAGCTGAAGGCTGCAGGTTCTTACCTTAGACGTTAAGTCATAGGGTAAATACTAGGGACAATAGAGGCTTCACCAGTTAAGTCTGCTTACCCTACCTCCATTAACTAGCCCTTGAGCCAGATGGCCCTGGGGGGGGGGTGGCGGGAGAGGTTGACCAGGAAAATTGCCCCCTAATGGTATTTACTTTAGACCACAGTACCTGCGCTTTAATCATTCGTAGAACTACTCTTAACCATGTTAATTATCCACAAGTGTGTTGACTCAAAGCTTCCATTGTTAATTCTATACTAAATAAATGCCTGGAGTGTGAACTGTTCAGGGCAACACCTGCCATTCTTTATGGGACTCTTCTTGGAGCCTGTGAGTGGCCTTGGACCCTCAGCTGGACTGGTAAAGCAGAATATCTGTGTGTCAGTGTATGTTTATTCGTCCACCACCAAATCAGGGGTCTGCAGGAACAGACCCTCTGCAGCTAGTGCCAAGAAAGGAACGCTGCCTCACATCTCCATCACAGCTCATGGGTAACCAGATGCTTTGTGAATGAGTGGTAATATTTTGAAAGGAATATTTTTTTCTGAGCAACAGGTCTCAAGAGTGGGCTTAATATATTCAGTAAACCATGTTATAAACAGATACGCCTTCATCCAGGCTTTGGTTTTCCATTTGTAGAGCACAGGCAGAGTAGATTTAGCATAATTCTTAAGGACTTTAGGGTTTTCAAAATGGTAAATAAGTGTTGGCTTCAACTCAAAGTCACCAGCTGACTTAGCCCCTAACAAGAGAGTCAGCCTGTCCTTTGAAGCTCTGAAGCCAGGCATTGACTTCTCTTCTCTAGCTATGATATTTCCAGGTGGCGTCTTCCTCCAATGGAAGTATGTTTTGTCTACATTGAAAATCTGTTGTTTAGTGTAGCCACCTTCACAAATGATCTTAGCTAGATCTTCTAGAAAACTTGCTGCAGCTTCTCCATCACTTGCTGTTTCACCTTTCACTTTCATGTTATAGAAACAGCTTCTTTTCTTAAACCTCATTAGTCAACCTCCATTGGTATCAGACTTTTCTTCTACAGCTTCCTTACCTCTCTCAGCCTTCACAGAATTGAAGAGAGTTAGGGCCTTGCCCTGAATTAGGTTTTGGTTTAAGGGAATGTTGTGTCTGGTTTGATCTTCTATCCAGACCACTCAAACTCTCTCCATGCCAGTGATAAGGCTGTTCACCTTCTTATTCATATGTTCACTGGAGTAACACTATTCATTTCCTTCAAGAACTTTTCCTTTGCATTCACAACTTGGCTAACTGTTTGGTGCAAGAGGCCTAGCTTTTGGCCTGTGTTGGCTTTCAACACGCCTGCCTCACTAAATTTAATCTAGACATTAAAGCTAGAAATAGCTTCTGATTTGAAGCAAGAGATGTGTGACTCTTCCTTTCACTTGAACACCAAGAGGCCACTGTAGGGTTATTAGTTGATCTGACTTCAATATTGCTGTGTTTCAGGGAATAGGGAGGCCAGAGAAGATGGAGAGATGCAAGAAGACCCAGTCAAACTTAATTTACCAATTAAGTTTGCCATCTTACATGGGAGTAGTTCATGATGCCCCAAAACAATTACAATAGTGACATCAAAAATCACTAATTGCAGATCACCATAACAGATAAAATCATAATGAAAAAGCTTGAAATACTGGAAGAATGACCAAAATGTGACACAGAGACATGAATTGAGCACATGCTGTTGGAAAAGTGACACCAACAGACTTGCCCAAGGTAGGGTTGTCACAAACTTTCCATTTGTAAAGGACACAGTATCTACGAAGCTCAATAAAGTGAAGTGCACTAACATGAGGGGTGCCTTTATTCAGATAACACATGAAAACTTTATAAAACATCCAAGCATTAGGGCTGGACACGGTGGCTCACGCCTGAAATCCCAGCTCTTTGGGAGGCCGAGGTGGGCAGATCACGAGGTCAGGAGATCGAGACCATCCTGGCTAACACGGTGAAACCCCGTCTCTACTAAAAATACAAAAAAATTTGCAGGGCGTGGTGGCGGGCGCCTGTAGTCCCAGCGACTTGGGAGGCTGAGGCAGGAGAATGGCGTGAACCCAGGAGGCGGAGCTTGCAGTGAGCCAAGATCGCACCACTGCACTCCAGCCTGGGTGACAGAGCGAGACTCCGTCTCAAAAAAAAAAAAAAAAAAAAAATCCAAGCATCTTAAAAATACAGAGAAAATGTGCAAGTTCCTATTATCCTTCCTCTCCTACTTTCCTCGGAAGTTAGAACTGATAAAACACAAGATATACATATATTTACATACCAACACCTTTTGTTTTGTGAATGGACTCATTCTAGGCCCATTTGCTTTTATCTTTAGTTAATAAAATTCCTAGGTGATTTTTTAAAATCTCAGTATACATATATATCTCTTACATATTCTCGTAAGACATTATGAAGAAGCGGCTGGCTGTGTGTGCTAGCCTCCGACTAGTCATGATCCTGATTTTGCCACTTCCTAATTATCTGATCTTGACCAAATCCCTTAAACTCTGTGTGCCTCAGTTATTCATCTGGGAACTAGGGATAAAAAAAAGTATGTGTCTTAGAGTGGTGGAAGGGAAAAGAAATGATAAAATATAAGTAAGCATTTAGTAAATTTAGCTACTTTTCTTCTTTTAAGAGACAGAGTCTCGCTCTGACAACCAGGCGGGAGTGCAGTGGCATGATCATGGCTCACTGAAACTCAAACTCCTTGCCTCAAGTGATCATCCCACCTCAGCCTCCCAAGTAGCTAGGACTGCAGGTGAGCACCCTGCCAAGGTAATTTTTTTTTTAGAGATGAAGTCTTACAATGTTGCTGAGGCTGGTCATATTATTATTTTATTACTATTAATTACACATTAGCTGGTACATAGTATTCCATAGTGTTCTAGGCTGCATATTTGTGTACGCTGAGAATTCCTGTTGAAATCCTAAATCTCAATGGGATGGTTTCAGGAGGTGGGGCCTTTGGGAAGTGATTAGGTCATGTAAATCCTCATAATGGGTTTGATACTCTTATAAAAGAGACTCCCCAGCAAAAAAACAGAGACCTCAGAGCTCTTGCCCCTTTCTTTAAGAAGGCAGCAATATATGAACCATAAAATGGTGCTCCCCAGCTACCAAATCTGCTGGCACCTTGAACTAGGACTTCCCAGCCTCCGGAACTGTATGAAGTAAATGTCTGTGGTTTAAGCCACCCAGCCTATGGTACTTTTGTTATAGTAGCCTGAACTATAACAGGGATTTTGTATCATAACTTTCGCAACTATGTTTCTGTAACTAAGAAACATAGTATGGATGTATCAGAAATTATGTAGTAACTACCCTATTAATGGACACTTGAGTTGTTTTCTAGTTTTCTCTATTGCAAACGATATTGTAATGAACATTCTAGCATACATGTCTTTATGTCCATGTATAAGCAAGTTTTTTAAGATCTATTCCCAGCAGGAGAGTGAAAATCAGTTAACTTCCAAAGTCTCCTGGAGTTCACAGCTTTGGTTGATTTGTACATGGGTGCTAAATAAAGAGAGATAAAAAGTGAGAGACAATCTCTCCTAGAGAGATACACATAGTGTTGGCATAAGCACTATGAAAAAAATTAAAAGCTGTGTGAGTGAATAGGAGGGAATTGGGGAATGATGTGTGGGACACTCTAGCTAACAAAGACTTCTCCATGGGGATGAAATTAGCAAAGGGACCTGAATGAAGTAAAAAACTAAACACAGCAAATTATTTAAAAAATATGTGGGACCAGCAGCTGGGCACAGTGGCTCATGACTGTAATCCCAGCACTTTGTAAGGCCGAGGTGATCAGATCATTTGAGGTCAGGAGTTTGAGACCAGCCTAGCCAACATGGTGAAAGACCATCTCTACTGAAAATACAAAAATTAGCCAGGCATGGTGGCACATGCCTGTAATCCCAGCTACTTGGGAGGCTGAGGCAGGAGAATCACTTGAACTTGGGAGGTGGAGGTTGCCGTGAGCTAAGATCTCACCATTGCACTCCAGCCTGGGCAACAAGAGCAAAACTCTGTCTCCCAAAAAAAAAAAAAAAAAATTAGCCAGGCATGGTGGTGCGTGCCTGTAGTCCCAGCTACTCAGGGGACTGAGGCAGGAGAATTGCTGGAACCTGGGAGGTGGAGGTTGCAGTGACCCGAGATCGTGCCATTGCACTCCAGCCTGGGTGACAGAGGGAAACTCCATCTCCAAAAAAAAAAAAAAAAAAAAAAAAAATGTGGAACTAGGAAACAATCCTGACTTTCTTGTCCTTTCCTCCCATCCACAGGGGAAGCAAATCCTGTGTCTACCCCTCTGCCTATCCTACTTACCTATACATGGTCTTGCTTTGTCTTGGGGTTCCCCCACATGTCTGTCTTATCCTACCTTGAACATAATCTGTTTGCAGGCAGGGCTTAATTCCATATGCTTAGTAGTCCCACAGCTTCCCACCAGGACAGGGTCCTGGGTTGTGTTTTCCATAGGCATTCAAATGTTAAATGGCTGAGATGAAGCAGCTGCTCCAATTAAATAATCCCTGAAGTTGTGATGCAACGTGGCCCTTGGGCACTTGTAGTCACTGAGTAGAACTCAGTGACATGGGAACCTGAGTGGGGGGCACTCAGATGTGTATTCTACAGTGATCAGTATTCTGAACAGAATGAATTTTTTAACTGGCACCTATGCTTTAGCCAAACAAGGCTATTTCATGCTGGAACAGTCTGTTAGATGTGGAGTCCATGCTTTTAGGTAGAGGCCTAGAGGTATCTGAGGGTTTATAGAACGTATTTTGCGCTTGTGTATTTTGTTTTGGGTTTCAATTGTACCAATTCAGATGCTTTGGGCTCCAAGCAAGGAAAAAACAAACTGAAACTGGCTTAAAAATAAAGAAACTGTATTATCTCATGAAACAATTCTTCAGGTGTTTGACTCCATGGGGATGATTTATTTGGGTATTCAAAGACGTCATCGATCCAGATTCTTTTAATTTTTCTGCCTTTCTGTCCTCCACAAGGCAAAGTGGCCCTCTGATCATGAGATCAGGTCAGCTTCTCTCATGATCTCAAGGTGCTGCCACACTTAGGCAGATATGACAATATCCAGCAAAAATATAAACCAAACGAGGGACTATGCCTTAGGGTGTGTCTCATCCTCTAGGAAAACTTAGAAACTCTCAAGATTTTTCACTTCTGATTACCCATAACTGAGTCACATGTGCATGTTTAAGTCAATATCTGTCAAGGGAAGGGGCCTACCACCACTGGCATGGGTGATAGGGATTCAGCCCATTTCTCAAGGAGGAATGTAGACTCCTAAACCAAGCTGGAGTTTCGTTAGAGAGGAGGAAGGCATAAAGGTTGTTGGGGTTTGGGTACTACATTAGCTTGATAGGGTAACTGTGACAAAATACTAGAGACTAGGTGGCTTAAACAACAAAAATTTATTTTCTCACAGCTTTCGAGGCTAGAAGTTTAAGATCAAGGTGTCAGCAGATTTGATTTCTTCTAAGGTCTGTCTTATTGGCTTGTAGATGGCCATCTTCACGTAGTCTTCCGTTTATATATGTCTGTGTCCAACTTTCCTCCTTTCATAAGGACACCAGTCATATCAAATTAGGCCCATCCACATGACCTTATTTTAACTCAATTACCTCCTTTAAAATTCCTGTCTCCAAATAGTCATATCCTGAACTCCATCATGTGAATTTGGGGAGACATAATCAGCACTTAACAGGTACCAGTGATAACTGCCACTAGTTATTTGCAGAGCATATAGAGAACTAAAAAGAAGAAAATCCAAATTACTTGTAATCTCATCACCCACAGGGACCCACTCTATATACCTTCTAGTCATTTCTTATGTGTACACAGCTAACACAGACATATGTCCTTTTTAACAAAATAGGATCCTACTGTGCATACTGTTTTGCAGTCTACTTTTTTTTTTTTTTGAGACGGAGTCTCGCTCTGTCACCCAGCCTGGAGTGCAGTGGTGCACCCAATCTCAGCTCATTGCAACCTCCGCCTCCCCAGTTCCAGAGATTCTCCTGCCTCAGCCTCCCAAGTAGCTGGGACTACAGGCACGTGCCACCATACCCGGCTAACTTTTGTATTTTTAGTAGAGACCATATTGGTCAGGCTGGTCTTGCACTCCTGACCTCATGATCTGCCCACCTTGGACTCCCAAAGTGCTGGGATTACAGGCATGAGCCACTGAGCCCAGCAGCAGCCTACTTTTTTATTTCATCATATCTTGAACATCTTTCCATGTCAATTACATTTTTTAACATATGGATTTACCACTGTTTTCTTAACTAATATGTGTTCTTAGGTACTTAGGGGGTCTCCACTTTTTATTATAAACAACACTGCAATGAACATCTTTATAACTAAATCATGTTGCATCTTTATCATTACTTTTTTTAAGATCAATTTCTAGAAGTGGAATTTGTCAGTTAATCTTCCCTGAAATGCCGAGTCAGGAAGCCCCAGGCTTTACATTTGTCGTGTCACCACAAGTTACCTTCACCACGAAATAGAGACCCAGAAAAGGCAGAGAAGTCCCCAGGGAGCTGCTCTTCTGCTCCACAGGATTCTTTAAGCCCCCAGAGAGTGAAGGATCTGTCATTCATTTTTTCACTCCATGTTTTGCTTTATAATTAAATTAAAGAAACACGTACAAAAATGCATGTTTTAGGGGCCACAAAGCAAAGAGCTTCACATTCATGTTCCTTTATCATCATGCTTTTATAAACAAGTTTCTAAGTCTAAAAAGAAAACAAAATATACACACATCATCATGGAAAAATATTCCATGCCTGGGATATAATGTGAGCACCAGAATGGGGTGATGTCTTAGTCCATTCAGGCTGCTATAACAAAATACCACAAACAGGGTGGCTTATGAACAACAGAGATTTATTTCTCACAATTGTACAGGCTGAGAAGTCCAAGATCAAGGCACCAGCAGATTTAGTGTCTGGTGAGAGCCTGCTTTTTCACAGATGTAACCTTCTGTCTGTGTCTTCACATGGTGGAAGGAAAGGCCTCTCCAAGGCCTCTTATAAGGACACTAATGCCATTCATGGGGGTTCTACCTCGTGACATAATTACCTCCCAAAGGCCCCACCATAATCACCTCGCAAAGTTCCCTAATACCATGACATTGGGGGTTAAGATTTCAACATATTAATTTGGAGGGTAGGAGAGACATAAACATTCAGTCCATTACACAGAAAGCACACAGGGCAGGGTGTGGGTTAATTTAAATGGTTGGCTCTGGCTCTGTGATTCTATACACTTGGTTCTCTCATATGTCACTGTCAACTATATTCATTTGCACAACAATAAAAACGATATTTGACATAAGAGGCTTCTGGAAGGTTAAGACTTTACATCCATATTAGGTTTATTTCCAAGTATTGAAAATGACCGTAGAATAATGTTGTTATTTATCAAGCCTCTTTCTAATAATTCTTATTTGAATTTTTAGATCAGTTCTTACAGTCATTTTTCTAAAAGGACTTTTACGTCTGCAGAGTCAAATGCGCCCTCTACTTAAAACCACCTACTACCCTCAAAATAATAAAAACTGGATGTAAGCTGTCTGAGGGCAGGGCCATTTCTGTTTTGTTCATTGCCTGGAGCATAGTTGATGCCTGATGAATATTTGTAAAGAGAAAAAATAATGATGCATAGGTAGCGTTTACAGAGCACTTGGCACGTGCCAAGAACTGTGCTAAGACTGCACATATATTATCTCATAGCAGTCCCATAAGGGAAGGGCTATCATTTCCTCCCATTAAACATAATGAAATGGAGGCTTAAAGGGGTTTTTTAAAATTTTCTCTTGGCTGGGCGTGGTGGCTCACGCCTGTAATCCTAGAACTTTGGGAGGCCGAGGCAGGCAGATCACGAGGTCAGGAGATGGAGATCATCCTGGATAACACGGTGAAACCCCATCTCTACTAAGAATACAAAAATTAGCCAGGGGTGGTGGTGGATGCCTGTAGTCCCAGCTACTCGGGAGGCTGAGGCAGGAGAATGGTGTGAACCCGGGAGGCAGAGCTTGCAGTGAGCCAAGATCGCGCCACTGCACTCCAGCCTGGGCGATAGAGCGAGACTCCGTCTAAAAAAAAAAAAGAAAGAAAATTTCTCGAAGTCAGATTTTTAGTATGCAGCAGAGTTGAAATTACAATCATGGTCTGAATTCTAAATATGTACTCTTAACTATGAGTCTATGAAGAAGAAATTCAAAATACTAGTAACACTCAGCACCTTAACAGAGGATAATCTCAAAGAGAAGCCATAGAATTGAAGATTTTGAGTGCCATAATGTCTCTCTGTATTTCCAAGAGGATTATGAAATGAATCATCCTCACCAATCATTGGACAATTCATTATTTCAGTCATTTCAACAAGGCAACAACCAATTGGCATAGTACATTTATTTTTAAAATAATCAAGGATTATGTAACAATTCTAAATATATATGCACCCTGCTCTGGAGCACCTAGATATATAAACCAAATACTATTAGAGGTAAAGAGAGAAATAGACCCTAACATAATAATAGCTGGAGACCTCAACACCCCACTTTCAGCATTGGACAGATCATCCAGACAGAATATCAACAAAGAAACACTGGACTTTATCTGCACTATAAACCAAATGGACCTGATTGATAGATATTTATGAACATTTTATCCAACAGCTGCAGAATACACATTCTTTTTCTGTTTGTTTGTTTTTTGAGACAGGATCTCACTCTATTGCCCAGGCTGGAGTGCAGTAACACGATCATAGCTCACTGCTGCCTAAATCTCCTGGGCTCATGCAAGCTTTCTTTTTTTTTTTTTTTTTTCCTAGACAGGGTCTGGCTCTGTCACCCAGGCTGGAGCACAGTGGTGCTAGCTGGTTCACTGCAACCTCTATCTCCTGGGTTCAAATGATTCTCATGCCTCAGCCTACCAAGTAGCTGAGGCAACAGGCATGCACCACATGCCTGGCTAATTTTTATATTTTTAGTAGAGATGGGGTTTCACCATGTTGGCCAGGCTGGTCTTGAACTCCTGGCCTCAAATGATCCACCAGCCTCAGCCTCCCAAAGTGTTGGGATTACAGGTATGAGCCACCATGCCTGGCCCCCTTAAGCGAGGGCTGAGTAGCAGGGAATATAGGCATGCCTCACCGTGCGTAGCTAATATATTTTGTAAAAGAGATAGGGTCTCACCTTGTTGCCCAGCTTGGTCTCAAAATCCTGGGCTCAAGCAATCCACCTGCCTCAGTCTCCCAAAGTGTTGGGATTACAGGCATGAGCCACAGCACCTGCCCAGAATACACATTCTTCTCCTCAGCCCATGGATTATTCTCAAGGATAGACCACAAATTAGGCCACAAAACAAGTCTTAAAAAATTGAAATTGTATCAAGCATCTTCTTTGACCACAATGGAACAAAACTATAAATCAATAACAAGAGGAGTTTTGGAAACTGTACAATCACACGGAAGCTAAATAGTATGTTCCTGAATGACCAGTGGGTCAATAAGGAAATTTTAAAATTTCTTGAAACAAATGAAAATGGAAACATAACATACCACAATCTATGGGACATAGCAAGAACAGTACTAAGAGGAAAGTTTATAGCAATAAGCACCAACATCAAGGAAGCAGAAAATCATCAAATAAACAACCTAATGATACCTCTTAAAGAACTAGAAAAGCAAGAGCAAGCCGAAATCAAAATTCCAAGAAGAAAAGAAATAATAAAAATCAGAGCAGAAGTCAATGAAATTAAAACAAAAAAATACAAAAAATCAATGAAACAAAAAGTTGATTTTGTGAAAAGATAAAAGATAAACAAAATTGACAAAATCTTAGCCAGGCTAAGAAAAAGACAGGATCCAAATAAATAAAATCAGAGATGAAAGAGACATTACAAGTGACACTGCAGAAATTCACAGGATTGTTGGAGACTACTATGAGCAATGATTTGCCGATAAATTGGTAAACCTAGAAGTGGACAAATTCCTAGACACATACAACTTACCAAGATTGAACCATGAAGAAATCCAAAACCTGAATAGACCAACAACAAGTAATGACAGTAAAGTAGTAATTAAAACTTTACCAACAAAAAAAAGCCCAGGACCCAGTGGCTTCACTCTTGTATTCTACCTAATTCTTTTTTTTTTTTTCTTTTGAGACAGAGTCTTGCTCTGTCACCCAGGCTGGAGTGCAGTGGTGCAATCTTAGCTCACTGCAACCTCTACCTCCCAGATTCAAGCAATCATCCTGTCTCAACCTCCTGAGTATCTTGGATTTCAACCTCCTAGCCCACCACCACTCCCAGCTAATTTTTTGTATTTTTAGAAGATACGGGGTTTCACCATGTTGGCCAGGCTGATCTCAAATTCCTGACCTCAGATGATCCACACTCCTCAGCCTCCCAAAGTGCTGGGATTACAGGTATGAGCCACCACGCCCTGCCCCTACCAAACATTTAAATAGGGACTAAAACTAACCCTCTTTAGTTTAGTTTTTTTAATAGTCAAACTATTTCAAAAAAATCAAGAAACAGGGAATACTTCCAAACTCATTCTACAAGTTCAGTATTATCCTGATACCAAAAAGACACAATGAAAAAAAATAAAAACTACAGGCCAGTATCTCTGAGGAACATAGATGCAAAAATCCTCAGCACAAGACTAGCAAACCAAATTTAACAACACACTAAAAAAAACATTAATCACGACTAAATGGGATTCATCCTAGGGATGCAAGGATGATTCAATATACACAAATCAATGAATGTAATAGATTGTATCAACAGAATGAAGGACAAAAACTATACGATTATTTAAATTGACACTGAAAAAGCATTCAATAAAATTCAACATTTATGATAAAACTTTATGATAAAACCTCTCACAAAATGGGGTACAGAACAACATACCTCAATATTATAAAAGCCATATCTGACAGACCCATGGCTAATATCATACTGAATGGGGAAAAACTGATAGGTTTTCCTCTAAGGTAGGGAACAAGACAAGGATGCCAACTTTTACCACCATTATTCAACATAGTACTGGAACTCCTAGCTAGAACAATTAGACAGAGAAAGAAATAAAGTGCATCCAAATTGGAAAAGAGGAAGTTAAATTATCCTCCTTTGCAGACAATATGATCTTATATTTAGAAAAACCTAAAGACTCCAGCAAAAAACTGTTAGCTCTGGTAAATAAATTCAGTAAAATTGCAGGATACAAAATCAACATACAATAATCAATAGCATTTCTATATGCTAACAGTGAACAATCTGAAAAAGAAACCAGGGAAGTAATTCCATTTATAATAGCTACAGATAAAATAAAATGCCTAGGAATAAACTTAACCAAAGAAAAAATCTCTATTATGAAGCTTCTAAAACATTGATAAAAAATTAAATAAGATGCACAAAAATGGAAAGATATTCCATGTTCATGGGCTGGAAGAATCAATATTGTTAAAATGTTCATACTATCTAAAGCAGTGTACAAATTTAATGCAATCCCTATCAAAATACTGATGACAGTCTTCACAGAAATAGAAAAAGATTATTAAAATTTATATGGAATCACAAAAGTCCCAGAATAGCCAAAGCCATCCTGAGCAAAAAGAACAAAGCTGGAGGAATCGAATTACCTGACTTCAAATTATACTACAGAGCTACAGTAATCAAAGCAGCATGGTATTTACATAAAAACAAACATGTAGAACAATGGAACAGAATAGAGAACCCAGCAATAAATCCACACATCTATAGTGAACTCATTTTTTACAAAGGTGCCAAGAACATACACTGGGAAAAGGATAGCCTCTCAAACAAATGATGATGGAAAAAATGGATATTTAGGACAGTAATTTTTAACCACAGGCAATTTTGCTCCCCAGGGGCACATGTGGCAATAGTTGGCAATATGTATGGTTGTCACAACCGGGGAAAGCATCTACTGGCATCTAGTGGTTAGAGGCCAGGGATGCTGCTGAACATTGTACAAGAGACAGTGAAACTGGACCTCTATCTCTTGCCATATACATAACTCAAGTAAAATGGATTAAAGACTTAAATATAAGACTGATGCTATGAAACTCCTGAAAGAAAACATTGAGTAAACTCTCCAGGACATTATTCTGGGCAAAGATTTCTTGAGTAATACCTCAAAAGCACAGGCAACCAAAGCAAAAATAGACAAGTGGGATTACATCAAGCTAAAAAGCTTCCTCACAGCAGAGGAAACAATCAACAATGTGAAGAGCCAAGCCACAGAATGGGAGAAAATATTTGCAAACTACTCATCTGACAAGGGATTGATAACCAGAATATACAAAGAGCTCAAACAACTCTATAGAAAAAAATCAAATAATTATATTTTAAAAAGAGCAAAAGGGACTAGGTGCAGTGACTCAAGCCTATAATCTCAGCACTTAGGGAGGCCAAGATGGGTGGATTCCTTGAGCCCAGACTTTCAAGACTAGCCTGGGAAACATGGCAAAAGCCTGTCTCTACAAAAATACAAACATTAGCCAGGTGTAATGGCGTGCGCCTATAGTCCCAGGTCCTAGGGAGGCTGAGGTGGGAGGATCTCTTGAGTCTGGGAGGTTGAGGTTGCAGTGAGCCATGATTTTTAGCTTGATATCACTGCACTCCAGCCTGGGCGGCAAAGCAAGACTCCATCTCAAAAATAAACAGGCCAGGCATGGTGGTTCACGCCTGTAATCCCAGTATTTTGGGAGGCCATGGCAGGCAGATCACAAGGTCAGGAGTTCAAGACCAGTCTGGCCAACATAGTGAAACCCAGTTTCTACTAAAAATACAAAAAATTAGCAAGGTATAGTGGTGTGCACCTGTATCTCAGCTACTTGGGAGGCTGAGGCAGGAGAATTGCTTGAACCCAGAAGGCGGAGGTTGTAGTGAGCCAAGACTAGGCCATTGCACTCCAACCTAGGCAACAGTGTGAGACTCTGTCTCAAATAAAATAAATAAATAATAAATAGGGCCGGGCGCAGTGGCTCATGCCTGTAATCCCAGCACTTTGGGAGGCTGAGGCGCGCGGATCACGAGGTCAGGAGATCGAGACCATCCTTGCTAACATGGAGAAACCCCGTCTGTACTAAAAATACAAAACAAAATTAGCCGGGCGTGGTGGTGGGCGCCTGTAGTCCCAACCACTCAGGAAGCTGAGGCAGAAGAATGACGTGAACCCGCGAGCGGAGGTTGCAGTGAGCTGAGATCGCGCCACTGCACTCCAGCCTGGGGGACAGAGTGAGACTCCGTCTCAAAAATAAATAAATAAATAAATAAACAAACAAACAAATAAATAAATAAATATTAAAAGGGCAGGCCGGGCATGGTGGCTCATGCCTGTAATCCCAACACTTTGGGAGGCCAAGGAGGGCAGATCACGAGGTCAGGAGATCGAGACCATCCTAGCTAACACGGTGAAACCCCGTCTGTACTAAAAATACAAAAAATTAGCTGGGCGTGGTGGCAGGCGCCTGTAGTCCCAGCCACTCGGGAGGCTGAGGTAGGAGAATGGCGTGAACCTGGGAGGCGGAGCCTGCAGTGAGCCGAGATCGCGCCACTGCACTCCATTCTGGGCAAGAGAGCGAGACTCCGTCTCAAAAAAAAAAAAAAGACAAAAGATCTGAATAGACGTTTCTCAAAAGAAGACATAGAAATGGACAAGCAGTGTATGAAAAAATGTTTAACATCATTAACCATCAGAGAAATGCAAATCAAAACTGCAATGAGATATCATCTCATCCCAGTTAAAATGGCTTTTATTCAAAAGACAGGCAATAATAAATGCTGGCAGGGATGTGGAGAAAAGGGAACCCGCATACACTGTCGGTGGGAATGTAAATTAGTACAGCTGCTGTGGAGAACAGTATGGAAGTTCCTCAAAAAACTAAAAATAGGGCTACCATATGATCCAGCAATCCCACTGCTAGGGATATATCCAAAAGAAAGAAAATCAGTATATCGAAGAAATATCTGCACTTCCATGTTTATGGCAGTACTGTTCACAATAGCCAAGATTTGGAATCTAAATGTCCATCAGCGGATGAATGGAGAAAGTAAATGTGGCACATATACACAATGGAATATTATTCAACCATTAAAAAAGAAAATCCTGTCATTTACAACAGCATGGATGGAACTGGAGGACGTTATGTTAAGTGAAACAAGCCTTGCACAGAAAGACAAATTGTGCATATTCTCATATGTGGGACCCCACTTAGCCCCTGGTAATATATATTGTTAAAATTAAAACAATGGATCTCATGGAAATAGTAGAATGATTGTTACCAGATGCTAGGAAGGGTAGTGAGGATAAAGTGGGGAAGGTTAATGGGTACAAAAATATAGTTAGATAGTATAAATAATATCTAGAATTTGGTAGTATAACAGGTGACTATAGTCAATAATAATTTATTGTATATTTCAAAACAACTAAAAGGCTGAAACTAGAATGTTCCTAACACAAAGAAATGATAAATGCTTGAGTAGATGGATACCCCAATTACCCTGATTTTATTGTTACACGTTGTATGCCTGTATCAAAACATTACATGCGCCCCATAAATGTATACACCTATTATACACCAATGATCATTAAAAAATAAAAAAAAAATCAAGGCGATAAACCTAATCCTTCTGAAACTCATTTGGAAGGAATGCAAGATCAAGGACCCCAAGGCCGTGAGTACGTACAGAAGCAGTATAGTAATCGGTAGGTATGTACTGCTGCATTTCCCCCATGCAGTCAGTGATACCTACTGGATATCTACAAAGCATCTGTCACAAGAGACAACAGAGGAGAAGTTTATCATACAATCCCCTTCTTTAAAGAACTTCATTCTGGCTAGGCGCAGTGGCTCATGCCTGTAATTGCAGCTCTTTGGCAGGCCAAAGTGGGAGGATTGCTTGAACCCAGGAGCTGAGGCTGCAGTGAGCTATGACTGCACAACTGCACTCCAGCCTAGGTGACAGAGTCCCTGTCTCAAACAAACAAACAAACTTCATTCCATTTGCACAGTTAAGACAAACACATGTGAAGTAGTATATATACTCGGGAGCTAAGTGGGGCCTCCAAAATGTAATTTAATTGTGTCAACCACCCTGTAAGGTAGGGATGGCTGTCCCCATTATGCTACTGAGGAGACAAAGCATAGAGAGACTAAACGAGTTGCCCATGTAACACAGCTCATATGTAGGAGTGTCAGGGCTGTACCCACATTCTTCTGATCCTGAAGTCCATTCACGGACCCACCAGAGCTTACTGCTTCCAAATCAAGAGGACACAAATAAGGGCCGAATAAATCAGGAAACATTATATGAAGCAATGGGACTTATGCCTGACCTTGAAAGGCAAGCAACAGTTGGACAGGCAGAAACTAAAAGGTATGACACCATAAGATGCAGGAAAGCATGCACAAAAGCCCAACTGTGAGATTTAGCTTAATACAAGAGGACTAGGAGAGCAGGGAGGTAGTGACTGATTGATGGGATGAAGCGTGAAACCAGGAGGAGGTGGGAGCAGAAGTGACTTGAAATCACGTGGGGCCGTTGACAGGTGTGAGGAGAGTTTGAACATGGTGTGATGGGCAGTAGAGAACCATGGGACTTTTAGGAGCATGGAAGTGATATCAAAAGTCACAGTTTAGGACAGTAATTCCTAACCACAGGCAATTTTGTTCCCCAGGGGCACATGTGGCAATACTGGAGACACTTATGGTTGCCACAACTGGGGAAGGCATCTAGTGGTTAGAGGCTGGGGATGCTGCTAAACACTGTACAATGCACAGAACAGCCCCCACGACAAAGAATTATCCACACAAAATGACAGTAGTAACAAAGTTGAGAAACCTGGCTTTAGGAAGATAGTCTGGCAGTGGCTGCCAAGATGGAACAGAGAGAAGAGGTCAAGAGCCCAGGGGAGATGCTCATTCAGGGAGATGGGAGTGAGATGAGGGACCAGAAGGGGAGAATGAACAGGAAATGGCAAACCCTCCAAGTAGTTCAAGGGAAAAAGAAAGATGCAATTTCTAATCCCTCTTACAGGAAGTTTTCTACAAAATGTGGAAAACTGCACTTAAGAACTTTTTCTTTTTCTTTTTTTTTTTTAAGATGGAGTTTTGAGCCCAGGCTGGGGTGCAATGGCGTGATCTCAGCTCACCGCAACTTCCTCCTCCCAGGTTCAAGCGATTCTCCTGCCTCAGCCTCCCGAGTAGCCAGGATTGCAGGCATGCGCCACCATGTCCGGCTAATTTTATATTTTTAGTAGAGACGCGGTTTCTCTATGTTGGTCAGGCTGGTTCTCAAACTCCTGACCTCAGGTGATTCGCCCGCCTCAGCCTCCCAAAGTGCTGGGATTACATGCATGAGACACCACGCCTGGTCAAGACTTTTTTTCTTTTAAATCATCTGAGGGCACCTTATTTTCTGATCTAAAAAATTGTAAATAATACACAACCCCAAGAAAATCACCACCTTGAGAGTGTAAGGCACAAACCTTTAACTATTATCAGTAACATTTTCTGTCTTTTTGTTAGAACAGAATCTGAAGCAAATTTGGCAAAATGTTAACATCTGTTAAATTTGGATGATTTGGTACATGGTTGTCTGTAATATTATTTTCTATACTTTATAGATACTTGAAAATTCTCACGACTAAAAAAAACAGGGTGGGGGAAGGAAGAAAAAGAAAGTCTTAGAGGGGCAGTTAATAACTTATACTAGAATTTTTCTTGGTATTTTAAAATATCATTTGTTAAATTACAGAAGTTATATGTGAATATGTGCTCATTGTAAAAACCATTCAACAGGCCGGGCGCAGTGGCTCACGCTTGTAATCCCAGCACTTTGGGAGGCCGAGGCGGGCGGATCACGAGGTCAGGAGATGGAGACCACAGTGAAACCCCATCTCTACTAAAAATACAAAAAAATTAGCCGGGCTTGGCGGCGGGCGCCTGTAGTCTCAGCTACCAGAGAGGCTGAGGCAGGAGAATGGCGTGAACCCGGGAGGCGGAGCCTGCAGTGAGCCGAGATTGCGCCACTGCACTCCAGCCTGGGCGACAGAGCGAGACTCCGTCTCACAAAAAAAAAGAAAAAAAAACCATTCAACAATACAAAAAATAAAAAATAAAAAATAGAAATTCCCCTTTCATTTTATTTCAATCCTTTTTCTCTCTCCTTAGGTAAATACTGCTAAATGTTAGTGTGTGTGTGTGTGTGTGTGTGTGTGTGTGTGTGTATGTGTGTATTGTGTATATATACACATTATACTACATATATATGTATATAGTACTATATACATATACATGTATTATATACTATATACATATATGTATATAGTATATAATACATATACATGTAATAATATATGTAATATAGGATATTGCATATATTATACTATATATAGTATAATACATATAATATATACTATATACATTAATGTATATAGTATATACACCATATACACAATATATAGTATATATACCATACATATACAATAATATGTATGGTATATACATATAATATATACTATATACATTAATGTATATACATGTATATGTAGTATAATGTGTATATGTATATAGTATTATATAGTATATAGTATATATATAGTATGTATATAGTATAATGTGTATGTATATAGTATATGTATATATACCATACATATTATTGTATATGTATGGTATATATACTATATATTGTGTATATGGTGTATATACTATATACATTAATGTATATAGTATATATTATATGTATTATACTATATATAGTATAATATATGCAATATCCTATATTACATATATTATACTATATATGTATATACAGTATACATATATAGTATAATACATGTATTATACTATACGTATATATAATACATATATACTATGTACATATATGTATATACAATACATATATACTATGTGCATATATGTATATACAACGCACATATACTATGTGCATATATGTATATACAACGCACATATACTATGTGCATATATGTATATACAACGCACATATACTATGTGCATATATGTATATACAACGCATATATACTATGTGCATATATGTATATATAATGCATATATACTATGTGCATATATGTATATACAACGCATATATACTATGTGCATATATGTATATACAATGCATATATACTATGTGCATATATGTATATATAACGCATATATACTATGTGCATATATGTATATACAACGCATATATACTATGTGCATATATGTATCTACAACGCACATATACTATGTGCATATATGTATATACAACGCATATATACTATGTGCATATATGTATATACAACGCATATATACTATGTGCATATATGTATATACAACGCATATATACTATGTGCATATATGTATATATAATGCATATATACTATGTGCATATATGTATATATAATGCATAATACATATATACTATATACACATTATATATACACACTAACATATATACTAACATTAGTATATTACTAGTATATTACCATTAGATATATACTAATATTAGTATAGCATTTGTGTGTTTATATGTATACACACACATTCACTAACAGCATGTATACATAGGTGTGTGTGTGTATATACACACACACACTAACATTAGTGAGTGTGTATATATATTGATATGATTTGGCTCTGTGTCCCCACCCTAAATTTCATCTAGAATTGTAATCCCGACATGTCGAGGGAGGGACCTGGTGGGAGGTGACTGGATCATGGAGGTGGTTTTCCCCATGCTGTTCTCATGATAGTGAGGGAGTTCTCATGAGATCTGCTGATTTAAAAGTGGCAGTTTCCCGTGCACACTCTCTCTTCTGCCACCATGTAAGACATGCCTTGTTTCCCCTTCTCCTTCTGCCATGATTATAAGTTTCTTGAGGCCTCCTCAACCATGTGGAACTGTGAGTCAATTAAGCCTCTTTCTTTGTAAATTACTCAGTCTCAGGTATACTTTATAGCAATATGAAAATGGAACATATAAATATAGTCACATAGAATAATATCTTATATATGTGTGTGTGTGTAAATACATATATATGCCCCTAGTTATTTTCCTATGCATTTGTAGAAAGGAAGGAAGGGAGGAAAGGGGAGACAGGGAAGAAGGGAGGGAAGAAGAGAGAAAAAGAGATTTATGAGATATCTTGATAGATATCTAGATAGCTATCTACCTATCCATCTATCTTATGAGGGACCACAACACACAGGCAACATGTTTTCACATTAACACATTTTAGAGGGTTGCTCTTCCATGACAATTTATAAAGATCTACCTCTTTCTTTTTACTTCTTCAGAATATTTCATAGTATAAATGTACCATAATTTGTTTACTACTAAGATTGCTATATATTTAGGTTGATTCCAATGTTTTGCTATTTCAAACAATCCTGGAACATATAACTTTGTGTTCATATATAAGGATTTTTGTAGGGGAGATTCCTAGAAATATAATTTTTGGATCAAAGGGTATATACATTTCTGGTGTTGATATACAGTAAGATTGTGCCCCCCCTGCAAAAAACTGTGGGCTCTTCATTTCTCTAAACCCTCACAGATGCTGTATGCAATCAACCTTTAAACATTTTTTCACAATTACCAAAACTGCATCCAAAAACTACTCCACAGACATATTTACACTTATGGGAAGTCATGAATGTAAACTGCACTGTTAATGGAAAAATACTAAAATATGTTTTAGACCCTGGAAAGAAAGGTGGGAGGGAGGCAGGGAGGGAGGGAGGCAGGGAGGGAAGGAAGGAAGGAAGGAAGGAAGGAAGGAAGGAAGGAAGGAAGGAAGGAAGGAAGGAAAGAAAGAAGAAAGAAAGAAGAAAGAAAGAAAGAAAGAAAGAAAGAAAGAAAGAAAGAAGAAAAGAAAGAAAGAAAGAAAGAAAGAAGAAAAGAAAGAAAGAAGAAAAGAAAGAAAGAAAGAAAGAAAGAAAGAAAGAAAGAAAGAAAGAAAGAAAGAAAGGTGGGAGGTAGGGAGGGAAGGAGGGAAGGAAGGAAAAGTGGGAGAGAAGAAAGAAAGAAGGAAAGAAAGAAAGAAAGAAAGAAAGAAAGAAAGAAAGAAAAGAAAGAAAGGTGGGAGGGAGGGAAGGAAGGAAGGAAGGAAGGAGAAGGAAGGAAGGAAGGAAAAAGAAAGAAAGAAAGGAAAGAACGAAAGAAAGAAAGGAAGAAAGAAAAAAGAAAGAAAGAACGAAAGAAAGAAAGAAAGAAGAAAGAAAGAAGAAAGAAAGAAAGAAAGAAAGAGAAAGAAAGAAAGAAAGAAAGAAAGAAAGAAAGAAAGAAAGAAAGAAAGAAAGAAAAAGAAAGAAAGGAAAGGACTATCAGAGAGCTTGGAGTTGGGGGAAGAATAATAAAACAAAACCCATATTCCTAGGTTGCTAAGACTTGCACCCAGATCTGTCAGCCTACAGAGTCCGATGTCATAACCATGGAACTCTACTGTCTCCCAAGCCTGAAAGTGCTATAAAATGACTCTTGAAATTTTAAAATCTCACATTTCTGTGTAGCTTTCTTTTCCCAGATGCGCATGCACACCATTTCTCTTCCCAATCAGCAGTGTGTGTGTGTGTGTGTGTGTGTGTGCACCTGTATGTTTTCTTTTTACTTTCTCCATGATAAATTTTTCCAGGTTGTCTCAATAATTCAATACACAAATGTCCTATTCTACATTTTAGATATTCCTGTATCCAAATGTATTTTTTATAAAGCAGCTTTTACCTCCATGGGCCCAACTGAAATTTTTTTACATTTTAAAACCATAGGCATATGATAAACGTTTCACCTGCTTCCCAACTTTCTCTCCCATATGGAAACAGAAGCAGATATGTAGACTGCTTTCCTACATCCAAGTAAATAAAGATAAAATCTCTTTGGAGACATACCATTTTGATAATGATCTTTTCCTACCCAAATTTCCATACTTGAAATTCTAAAGGGATCTAGAAAAGCAGTTCCATCCAATAAACAATGTTTGCATAGTTCTCCTTGCTAGAACTCCTTTGGAGATAACTCTGGAGATAAGTGTAAGTATAAATTGGATTCAAAAAGCAACTGCCACGTAAAGAAATCTGTTTCTAAGAGCAACTGAAATTACAAGAGTCATGTGAAAGAGTGCTGAGAACACCATCTTTCCCCGAGCCCAGAGTTTGTCTCTTTTCTAAGTTACGTATCTGTTGTTTTGATGCAATTTCTTCTGATCTATATGTTGCGCTACTAAGGCAGCTGAAGAGGTGATAAAGTTTATTTGAACTGGGCAGTGGAAGCATGAACAGACAGCTTGGATCAAGTCAGAGGACACATACGAGTAGATTCAAAAGACACTGGCAGTTTAGCTTAACTCTAGATTATCTCTTACATGGAATTGCCAGTGCCAGCTACTGCATGGGAGTTATATTGCTTTCTTTAAATATTCATAAAGCCAGCAATAGCTGACACTCATGGATCTTCTAAAGTAGAAAGGTTCCCAAAAGCATGTTTAAAATATAACTTGTTAAGAAACAAATCTAAAGGATAATGTCCAACGATATCCAGCAATTTACACTTCTATGGGAAAATGGCTATCGCTGGAGTTGTTCTCTGTGCCAGGCCCTTTTTATATATACTTGTTATCATCTGCAGGGCAAGTATTAGTATCCATATTTAGAGAGGAGAAAGCAGTCCCAGGAAGAAAGGCTGAGTTATCCAAAGGCACACAGCTGATGACAATCGTGTTTATCTGGTACCAATCCCTGGGCTATTTTTTACTCTACTAGGCTTATTAACTTTCTTTCCCGAAGACTCCTTCTCCAGAACACTCCTCAGTAACTTCTTGGACTTCACAATTTTGTGTTGATTTACGTCTTCATCTTTCTAACAAGGAATCAGATTCCCTCAATAATTTCATTTCAGGCTATTTGTCATCAAGCTAACAACAAATGACTCCTTCAGGATGGAGTTATGTCGATGTGTCTACTAATCACTCTCCTGGTTTGCAGATCTTGGTTACATTCAGTCTCTGGTCACAGAAGAGGCACTTTTGATCTCATATGATAGTTTGTGGGGCAGGCATAGGAATTATGAAGGACATGTTCTATCCTCCTGCCTCTGTCAGCCAAGAAGACCTTGGTCATCTGTCATGCATGGTAACCTTCTCTACAGAGCTCAGGCTTGGCCTCAGAATCCTTCTCAATCTGACACCCCACACAAACCAATCCATTAAAACTGACAAGTGAGAAGAAATTCAGTTGCCATCACCTATATAGGAAAAACTTCTTTATGCCTACCAGTTACAGAAACCTTTCTTAATTAGTAAAATGTCCCAAAATAATAACTTCCAAGGATACACAGCTAGAATTCAAATTATCTTATGAAGTCAAAATTTAACCCATAATCAAGAAGAATTTGTAATTAAATCAGAGAGCTGGCTAAATAGGCATTAAAGTTTACTTTAAATATAACCAAAGAGGCACCTAGGGCTATAGCTCAAAAGAAAAACAGAGGTATCTGGAAACCCAAATTCTTCGTCTGCTTTTATTGGGACTTGGGTTAGTATATCAAATGCAACTCAGAATCAACCAATTAATCAAAGGAGCTGTTAAAAATCATCTGATTATCGGCTGGGCGCGGTGGCTCATGCCTGTAATCCCAGCACTTTGGGAGGCCAAGGTGGGTGGATCACGAGGTCAGGAGTTCGAGACCAGCCTGACCAACATGGTGAAACCCCATCTCTACTAAAAATACAGAAATGAGCTGAGCATGGTGGCGGACGCCTGTAATCCCAGCTCCTCAGGAGGCTGAGGCAGGAGAATCGCTTGAACCCAGTAGGCGGAGGTTGCAGTGAGCCAAGATCACACCATTGCACTCCAGCCTGGGAGACAGAGTGAGACTCCATCTCAAAAAAAAAATTAAAAAAAAAAAAAAAAAAACATTTGCTTATCTACAAGGAACTTAAACAAATTTACAAGAAAAAAAAACATCAAAAAGTGGGTACTTTTTGAACAGACTATAAACAGACACTTCATAGTCTATGAACAGACACTTCTCAAAAGAAGACGTTTATGTGGCCAACAAACTATGAAAAAAAGCTCATCGTCACTGGTTATTAGAGAAATGCAAATCAAAACCACAGTGAGATACCATCTCATGCCAGTTAGAATGGGGATCATTAAAAAGTCTGGAAACAACAGATGGCTAGCGAGGATGTGGAGAAATAAGAATGCTTTTACACTGTTGGTGGGTGTGTAAATTAGTTCAACCATTGTGGAAGACAGTGTGGCGATTTCTCAAGGATCTAGAACCAGAAATACCATTTGACCCATGAATCCCATTACTGGATATATACCCAAAGGATTTATAAATCATTCTACTATAAAGACACATGCACACTTATGGCAATTGCAAAGACTTGAAACCAACCCAAATGCCCTTCAATGATAGACTGGATAAAGAAAGTGTGGCACATATACAGCATGGAATAATATGCGGCCATAAAAAAGAATGAGTTTACGTCCTTTGCGGGGACATGGATGAAGCTGGAAACCATCATCCTCAGCAAACTAACACAGGAACAAAAAACCAAACACCACATGTTCTCACTCATAAGTGGGAATTGAACAATGAGAACACATGGATACAGGGAGGGGAACATCACACACCAGGGGTCTGTCGGGGGTAAGGGGAGGGAGAGCATTAGGGCAAATACCTAATGCATGTGGGGCTTAAAACCTACATGATAGGTTGATAGATGCAGCAAACCACCATAGGCACATGTATACCTATTTAACAAACCTGCATGTTCAGCACATGTATCCCAGAATTAAAGTAAAAATTTATTTTAATTTTCTGATTATAAATCCAGGGAGATCAAATTTTCTCTTCTCTTGTTCAAGGGACCTTTTTATTTTTTTTCATTCACGTAACAAAGGCTTACTGAGTGCCAGCCCTCTGCCAGCCACAGTGCTTGATGCTGAGGTTGCCAGCAATGACTGTGGCAGAGGGTATCTCTGCCCTCACTGAGTGCTCAGTTTAGCCGTCTTCACTCATGCATGCATCCCTGGGCAGTAGCCTCCTGCTGGAAGCTCAGCCATGGCCTAAGGGGAGAGGCCCATAAGCCTCCAGTCTCTTGCTGTAGCTGCTGCTCCAGACAGCTCCAAACACTTCCTCATATCTCTTTTTTTAACCACGTGGTGCATTTAACAGCCAACCTGATAAATCTAAAGGAAAAAAGTTGTAAGCACAAATACGATTTTTCAAGTGTTGGGAAAAGCCACGTTATTTCATGGAGAACTCCACTGTAATTCCTTGAAATCTTTAGTTACTCTAAATTGAGTGTAGCAGGCACATACTTAAATGTTTGGAAAATTTTACCTTACTTAATTTCTCTAATTTTTTTAAAGAGAAAGAAACAAGATTAAGGGAAATGGGAGTATGTGTTAAAGGGTGGGAAGAAGTTAGAGAAGTAAATACTGAGTATTTATTCCCACAAGTGAAATGTGAATTTTTCCTTTGAGCTCCTCAGTGGACTTTGGCATAGTTTTGTGACTTGGGTATTTAAAATATTTGAATATTTAAGCTATAGGTTTTATTGTAAATGAACATAACACTAGAATGTGATCCCTGCTACAGTATATACTCTCTGTAGGCAGGGATTATATCCATCCTCAGCACCCAACATAATGCCTGGTGCAGAGGAGTCACTTGATAACTATTTAAGGAGTCAATAAATAAGCAAACAACTGATCAGGAGACTATGGAATTATAATTACTAGACACTACTTTCTATATTTAGCATTTTCCTTTTACCTTTGCATTTGATTTAAGATTGCACTGCTCCAGTGCTTTCTCTATCAATTTCAATGTACATAAAATTTTCTTTGGACATTACTTGGCTTAGGTGATTTCCTTCCTGGCATTTTCGTGCTTTGATCTGGAAAAAAAACTTGTCTGCAGCTTTGAAGGATACTATAAACCTGAAAATACATTTTAAAATATTGGTTTTACATTTCAGGGCTACAATAAATAAAAGACTGATTTACAAAATGCAGTCTCATCTTGAAGAATATGATGGAAAAAGAAAACTTGACTAAACCCAGGGCTCCAATCCTAAAGGCAGATGGATTCCAGCCACGCTTCTCCTAACACACTGGCCTTCAGAGCAAAAAACTATGGAGGAAGGAATTGTACCAAAATCCTCAGCCTGCACAGCCTCCTGGGAAGACGGGGACTGTTATGGACAGAATGTTTGTCTTCCTCCGAAATTCATATGTTGAAATCCTAACACGCAATGTGATGGTATTTGGAGGTAGAGCCTTTGGGAGGTAATTGGGTCACGAGGGTGAAATCCTCATAAATGGGATTAGTGAGTGCCCTTACAAGAAGAAACCAGAAAGCTAACTAGCTCTTTATCTGCCATTTCAAGAGAAATGGGAAGTTTACAGTCCAGAAGAGGGCCCTCAGCAGAACCCAACTATGCTGGCATCCTGATCTCAAACTTCCAGCCTCCAGAACTGTGAGACTATTTCTGTTGTTTATAAGCCACCAGTCTATCGTACTTTGTTATAGCAGCCCAAACCGGTTAAGACAGGGAACAAATGGACATCTGCTGATTTTGCCTGCTGAGAATTCTTGCTCTGTTAGGTAAAAGCACCTTGACTTTCCTTTGAATATACAGAAACCACTGAAAGCAGTTTTGGTGGACTGTCAATCATAGCCCTACCTAGTCCAGAGATGAACACATTCAATGAGCAAGACCAATCAAATGTTTTCTTCTAGGAATCTGAATCATGAACTGTAAAACACAAGGACAGAAAAAGATTACAACATAATCATTCCAACAGTGTTCTTAGTTTCTGATTCCTATATTTCAGGACCTGTGTAGATTCTTATCCTTTGAGCTACCTCATATCTTTCCTTTAAATCCTTGTTTTGATTTTATTTTTGTGTTTTATTTAGACTGACTGGAATCGGTTGTTTTTGCTGCTCACAACCAAAAAATCCTGTTCATGCTGAAACTAAGGTTCCGACTACTTTGAAGTTAAAAGTTATCGAAAATTATCTGGTGGCTTGAGGTTAAGATAGAGCATGGTAAGACCTACTTTAAACCCAATGTCACAATTTAAAAAAATAGTACATGGAAGTAACAAATACAGAAGACATTTTCTTATGTGATGAGAGCAGGCATTTCAGACCTGACATGGCCCCACTCTGAGCCCATTGATGAGCTCAGGGATTAGAGTCCTTTCTACCCCAGATTCCTTACTCCATGCAAAATGCTAGGATCCCCACTTTAACAGGTACTTCTATGGAATGCAGAGGCCATTTGGAAGCTATGTCCTCTCATTGGGCTCTGCATGTGTGTGCTTTGCACTGAGTACTTGCTGATTCAATGTTATAATGAGGAAAAGACCATTTTAAACCAAGTCCAAGTCATCCTTTTCTCCAGGATCCAAGTTCAGTCCACTTTTTGTGGCCTGGCCCAGCCCAGGGATGGCTGTGATCAAGGTCATAGAGATGGGAAGAAGGTAAAAGGAGGCTCCCAAGAGGGAATATTGTGTAGTTGAGAAGGACCATGAGTACTGACCTCTGTACCAGGAGTCAGTTGGATGGAAACTTTTAAAATAGGCCCAGTAGGCAGCTAAATCAGAACCTGCCTCATGCATCCCTGCTTCTTAGTGGTAAACATCAACCCACAGGAACTGGCAGTATGCAAAAAACTAATGAGCTATAACCCTCAGGCCCACCAGTCCAGCAAAGGGCCCTGTTCCTTAAGTGTAACTCGGAGTGAAGATGTGCACCCCCTTGAGGGGCTATTGAGGCCTACTTTGGGGTTGGCTGCAGCAAGAGCAGCAAGAAAAGCCACCAGGGCAGGCAGATCGGCCCAAGCCACAACTCTTTCAACTACAGATAAACATTCCAAGTGCTGGTTTTGCCAGCAGCAGCAGCATGAATGAGAGATCATAAAAAGCAGGCACATGTGGCCACTTGGGTGTCTTTTCAAATGCACAGGTTTTATTAGGAGATGGTGCCAGGTCTCTAGATCTGACAGGAGCAGCAAATTCTGGAGCAGGCAGCATCCTGGGCAATGGTTGAGAGTGCTCAAGCCTCCAAGAGACACACACAAATTGTACACCTGAGGTGACAGCCCTCAGAACCAACCCTGAAGATCTGGGAGCTATTAAGAAAAGAAATCCTAGACAGAGGAAAATGAGTAACAGCAGACTTGAGGGGAAGATAACCAGTTTGTTTGGTGCACTGCTGAGTTTGCTGTGTGACATAGAATATATATCCCCGCCAAATCTCATGTTGAATTGTAATTCCCAATGTTGAAGGTGGGCCTGGTGGGAGATGTTTGGGTCATAGGAGTAGAACCCTCATGGCTTGGTGCTGTCCTCACAATAGTGAGTGAGTTCACACAAGATCTGGTCGTTTAAGTGTGTGGCACCTCCTTACCACTCTCTCTGCTCTTGCTTTCGCCATGTGATGTGCCTGCTCTGGCTCCTGCTTTGCCTTCACCATGAGTAAAAGCTCTCTGAGGCCTCCCCAGAAGCCGAGCAGATGCTAGTGCCATGCTTGTGCAGCCTGCAGAAACATAAGCCAATTAAATCTCTTTTCTTTATAAATTATCCAGTCTCAGCTATTCCTTTATAGCAATGCAAGAATGACCCAATGCAGAAAGTTGGTACCAGGGAGTGGGCATTTCTATAAAGATACCTGAAAATGTGGAAGCAACTTTGGAACTGGGTAATGGGAAGAGTTTGGATGGCTCAGAAGAAGACAGGAAGACAAGGGAAAGTTTGGAATTTTTAATAGCCTGGTTAAAATCCTAATAGTGATATGGACAAGAAAGTCCAGGCTTATGAGGTCTCAAATGGAAATGAGGAATTTTATTGGGAGCTAGAGCAAAGGTCACCCATTTTATGCTTCAGCCAAGAACTTGGCTGCATTCTGTTCATGCCCTAGGGTTCTATGAAAGTTTGAGCTTCAGAGTGATGGTTTTGGATATCTGGCAGAAGAAATTTCTAAGTAGCAAAGCATTTGAGAAGTGGCATGGCTTCTTCTAATAACCTATGCTCAGAGTTGGTAGCAAATAAATGATTTAAAGCGGGAATTTATATTTAAAGGGAAAGCAGAGCATAAAATTTGGAAAATTTGCAGCCTGGCCATGTGGCAGAGAAAGAAAAAGCTTTTTCAGGAGAGAAAGTCGAGCAGGCTGTAGCGTAATAATTTGCTAGAGAAATTTGCATAACTAAAAATGAGCCAAGTGCTAATAGCCAAGACAATGGAAAAAAGGTCTTGAAGGCATTTCACAGATCTCTGAGGCCGTCTCTCCCGTCACAGGCCCTTAGGCCTAGGAAGACTGAATAGATTTATGGGCTAGGTCCCCAGCCCCACTGCCCTATGCAGTCTTTGGGACAGTGCTCCCTGTGTCCCTGGGACAATGCTCCCTACATCCGGGCACTCTGGCTCCAACTCAGCTCAAAGGGCCCCAGATACAACTTGGACTCCTGCTTCAGAGGGTGCAAGCCATAAGACTTGGTGGCTTCCACATGGCATTAAGCCTGTAGGTGCACAGAGTGCAATAGAGAAGGGGGCTTGGCAGCCTCTATCTTGATTTCAGAGGGTGTATGAGAAAGCCAGGGGTGGAGTCCTCACAGAGAACCTCCACTAGAGCAGAACAGAGGGGAAGTGTAGGGTTGGGTGCCCCACACAGAGTCCCCACTGGGACACTTTCTAGTGGAGCTGTGGGAAAGGGGCCACCATCCTCCAGATCCCAGAATGGTAGATCCACTGGCAGCTTGCACCCTGCACCTGGAAAAGCCACTGGCACTCAACAATCTGTGATAGCAGCCATGCAGGTTGAACTCTGCAAAGCCACAGGGGTGAAGCTGCCCAAGGCTGGGGAGCCCAACCTTTGCACCAGTGTACTCTGAATGTGGGATATGTAGTCAAAGAAGATTATTTTGGAGCTTTAAGATTTAATGACTGCCCTGTTGGATTTTGAACTTGCAGGGTCATAGGTAGAAGGAATGCATTTCCACATGAGATTTTGGACTTGGGACTTTTGACTGAGTTGATGCTGGAACAAGTTAAGATTTTGGGGGGCTGTTGAGAAGCCATGATTGTATTTTGTAATGTAATAAGGACATGACATTTGAGGGGCCAGGGACAGAATTATATAGTTTGAATATATGTCCCTGCCAAATCTCATGTTGGATTGCCAATCCCCAATGTTGAAAGTAGGGCCTGGTGGGAGGTGTTTGCGTCATAGGAGCAGATCCCTCGTGGCTTGGTGCTGTCCTTGCAATAGTGAGTTAGTTCTCACAAGATCTGGTTGTGTTGCACCTCCCACAACTTCACTCTCTCTTTGCTTTCACCATGCGAAGTGCCTGCTCCTGCTTCACCTTCTGCTATGAGTAAAAGCCCTGAGGCCTCCCCAGAAGCTGACTAGATGCTGGTACCATGCTTGTACAACCTGCAGAACCATGAGCCGATTAAATCTCTTTTTTTAATAAATTGCTCAGTCTCTGGTATTTCTTTATAGTAGTGCAAGAATGGCCTAATACACTGTGTCTGCAGGATATAAAGGCAGAAATATCTACTTGGTAGTTGTTTAATAGGTTGGAGTCCAAGAGAAATGTCAAAGCTGAAGACATGGGTATAGGTAGGAGTCGAAGACATGGAAATGAATGGTGTGCACCAGAGAAAATGCATCAGGAGAGGAAAGTGAAAGGTTAAGGAAACTTGGATAATTCCAAAATTTAAAAAATTATAATATGAAGAAGAAAAGAGAAGGGGTGATCAAAGATCAAGTTTCTAAATCTCAGCACAATTGATATTTGGGCCCACATAATCCTTTGTCTCAGAGGGCTGTCCTTGGCATTTGTTTAGCAACAGCCCTGGCCTCTGCTCACTAGAAGCACTCTCCTCCCTGTTTTGACAATCAAAAATGCCTCCAGATACTCCCAAATGTCTTTTGCGGGTAAAATTGTCCCTGATCGAAAACCATTGGTCAAAGATCTAAGAGGAAAACAGGAAACAAAGTATGTTACAGAAGCCAAGGGCTTGAAAAATAATTAACAATGTTAAAATCCTAAGAGATATTGAGTAAAATGAGAACCAAAGGCACCAGTGTTTGGCCAGAAAGTCATTGGTGAACCAATCAAAAGCAGTTTCAATGGAACAATTAAAGAAGGGCACCAGACTGGCTGAATGTCCATCCAACAAATAAACAGTAAATGACATTCACCCGTTAAAAGGGTATTTGGTTGAACTAGGTGATCATTTTAAGGTTCCTTCCAACCCTGAAATTGTGTCATTCCAAATGGTCTCCAAGGAAGATCTTTCAGGATCCCTCAAGCCCTGGGCTGCTGGTGGCTGCTCACAAGTTGACATGTCAAACTAGCATGTCTCTGCTTGCCTTACTCAGGTCACAGGAAATAAAAATCCAAGGGGAATTGCTATGCGATCTGGACCCAATGCATGATAAAAACTAAAATATGGTTTTCTTCATGTCATCACATAACCAACTGTTAAGCAATAGAATGTGTTAGACTTTAAAGGCAGTTGCGATTTGGAGAGAGGCTGAGTTCATAAGTGAAGTCCAGGTTTAAGGTTGGTCTGAGGAGAAAGGGCCATGGGGCTGAAGTTGCCCAGGGTCTGCTGGAAGTATGAGAGCATTGTCAGGTGTATTAGTCCATTTTCACACTACTATAAAGATACTACCCAAGACTGGGTAATTTATAAAGGAAAGAGGTTTCATTGACTCACAGTTCTGCATGGCTAGCAAGGCCTCAGGAAACTTACAATCATGGTGGAAGGCAAAGAAACAGCAAGTACCTTCTTCACAAGGCAGCAAGAAAGAGAGAAGAGAGAGTGAAGGAGGAAGAGACCCTTATAAAACCATCTGATCCCATGAGAACTAACTACTATCATGAGAACAGCATGAAGGAAGCCACCTCTGTGATACAGTCGCCCCCCACCATGTCCCTCCCTCAACACCTGGGGGTTACAACTGGAGATGAGACTTGGGTGGGGACACAGAGCCAAATCATAACATCCAACACCTCTAGACTTGATCCTGTGGGCTGGATCAGATGAGGAGAGTCCTGTCTGCAGATCAAACCCACAGTGGCTGGAGTGCACTAACTGTGCCATGGAATGCCTGCATAGTAATTGACCTTCACAATTGCAGCACTCTTCTCAGGCTTTTGAACAATCAAACTAACTTCTAAGTAAAAAAGAAATTAAAAGCAAAGATCAGATTTTCAAACTAATTCAGAAAGAAAGGATAGCAGAGATTCTGTTTTTAAAATGCTGAATGAAGGCTGGGCATGGTGGCTGACATCTATAATTCTACCGCTTTTGGGAGGATCACTTGAGGCCTGGAGTTTGAGACCAACCTGGGCAACATGGCGAGACCTCATCTCTACAAAAAAAATAGGTGGGTGTGGTGGCATGTGCTTGTAGTCCCAGCTACTTGGGAGACTGAGGCAGGAGGATCGACTGAGCCCAGGAGATCAAGGCTGTGATGAGCTGAGATGGCACCGCACTGTACTCCAGCTTGGGCAATAGAGTGAGGCCCTGACTCAAAAAAAAAAAAAAAAAAAAAAAAAAAGCAGAATTAAGAAATAAGAGTTTTATTCCTGGCTTAGTTACTAACAAAGGGTGAGTCACCTCCCTTCTCTGCATTCAGTTTCCACACCTGAAAAACAGGGGTTTGAGCCAAGATGCTTTTTGTTTCTGTAGTAGAGTTGGGGTTCTTGATGTGTGTTTCCACTGTTGAGGTTCTTATTACACTTCATAGTATGGCTTGTTTAATTGACTGTCCTCCAACTAACAAGTGTAGTGACCTGTTCCCCCACAGTCACTACACTTCACTTGTCTACCACCGAATCCCCTGCAGCCTGCAGTCCTTGACAAATATCTGTTGAAGGAATCAATACTTCTACCTACGAAAGGCAGCTCTAGGGAAAAAGTTATTTGGCGTAAATTTCAATACCATGAGCTAGGATAAGAGCCCCCCATCACACTTTGCTTTAAGTTTTTATAAAAGCTCAGCTATGGGCTACAGTAAGTGGCAACATTCTAAAATACTTCCCACACCTCTGATACGGCTATCACTACCATCCTATCTTATGACTTCCAACTAAACCAAAATTGGAAGCTGCATCCCAAGTCATCTATTTTAAAAGACAAAAAATCCAACACTATTAATTCTGGTATGTCACTCACCTGCCCCAATGAGGTTAACTTGCCTTGGGACACCAGAAAATGACGCACAAGGTTTAATGGGTAAGGAATCACACTTTGGAGTGACAGGAATGTTTTATAACCAGATAGAGGTGATGGTTGTACAATATTGTGGCTGTAATTAATGCCACTGGATTGTTCCCTTAAAACTGTGGAATTTTATGTTATGTGATTTTCACCTCAATAAATTATTAAAAATAAGAAACATAGCGCCTAAAATATATTTTTATGTGAATTTGCTGTTTCAAAAAACCCACTTTATTAAACATTTACTTGAATACAAAAATGAATTCCAAATTAAATAATTCCTTCTGGAGAAAGGCCCAGAAAAAGAATATAGAGCTGCTTATAACTGATTGTTAATTGGCAAATGATGCTGAACCCTTGCCATGCTTCTGCATAATGTGGTTCAGTCAAGGGTTTGGTAATGAGCAGTTCATTTGGAGCCATTTTTCCAGAATAAAGGATGCTATTCATGAAATGATTCCTCAAGTATTTATAGTTATATGCCAATCTTTATTTTTTAGTTTATGGGGAGACTTCTTTTTGAAAGGCTTAATTTGGGACTTAAGAAATTGAAGGGGCCTCAGGATGCTTCTCATTGGTAACTTATCATTCCTTCTCCCCATATTCAATGTGTTTGAGTGGTGTAGTAGTTTTCTAAGGCTGCCATAACAAAATGCTAAAGACTGGGTGGTTTAAACAACAGAAATTAATTTTCTCATAGTCTGGAGGCTAGAAGTCCAATATCAAGGTGTCGGCAGATTTGGTTTCTCCTGAGGTCTCTCTTCTTGGCTTGCAGATGAGCACCTTTTTGCTGTGTCTTCACATGGCCTTTCTCCTCTGTGCTCATCTTAATTCTTCTTGTGTCCAAATTTCCTCTTCTTATAAGGACGCCAGTCAGGTTAGATTAGGGCCCACCTAATGGCCAAGGTTAGGGGTTACAGCTTCAACATATAAATTTTGAAGAAACACAGTTCAGCACATAACAAGTAGTATCTAAATGGACCCACCACATGTTACAAAAGTTTCTAATAATAATGCAATATTAAAGTAGATTCAACCTCAACATTGGCAAAGACAAGCAGCTTCATGATGTTTTTCCTGTTTTGCTTCTCCAGCCAAGAGGAGAAAAAAAGAAATATTTTAAATAGCATAAATCTGCTTTTGTTTTCCAAGGGTCTATTTTTTTTCTTTTCCTAGGCAAGTCCTAGTTATCAATAAAATAATCCTAATCAAGTTCTCAATAATTTCAATACCCTTTTAATTAAGTACATGAGGTATTAAATATAAATTTAACTAAACCTGATTCCCATTGGGAAATGAATGACTACTCTGAGGTGATTCACATTTGTAAAATGGGAATGATACTCATCTATGTCACTGGAAACACATAAAAATAATATACAACAACATTGATTGTAATCTATGAAATGCAACATTAATATAAGGTGAAATTATTAATAGTGCCATTCAATACAAACAAATGAAGAATGATGCAATTATATAAGAAATTAATTTGTGACAGAAAACTTCTCAATTAATTTTTATGTAAGCTTTGCTTTTTTGGCTTAGTTTTCTTTCAAGAATTATCGAATGAGTTTAGAAAGAGTAGTGAGATGTATGTATATGCCATTAAGCAAGTTGCTCCTTTCGTTAGCTAAGAAAAGAATTTGGAGGTGGGGGTTTAGGAAGGAAAGAAGCTCAACCAGATTCTAATCTCGTTTTTCCTTCTATGTACACATTTTTTTTTTTGCATGAATTTGTTTGAACTCAATCAGCACTCCTTTTGTGAAAGAAATGAGTGGAATAAAGGGGATTTGAGAATTGGGCAAGTGTCTATGGCAACACAACATTCTAAGGACTGACAGTGCACATCAATTTGTGCTATCTGATGGCAAATGAGAGAAGCTGGATGCATGACTGGAGAAAGGTGGCAATCAGCTTCAATTTGTCTGCCGTAAATAAGGATTCACTTTCTTTCAATGGAAATTCAAAGCTTTTCATTTTTATCTTTCCTATCTGCATAAATGCTTACCAAAGAAACATTAGACTTAAAGAAGATCCTCACAATTCGTAATCGCTTTCTGTTTTTCTCTTGTTAGGTACATGTTGTGAATCCCGGAGGAAAGCTGAGTTGTTAACACCAATTATTTTAATCCTGATTTATTATTCGGCTTTGCAAATGTCAGTCCCCATATGTCTCTGCTTCTACACCTAACTTTGAAGGTTATACATAAGATAAAGATACACATATTACAATTTTCAATGAGCAAATAATTCCAATCTTACACAAACTCTTCCAGAGAATGAAAAAGGAGAAATAAGTCCCAAGTTATTTTATAAACTTAATATAACCTCTACGTCAAAACAAGATTAGGAATATGTAAGAAAAGAAAATTCCAGGCCAATTACCCTCATGCACACCAAAACAAGAACCATAAATACAATATTGATAAGCTAAATTTTACACTACATATCATGACCAAGGTACGGTTATCTAAGAAATGTAAAACTGGTTTAACATTCGAAAAACATGTGAGTGTATTTAGTGACATGTCTAGATTAAAGAAGCAAAAAACCGAATGACCAACCCAATAGGACTGGAAAAAGTGCTTGATAAAATTAATATGTACAATAAAAGTTCTCATCCACTTCAGAATGAAAGTGAGTTTCCTTAACCTTCAAAAGGGTAACTATAAAATATCTACAGCAAATACCCTTCATAATGGTGAAATATTGAGCATTCCTGTTAAAAACAAGAAGATATTGGGGCCAGGTGAGGTGGCTCACACCTGTAATCCCAGCACTTTGGGAGGTGTGACCAGCCTGGCCAAGACGGTGAAACCCCATCTCTACTAAAAGTACAAAAATTAGCCGGGCACAGTGGCAGGCACCTGTAATCCCAGCTACTCGGGAGGCTGAGGCAGAAGAATCACTTGGACCCAGGGGGCTGAGGTTGCAGTGAGCAAAGATTGTGCCACTGCACTCCAGCCTGGGCGACAGAGTGAGACTCCATCTCAAAAAAAAAAAAAACCAAGAGGATACAAGTCAGCCTACGATCACCACTCCTGGTTTACATTATGTTAGAGATCCTGGTCAGCAGAGTAATATATGAAAAAGAAATTAAAGATACTAAGATTGGACAGGAAAAAAACCACATTTTTAATTTGAAAATGATATACCTGCTTACACAGAAAACCCAAAAGAATCTACTAACAAATTACTGAAATTAATAGTTGTAAAATATAACTTATAAGTTTAATAGCAGATACAATAGTAATAAATAGCCAATATTGTTTTTAAAAGCCATACAGTTTACAGAAGCAAAAGCAACTATGCAGACACCATTTGCAAGGCTGAAAACTGGGGTACATTAAAATAAATCTAGCAAGAGATTTTCAAGACTTTATGATGAAAAAAGAAGACTTTATGACAAAAATTGTAAAAATTTTATTTTTTAGATACAGAGTCTCACTCTCTCACTCAGGCTGGAGTGCACTGGCACAATCAGCTCACTGCAGCCTTGACCTCCTTGGCTCAAGCAATCCTCCTGCCTCAGCCTCTTGAGTAGCTGGGGAGCACAGGCACGTGCCACCATGCCTGGTTAATTTTTTTTGAATTTTTTTGTAGAGACAAGGTCTCTCTATGTTGCCTGACCTGGTCTTGAACTCCTGGCCTCCAGTGATTCTCCTGCCTCAGCCTCCCAAAATTCTGGGATTACAGGTGTCAGCCACCATGCCTGGCCAATTAGCCCATTAAAAAAATGAAAAACCTTATAAATAATCAGGAAAGGCCAGGTGCGGTGGTTCACGCCTGTAATCCCAGCACTTTGGGAGGCCAAGGAGGGTGAATCACCTGAGGTCAGGAGTTCAAGACCAGCCTGACCAACATGGTGAAACCCTGTCTCTACTAAAAATACAAAAATTAACTGAGCGTGGCGGTAGGCATCTCTAATCCCAGCTACTCAGGAGGCTGAGGCAGAAGAATCACTTGTACCCCGGAGACAGAAGTTGCAGTGAGCCAAGATCACGCCATTGCCCTCCAGGCTGAGCGACAGAGCGAGACTCAGTCTCAAAACAAACCAACAAACAACACACACACACACATAATAATCAGGAAAATGCCAGTTAAAACCAATGAGATACCATTACATATCTTCCAGATTGGCAAAAATTACAGATCTGAAGCAGAACATTTTGGTGAGGATTTGAAACAAATGCTTTTACAGTGCTCGTGGGAGTGTAATTACAAACTATTTAAAAAGTGATTTGGCCGTATCTGGTAAAGGTAAGGATACATATACCCTAGGAGCAGGAAATAGATATGAAATTACTTACAGCAGCATCATTTATAAGAAATAAAATGAAAACTGCCGGGCGCGTGGCTCACGCCTGTAATCCCAGCACTTTGAGAGGCCAAGGCTGGCAGATCACGAGGTCAGGAGATGGAGACCATCTTGGCTAACACGGTGAAACCCCATCTCTATTAAAAATACAAAAAAATTAGCCGGGCCTGGTGGCGGGCACCTGTAATCCCAGCTACTCAGGAGACTGAGGCAGGAGAATCGCTTGAACCCGGGAGGCGGAGGGTGCAGTGAGCCGAGATCGCGCCACTCCACTCCAGCCTGGGAGACAGAGCTAGATTCCATCTCAAAAAAAAGGCAAACAAACAAAAATTAATAGGTAAATGGATGTAAGTACAGCATGTTGTTATAAGTACTATACAGCAGTAAAAGAAGGAACTACTGGTCAAACATCAACTTGGTTGAATCTCAGAAACCATGACATTGAGTGAAAAAAGCAAGGTACAGACGATTTCTTAGAATACGAATCCATTTATACAAAATTCAAGAGCAAATCAAATACTGCTAAAGATACTGAATTAGTTTTCTAGGGCTGCCATAACAAAATGGATTAAGCAACGCAATTTTATTTTCTCATAATTCTGGAGGCTCAAAATTTGAATCGGCAGGCTTGATTTTTTCTGAGGCTTCTTTCCTTGGCTTATAGATGGTTCTCTTCTCTCAGTGTCTTCACATGGTCTTCCCTCTGTATATATTCTGTGTCCAAATTTCCTCTTCTTAAAAGGACACCAGTCATATTAGATCAGGGACCACCCATGTGACCTCATTTTAAGAGAATTATCTCTTCAACAACCATATTTCCAAATACAGTCACATTCTGAGATACTGGAGGTTAGGACTCCAACATATGAATTTGGCACGGAAACACAATTCAGCCCATAACAGATGCATGCATATGAGTAAAACTATAATGAAAGGCAAAAAAAAAAAAAAGAAAAGAAAAAGAAATTTCCCTATGTAGCTAATCCATAAAAGATACAGAGAGTAAAATCCTGAACATGCGTTAATTGTGAAAGTTCCATATTAGCTCATCTAATTAGGAAATGAGTGCTTTACCATAATTTGAAAATGCATTTTAAAATTTGTTTCTTTTGTGAAACATCTATAACCTGAAAAAAAGTAATTATAGATGACTAGATGATAAAATGTTTACCCTTGAATTCGCGATTCAATCTCAAAAATGAATAGCATCAAATTCTTCTACTTAGAAAAAAATTAATGTATCAAGAAAAGAGAAATAAGGACATTCATATGATAAAATGAAATGACTTTAGCTTATTTCTACAATAGTAAACCCAGAGGGGCTCATGCAAACTTGAAAAGCAATATCCTCTCCACTTTCCTACTTTACAAGCTAATGGTGTTTATACTTATAGAAAGGAACAATAGACGAGGTGACAGTTACAAAGTGCTCTCATTGACAATGGAAACATTATCCAAGAAGATTTGAATAAAGCATCTAGAAGGATAAATTGGATTGTTTTTCTCCCCTTTGGAACTCTTGTGGATACAGTATTTTGCACTCTGGCACAAGAAGGAAATAAATCTTAGAAAGTAATTATAATACATTCAGCAGACATTTATACATAGCACATACCAGGGGACTCAATTGAGCACCTACAATGTGCCAGGGACTACATGTGAAGCCACAGCATATAAAACTTCTACATTTTTCTCCTGTTCAATTGAATTTAATTAGGTCAAAAACTTCTATATAGAGACCGAAAGCAGATCACTGGTTGCCTGGGGCTTAGGGTAAAAGTGTGGATTGGATGTCATTTACTTTTGAGATTGAATTTTTGAGATTTATTAGCTTGCCTGTTCAACACGCATTTTATACTCTAGTCATTTACACATAATTACTCTTTTTTTCAGGTGATAGTTGTTCCAAAAGAAAAACACTTAAATTGTAGAGGAAAATTTCTGTGGTAGTAAGAATGTTCTAAAACCAGATGGTGGTGAATGGTAATGACAAATGAGTTTTCAAGAGGATTTTCTCCAAATCCTATAAATTAAATTTTGTACTAATATTAATGATGCTTGTGTGTATCAACTTTACATAAAATAGGTATTTGTGCATGAGAAATTTTTCTAAAAAACAATTACAAAATTTGACCTTTTTTTTTTTTTTTTGATACAGAGTCTCACTCTGTCTTCCAGGCTGGAGTGCAGTTGCGTGATCTTGGCTCACTGCAACCTCCACCTTCCTGGTTCAAATGATTCTCCTGCCTTGCCTCCCGAGTACCTGGGATCACAGGCACGTGCCACCACACTGGACTAATTTTTTTTATTTTTAGCGGAGACAGGGTTTTGCCATGTCGGCCAGGCTGGTCTCAGACTACTGACTTCAAGTGATCTGCCAGCCTCGGCTTCCCAAAGTGCTAGGATTACAGGTGTGAGCCACTGCAACTAGCCTGACCTGTATTTTCATGACTATTTCATGTAACGGTTAGTAATATATTGCTAGAATTTTTAAAGCTCAAGTGAAATTGTTACATCTATGGTAAACATTTAATTTTATTTAGTAGGCAAATTTTAAGGAGTCATATTTAACTGATGATTACAGAGATATGAAAACATCTACCTTGGCTCTTGAAGTTTACACAAATTCCATATAATGATTTCCTACAGAAAACAGTTCATCTAAAATAAAATTCTTAAATTTGCTTTAAATTATGTTTTTTTCTTATTATTTGTCATATAACATGATCATTATTATATTTTAGAAAGCTACAGCTTGATAAAATTTGATTTAATTTTTACCACAAAATTTATATTCAACCAAGGGTATAACAGATTCCCTCCAGCCACAGGGCCTTTGCGCATGCTGTATGTCTTGTTTGCCATGCTCTTCATTCATCCTTCAGATCTCAATTCAGACATCTCTACCTATAGGAAGTATTTCCCCAGGCCCCTAGGTTAGATCAGACTCCTTTATTATACACTCTCTTGGAGGCATTTAGTTCCTTTAGAGCAGTTCCTTGGTTTGCAGTTGTATAATCATTAAGTTAGATGTTGAACTAAGGGCAATCTCAGACCAGGTGCAGTGGCTCATGCTGTAATTTCAGCACAAGGCAGGAGGATCACTTGACGCCAGGAGTTCAAGACCAGTCTGGACAGCATAGTGAGATTCTGTCTCTGCAAAAAAAAATTTTTTTGAGACAAGATCTCACTTTGTTGCCTAGGCTGGAGTGCAGTGGCAGAGGATCAAGGCTCACTGCAGCCTCAGCCCCCTGGGCTCAAGATATCCTCCTGCCTCAGCGTCCCAAGTAGTTGGGACTATAGGCATATGCCACCATGCCCGGCTAATTTTTGTATTCTTTGTAGAGATGGGGTTTTGCCATGTTGCCCAGGCTAGTTTTGAACTCCTGATCTCAAGCCATCTGCACACCTCAGCTTCCCAAAATGCTGGGATTACAGGTATGAGCCACTGTGCCCAGCTTCTATAATTTTTTTTTTAAATTATCCAAGTGCAGTGGTACATGCCAGTAGTCCTAGCTCCTCAGGAGGCTGAGGTCGGGGAGGACCACTTGAGCCCAGGAGTTTGAGGTTGCAGAGAGCTATGATTGTGCCACTGCACTCCAGCCTGGGCGACAGAGTAAGACTCTGTCTCTTAAAAAAAAAAAAAAAAAAAAAAAAAAAGTCAATCTCCCACAGTCCAACCCTCCAGAGGAGCAGACTCTTTGTCTGGTTTGGCACATTATTACTTATATCTCTTCTAACAGAGTGCCTGGAACATAGCAGATACATAAAATATTCACTGAAAAAGGAAAGAAGGAAAAGAAAGACAACACACTACATGGTTTTCCTGGAATCATCCCTTTCCTAGTCCTGCCAACTTTACTGAAGACTGAATGCTGGGTACTAACGTCACACACTCAGAAAGCAAACTGATTATGACCGCATGCCTTGAATTAGGCCAATTAGACCTGTCTTCTCTCAAGAATTTGCATCTTAAGGGGTTACTTAGGCTGAGAGGTGCAGATGAGGCCATCATCTCAATGGCATGGGCCCCTGAGAAGATGACTGTCAGCTTTTGTTCTATTGGGTCCTGGACAGCCACTGAGACTTGGTTCTTCAACTTTCCTTAAATTCCATAAGCCACTCCAAAATTTTTTATTTTCGCTTAAATTAGCCAGAGTTAGTTTCTTTTGCCCACAGCCAAAGAACTCCAACTGTTATATTTTCCTATCTCTTTTACCTTAATCAGATGTAAAGATTTCTATATGCAGTACTTCTCAAGACTAGAGATGAATGCTATGAATTTCAGAATTGTAACTAAAGGACTGTGCTACATTTAACCAACACAAATGCTCACAGTAAATGGTTGCTTCAAAATGCTGTTTTGCATTGGCTCAGGCCAAGCCCTTCTCCAACTGCCCTTCTAGTTCATTTCTAGCACATCTTTTCCAAATCCTCCTTCATTCTCTGTCTCCACGCTGTGATGTGTAGTTCTTTCTACAGCCAAATAATCTTTCTCAAAATTCAAACAGCTTTGTTAAGTCCCATATGTAAAACTCCAGTCCCATGAACTTCTTATTTATCTTGAGCTTACCTACCTCCATCCACCCTCCCACCTTCAGACTAGGCAACCTGGCACTTGTGTGTCTTTTACGGTCCTACCTTCTCCGTGCTTACGGCTAGCATTCACTGAGCCAGGGATGGCTCCAAACACTGTACATGTGTTACTTCATTAAACCCTGACAACAGCCCTAAGCGATAGAGACTACTATTGCAGATCAGGGCAGTGAGGCTCACAGAAGGTAACTAACTTGAGTAAGGACAGGAAAAAATATTTGACCTGGACAACTTGACTCCTGAGCAGGTACCCTTAAACACCATGTTTGTCTGCCTCAATGTTTTTCAAATTTCTCAATATTTTTCAGATCTCACTCCTCTCCACTTCCCTCCCCATTAAAATAAAAGTCTGTCTTCATCTTGCATCTTCCTGTGGTCTTCTTCCCTTCACTTTCTGGTCTTCACTGCCTCCACTGTAGTCTAGCTTCCAGCCTTCCAGCCTTCTGTTCTCACTAAATCTGCCCTTGCTGAGATCACAAAGAGGCTCCGCCAGGCACCAGGTACCTTACACATCCAACTGTGTTGAATTCATCTACTCATCCACCAAATGGTTTTGAGCACCTACTCTGTTCCAGAAACTGTGGAATATGCACTGGGTATATAGTAGTGAACAAAACACATGGAGTCCCTGCCATCACATATCTGAGATCATCAGTGACTTCTTACCTTCCAGGTACAGGAGCCACTTTGGCCACTCCTCATATTTTCTCCTGCTTAATCTCTGCAGCGTTGGTCATGCCAATCATTTCTTCCTTGAAATTTGGAGCTGCTTTCGCTTCCATGAAGCCTCTTACACCTGATTCTCTATTTCTGGGACCATGCCTTCTCACTTCCTTTGATAAGTTTCTTTTTTTCCATCAACCCCTTAAATGTTGGAGTTCCTGAGAGTTCTATCATGGAGCACATTAAAGTCAATATGCCTGAAACAATGTTTTTTCTACCTCCCACCCACATCTTTCCATCTTTATTCCTTGTTCTTGTGAATGGCAGCATTTGACACCCAATCTCCCACTCTTTTTCTGCCCCATGCCCTTACCCAATTGTCAGAAAATCCTCAGAGTTCTACCTCAATATACCCCTTACCTGTTAAGGCTCTCCTTACCTCTCCTTGGACAAATGCAATGGAATCTTTTTTTTTCTTAACAGCTTCATTGAGATATAATTGTTATAAAATACTGTTAATACCGTTAAGCATATTTTTCATCTCAGACACTGTATTTTTCATCTTTAGAAGTTCAATTTGGGTCTTTAAAATATTTTCTGTGTCTCTATTTCACTTTTTTTTTGAGATGGAGTTTTGCCCTGTTGCCCAGGCTGGAATGCCATGGCACAATCTCAGCTCACTGCAACCTCCGACTCCGAGTTCAAGTGATTCTCCTGTCTCAGACTCCTGAGTAGCCAGGACTACAGGTGCATGCCACCACACCCAGCTAATTCTGTATTTTTAGTAGAGACAGTGTTTCACCACGTTGGCCAGGCTGGTCGCAAACTCCTGACCTCAAGTGATCCGCCCACTTCAGCTTCCTGAAGTGCTGGGATTACAGGTGTGAACCACTGCGCCCACCTCTACTTCACTTTTAAAACATTTGCAATCCAGTTATAATAACTAATTTAATATCTTTCTCTGCTAATTCCATCTGTGTAGGTTCTCAGTCAGTTTAAACTGATTGATTATTCTTATACTGGGCCATATTTTCCTGCTTCTTTGTAGGGTAGTATTTGATTGGATGACAGACATCGCAAATTTTACCTGTTTGGGTACAAGGTACACTTTTTGTATCCCTATAAATTTTCCTGAGTTTGGGATGAAGTTAAATTACTTAGAAATAGTTTGATCCTTTCAGGTCTGGCTTTTATCACTTGTTAGGCAGATCTGGAGCAGTGTTCAGTCTATTCCAATACTGAGGCAAAACCTTCCTGATTAATCTACCATGAATTTTGGGTTTCTCCAGTCTGGCTGATGGGAGGAGGTATTGTTCTTGGACCTGCCTGAGTACTAGCTACTGTTCTCTCTAACTCTTGTGAACGGTTACATCCCTGGCCTCACACGCGTGCTGCTCAGCACTTTGCTGAATACTGAAAGAGCCTCTGCACATCTCCAGGCTTCTCTGCCTTTGTGCAGCTCTCTCCTCTGTGGTGCTCTGTTCTAGGAACTTGTCTTGGTCTCCCCAAACTCTCAGCTTGGTCTCCTCACTCAGGGAGACCACTGGGCTCCACCTGGGTTTCCTCTCCCAGCATCAGAGTGTGGAAACTCTCTCAAAGCAGTGCGTAGGGCTGCAGGATTCGTCTACCTTCATGTTTCCCGTTTTACAAGGATCTCTGTCTTTTATTGTCTGATGTCCAGTGTTTTGAAAACCATTGCTTTAGGTATATTGTTTGTTTTTGTTGTTTCTGTTGGGAAGTTAAATCCAGTCCTGTACCTCCATCTTGACCAGAAGAGGAAGTCTTCCAATGGAATCCTAACCAATCAATCACCTTATCTCAAACTTTTGCAATCCAGTTTTCTTGATTTACCAAAATTTTATTTTTTCTTAAAATAATAATCTCTTGTTATTCCCTTGCTTCAAACTTTTTTATGGCACCCCCATATTTTTATAATGAAATTTGAACTGTAATTTTAAAAAGAAAAAACTGGATTTAACTTAGCATCTAACAGACGCCAATTTCATCAGGAATACTTGCCTTGTACTGACCGGATACCATCTAATAGTGATATTGAAGTTAGTCTTCAGAGAAAGACCTTTTTTTTTTTTTTTTTTTTTTGAGACAAAGTCTTGCTCTGTCACCCAGGCTGGAATGCAGCGGCACGATCTCAGCTCACTGCAACCTCTGCCACCCGGGTTCAAGCAATTCTCCTGCCTCAGCCTCCCGAGTAGCTGGGATTACAGGTGTGTGCCACCATGCCCAGCTAATTTTTGTATTTTTAGTAGAGACGGGGTTTCAGCATCTTGGCCAGGCTGGTCTTGAACTCCTGACCTCATGATCCACCTGTCTCAGCCTCCCAAAGTGCTGAGATTACAGGTGTAAGCCACCGTGCCCGGCCCAGTAGACTAATTTGACTCTACTCTTACTCACCGTCTGACTTAATCAAGCTATTTTCCTTCTCTAAGCCTCAGTTTTGTCTTCTGTAAGATGGAGAAAATACTAATATCTACAATGGAGTTTTCGTTTCTTTAAGAATAGATTGAGACACTTTAAAAATGCTTAGTTCTATGTCAAATATAGTAAGTACTCAATAAACAGGAACTTATGTCAGTATATTATTACTAAAACAATCAATCAATTGGTCATTTTGTTGTCTGTTTAAGAATATCATGATTACAATTTTTGTTTCTATCCAGTGAACCTCTGTAGAAATAAAGTTGGGGGCTGGGAGTGGTGGCTCGTGTCTGTAATCCCAACACTTTGGGAGGCCAAGGCAGGAAGAACGCTTGAGCCAAAGAGTTTGATGCCAACCCAGGAAACATAGTGAGATGCTGTCTCTACAAAAAATTAAAAAATTAACCCGGCATGGTGACATATGCCTGTAGTCCCAGCTACACAGGAGGCTGAGTAGGAAGAATCACTTGATCCTGGGAGGTCAAAGCTGCAGTGAGCCATGATCATGCCACTTCATTCCAGCCTGGGTGACAGGGCTAGACCCTATCTCAAAAAAAAAAAAAAAAGAAAGAAAGAAAGAAAGTTAGATAATTCTTGCTGTATCTATTTTGTTATTTTGTAGTCTAGGAAAATTAATGACACTTTCAAAAATAGATGCATTCCCTTCCAACAGTACAACATAAAATACAAAATTAAACTGTCAAAAAAGTCTTCCCAAAAGATTGAAAATTATACGATTTAATACTTTTAAGTATCTTTCTAAAGCGGCCCATTTTCAAATATTTCTAACATTGGGAGAAAAGCCCATCTGCTGAATCTTCTAGTTGAAGCAAGGAGTTTTCAGTTCTCTTGAGCTTTTCCCAGGGAACGATAGGAAAGGTGGGTGGACCCAAAGAGAAGATGGCTGTGTCCCCAGTGGGGAAGGAGTAAACAAGGCCTGTCACTAATTTCTGTGGAAATTCAGAGTCAATAAGGCTGAACACTGGTGAGCGAAATGAGACAGAAGTGGAGTTTCAGAATGGGAAAGAGGAAAGAAAGAAAGAAAAAACAATCAGGGCCTAACGAGGGGCAGCATATCAGAGACACATTGTTCCAAAGGCTGGGAAAGAAGGATGTCTGGTGACAGGTGTTTTTCCACATTCTGTAGAAGGGCAGAGAAAGAGAGAGAGAGTACATACAAGAGGAGAATAATGAGATTGGCACCTGGAAATCCTCAAGAACAGGCGTCTGTAGTAATAGTGTGAACACATTTTCACATTTAACTCTCCAAAAACCCTAAATGCCAAATTCTAATATTATCCCCATTTTATGGGGAAAGAAACTGAGACTTAGAGAGGCCAATGAACTTCCCCCGGACCACACAGCAAAGTTAGCAGCAAGTCAGGAATTTGAATCTGGGTCTATTTAATCAGAGCCCGCATTCTTCTCCACCTTGCTGTACTACTAGCTCTTGGTAATGCAAGGAAAGCAGGAGATTCAAAGGAATTTAGGAAAGCAGTGGGGGAATGTGAAGAAAATGTACTGGCAAAACTTCATACCTCTAGTTCTTACGTAAAAATTTATTTAAATTTTTCTTTGTGTATGTTTTCTTTTTAAGTCTTGGCAAAAATGTTATCTTACACTACAGTAATAAAGCATGAGATTCTTGGCCAGGTGTGGTGGCTCACACCCGTAATCCCAGCACTCTAGGAGGCCGAGGCAGGCAGATCGCCTGAGGTCAGGAGTTCGAGACCAGCCTGGCCAACATGGTGAAACCCCATCTCTACTAAAAATACAAAAATTAGCCAGGCTTGGTAACACACACCTGTAATCCCAGCTGCTCAGAGGCTGAGGCATGAGAATAGCTTGAACCCAGGAGGTGGAGGTTGCAGTGAGCCAAGATCGTGCCACTGCACTCCAGCCTGGGCAACAGAGAGAGACTCCGTCTCAAAAAAAAAAAAAAAAAGCAAAGCAAAGAAAAGAAAGTAAATAAATAAAATGTGAAGATTCTTAAGTAATTTTATATAAGGGGGCTTATTTGCAAAAGTCAAACTTCAAGTACTAGTTTATACAATTACTCAAATCTTGTGAAAATCTCTTTGGAGATGATTATTCCTATTTCTGCTTTAGAATTAGCTTTAGATTTATTAAGAAGGTATTTTTTAATAAGCTTAATATAATCAGAAAATGTGTCTCTAAGTCTTCAGGAAGAGAGTCATGATTTTCTAGAATTTTACATTTTCTGTTTAACCATTTAAAACCACGATTATTCAACTAAAATAAATTTCATCTGTGAAAACGTCCATATGGTATTGTTGTACATGAAGTTGGACCCACACTGCCATCTGCTGTGTCAAGATTAGTTTTAAAATCACCCACATAAACTGGGTTTAAGAAATGCAAAAAATATATATGGAAAATCTGTATTACTTTGCTTCTTGGAAAATGAATGCAGGGGAAAATATGTACTAGCAGTTATTTCAACTCTTATTAGCAGTGTGGGGAGGAATTGTATGTGTTTGTGTGTTTTAACATGACATATTTCAGGGACACAAAAATGAATAGAGAATAATATAACAAAACTTATGTTTCCACCATCTTTACTAAAAAATGAATATCACCAATGCCATTGATACTTGCTGGGTTTGTCTCCCTGGTCTCATCGTCACCACTCCCACCCAAGGAAATTACCCTCATGGTTGTCATGTTTATCACTGGGAAAGCCTTTCATAGGCAAATATGCACATCTAGTAGGTAAATGTGTTCACCTTTTACTTCTGTGTGCTTTATTAAGATTGACCAGTGAATCTTCTCCATCTTCAAAGCCAACAATGTAGCATCTCTTTGACCCTGTTTGAAGAAGTTTCTATGCTAGCAACTTCACCCTGGAGAATTAGTGGAGATAGCTCAATTCCGAAACAGTCCTGTTATTCCCAGGAGGATTTTTTCCCAAATTTAAGATTCAGAGATGCCCAGATAATCTCTCCTTGGTTGCCGCTAAGTGATTGGTGTTCCCTTTCTTTGGTATGTCTATGGTAATATGTAAATTATGAGCCCCCATTGTCTCATTGCAGGTTCATGTGGGGAGAAAAGTATTCTACATGGAGGGAAAGCTGAAGAAGAGACACAGAAATGAGAGACGATAGTAAGTATATTTGGGGAAGAGTAAGTAGACTGTCACAGCTGGAGCATCAGGGGATAGGGGACATAAAGATGGATTTCTAGGGGCTGGGAAAGCCACTGTGCCATTGACAGAATGAAGGGAAATGGAACCACAAGAGTCATGTTGAGAAAGGACAGTACAATGTAGCATTGCCTCTGCTGCATTCGAGGTGATTCCACACAGCCATGCGAGAACTGGCAGCTGCAACAGGAGATTGCATAGGTGAGGAGACAAGTAGAAACTGGAAGTTTCAGACCCACTCTTACAATCCTTACAGAAATGAGAGTTCAAGGGAGGTAAGAGAGAGGTTGAGCAGTCAGAAGTAGGGCCTGGGAGAAGAGCAGGGGCCATGGATGCTAGAAAACAAAACTGGGGAGTCAGTCATGAGATGCAGCAGTATATCCCTCTACAAATGATGAAAATGCTCTTACTACAATTCTCCCCAGTATCTGACCACTCTTGCTAACTATAACTTAAACCTCTTTCTTTTGGTCTTATCTTGTAACTGCCCTTCTAATAATGAACCTGAATAGAGACAATTCCAGGAGGAAAAATATTGAGCCAGAGACACAACACCATCTGCAATCCAGTTCCCCATCTCCTTCAACGCTTTTATGTAAGAATAAACTAGTTTAAGGCCAAGCACGGTGGCTCACGCCTGTAATCCCAGCACTTTAGGAGGCCAAGGTGGGAGGATCACCTGAGGTCAGGAGTTTGAGACCAGCCTAGCCAACATGGTGAAACTCCGTCTCTACTAAAAATACAAAAATTAGCCGGGCGTGGTGGTGGGTGCCTGTAATCTCAGCTACTCAGGAGGCTGAGGCAGGAGAATCACTTGAATCCAAGAGGTTGCAGTAAACAGAGATCATGCCGTTGCCCTCCAGCCTGGGTAACAAGAGTGAAACTCCGTCTCAAAAAAAAAAACAAAAAAAAACAAAAACTAGTTTAAATGTGTATCAGGCAGGCTAGAAAGAAAACAGAAGATAGCACCACAGAAGATCCTGCAAGGTCTAGGTTAAAGGACCCTAGAGAAAGCCATCTCAGATGGTATTGCTAAACAGAAATCTTAGACATATTGGTGACAGACTGCATCTTTCTGAGTCAGGTTTCTGTGCATGAGGTGGTATGTGTGTGTGGGTGGTGCAAGAAATGAGAGACAAGGAAAGCTGGAGAACTCCAAGCCATTCAAAACTCAAAAGCAAATCCCACAATTTGTTCATCTCTATAGATTTCAATTAGAGCTAGGGTCTCAACTTTTGTTGGGTACTGTACTGGAAAGGAAGGGTGCTTCATGGAACAAGTACAGTCATATGTCCCTTAATGATGGGAATACATTCTGAGAAATGCCTCTCAGGTGATTTTGTCCTTGTGTGAACATCATGCAGTGTACTTACACAAACTTAGATGAGACAGCCTATTGCACACCTAGGCTATCTTGTATCGCTATTGCTCTGACTACCACTGTATATGTGGGCCGTCATTGACTGAAATGTGGTTATGTGGCACATGACTGTATATGCATTAGTTGTATTACTACTTTAAAAAATTACCACAAATTTAGTGACTTAAAACAACACAACTTTATTATCTTATGTTTCTGTAAGTCAGAGGTTTGATGTGGGACTCACCGGGCTAAAATTAAGGTGTTGCCAGGGATGAATGTCTTCTGGAGATTCTAGAGGAGAATCCATTTCCCTGCTTTTTCCGGTTCCTAGAGGCCACCCGCATTCCTTAGCTTGTGGCTCCCCTTCTCCATCTTCAAAGCCAACAATGTAGCATCTCTTTGACCCTGTTTGCATGGTCATACCTCTTTCTCTGAATTTCTGTTTCCCTCTTTCACTTTTAAGGATCCTTGTAATTACATTGGGCCCACCCAAATTATCTAGGATAATCTCCCTATTTTAAGATGGGTTGACTAGCAATCCTAAATCCATCTGCAACCTTAATTCCCCTTTGCCATGTAAGGTTACAGATTCACAGTTTTCAGGGATTAGGATGTAGACATTTTTGGGGGCACCATTATTCTGTTTGCTGCAAGGTGCTTCCATGTACATTGACCTGTCATAAACACAATTAATTGGTGGCACAATTCATTTTCCTCATAGATAAATGTGTTCACCTTTCACTTCTGTGTGTTTTATTAAGACTGACCAGAGAAGTCTCCTTGAAAGCAACAATTATCCTGGAGAGTTCATGCAGAGTTCTATTACAATATCTTTGCTCTCAAGATTTTCCCCAAATTTAAGAGTCAAGACTGCCCAGCTAACCTCTCCTTCATTGCTGCTAAGTCTTATAACAACCATAGTGTTCTCTTTTCTTTGATATGTCTAAGTTAATATATAAATTATGAACTTCTGTTGCCGCATTACAGGTTTAGAAGTAGCATGTTTCCATTTTATGTGATTCCTTTTCTAGCAGGCAGTTATTGGTTTACGGCAATTTTTATGTATCTTCTTTCCAAGAGATATTTATTTAGAGCTTCCCATGTGTTAGGTTTTGGGGGGAATACAGAGCAAGGGCAGCATGTCCCTGCTCTCAGAGATTATACTCTAGTGGGCATTCAGGGACTGTCACAAATGCTCTGTGGAGGGAAGTGCAGAGTATACCCTGGAGTGGAAGAGGGGTCTAACCCAGAGATGGAGACAGTAAGGGAGGCTCCCAGGAAGATGTGACATCTCAACAACAACCCTGTAGAACAAGTTGCTCAGGTGAGGGGCATCCTGAGGAACAGCATTTCAGCAAACAGAAATAGATCCAGGAGGGCAGGGATTTTGTCTATTTTGGTTATAGCTTTATCCCTTGTGCTAAAACAATTCTGGGGACATATTAGGCACTCAATAAAATATGTGGAACAAATGACTATGCAAAGGTGGAAGATAGGAACAAGCGTGGCTATATTTGAGGAAATGAAAGATCAGTGTGTTAAGAGGGCAGTAGTGAGAGATGAAATGTAAAAGGTCGAGGCCGGGCACGGTGGCTCACGCCTGTAAACCCAGCACTTTGGGAGGCCGAGGCAGGAGGATCACAAGGTCGGGAGATCGAGACCATCCTGGCTAACACGGTGAAACCCCGTCTCTACTAAAAATACAAAAAAAATTAGCCGGGCGTGGCAGTGGGAGCCTGTAGTCCCAGCTGCTGGGGAGGCTGAGGCAGGAGAATGGCGTGAATCCGGGAGGCGGAGCTTGCAGTGAGCCGAGATCGCGCCACTGCACTCCAGCCTGGGCGACAGAGCAAGACTCCGTCTCAAAAAAAAATTTAAAAAAAGAATTTAAAAGGTCAAGATGGGACTCATGAGGTTGTTAAGCCCTTTGTGCTTTGTATCAAGAGCAATAGGGTTTTTTAATTATTGAGAGGTTTTTCTTTTAATAGACTGTTTTGTAAGAGTGATTTTAGGTTCACTGCAAAATTGAACAGGAAGTACAGAGATTTCCCATATACTTTCTGCCCCTTCCCCAACCTACCTCTTTGTCAACATCCCCGACTAGAGTAGTACATTCGTTACGATGGATGAACTTATCCTGACAAACCATTCTTGCTCAAAGTTCATAGCTTCCATTAGAGTTTGCTCTTGCTCTTGTGCATTTTATGGGTTTGGATGAAAATGACATGTTTATTAGTCTGTTTTCATACGGCTATAAAGAACTGCCCAACACTGGGTAATTTATCAAGGAAAGAGGTTTAATTGACTCATAGTTCAACATGGCTGGGGAGGCCTCAGGAAACTTACAGTCACAGTGGGAGGTGACAGGGAAGCAAGGTGCCCTCTTCACAAGACAACAGGAAGGAGGAGGGCTGAGCAAAGTGGGAAGAGCTCCTCATAATATCATCAGATCTTGTGAGAGCTAATTCACTATTACAAGAACAGCATGGGGGAAACTGCCCCCACGATTCAACTACCTCCACCTGGTCTCTCCCTTGACACAGGGGGATTATGGGGATTATGGGGGTCACAATTCAAGATAAGATTTGGGTGGGGACACAAAGCCTAACCATATCAACATGTATCCACTATTACAGTATCATACAGAGTAGTTTTACTGCCCTGAAAATCCTTTGTGCTCTGGCTATGTATCCCTCCTTCTTCCAATCCCTGGCAACCACTGACCTTTTTACTGTCTCCACAGTTTTGCCTTTTCCAGAATGCCATATAATCAAACTCATACAGTTTGTAGCCTTTCCAAATTGGTTCTTTCACTTAGTAGTAATAATTTACATTTTCTCCATGCCTTTTCATGACTTGGTATCAAGCTCATTTTTTCTTAGTTCTGAATAATATTTCATTGTCAGGATGTGCCACAGTTTATGCATTCACCTACTGAAGGACATCCTGGTTGCTTTCAAGATTTGACAATTATGAATAAAGCTGCTATAAACACCCATGTGTAGGTTTTCCTGTGGACATACGTTTTCAATACCTTTGGATAAATACCAAATAATGCAATTGCTGGGTCACGCACATGGTAGGAATATGTTCAGTTCTGTAAGAAACCACAAATGCCAGGTGCAGTGGCACACGCCTATAATTCCAGCACTTTGGGAGGCCGAGGCAGGTGGATCCCTTGAGCTCAGGAGTTCAGGACCAGCTTTGGCAACATGGCAAAAGCCTATCTCCACAAAAAAATACAAAAATTAGCTAGGCATGGTGGCACACGCCTGTAGTCCTAGCTACTCAGGAGGCTGAGGTGGGAGTATTTCTTGAGCCCAGCAGGTCAAGACTGCAGTGAGCCAAAATCATGCTACTGCACTCCAGCCTGGACAACAGAGTGAGACCCTGTCTCAACAACAAAAACAAAAAATGAAAACAAAATCACCAAGATATCTTCCAAGTGGCTATACCATTTTGCATTCTCACCAGCAATGAATGAGATTGCATCCTCACCAGCACTTGGTGTTATCAGTGATCTAGAGTTTGACCATTCTAATAGGTGTGTAATAGTATTTCATTGTTGTCCTATTTTGCATTTCCTGATGACATATGACATATAGCATCTTGCATATGGTTATTTGCCATCTGTATTCAGCATCTTTTTAGGTGAGGCATTCATCAAGGTCTTTGGCTCATTTTTAAAATTGGGTTGTTTATGTTCTTATTGTTGAGTTTAAAGATCTTTTTGTATATTTTGAATAACAGTCCTCTATCTGATATGTCTTTGGCAAATATTTTCTCTTAGAATGTGGCTTATCTTTTCATTCTCTTATTGGTGTCTTTTACAAAATGGAAAATTTTGATTTTAATGAAGTCCAGCTTATCAATTCTTTCTTCGATGGATCATGCCTTTGGTGTTGCATCTAAGCAGTTATCATCATATGATGTTAGCTGTGGGCTTGTTAAAAAAAAAGTTATCATCAAATCCAAAGTCATCTAGATCTTCTCCTATGTTTTCTTCTAGGAGTTATACAGTTCTGCATTTTACATTTAGGACTCTGTTCTATGTTGAGTTAATCTTTGTGAAGAATGCAAGGTTTGGATCAGACTAATATTTTTGCATGTGGATATCCAATTGTTCCAGCACCATTTGTTGAAAGATAATCTTTTCTCCATTGTTTTGCCTTTACTCCTTTGTCAAAGACCGGTTGACTATTTATGTGGGTCTATTTCTAGGCACTCTATTTTATTATTTATCTATTTGTCTATTCTTTCACTAATACCACACTGTCTTAATTACTGTAGCTTTATAGTAAGTCTTGATGTCGGGTAGTGTCAGTCCTCTGACTTTGTTCGTCTTCAATATTGTTTTGGCTGTTCTGGGTCTTTTGTCTCTCCATATAAACTTTAGATTCGGTTTGTTGATATCCACAAAATAACTTGCTGGGATTTTGATTGGCATAGTGTTGAATCTATAGATCAAGTTGGGAAGAACTGACATCTTGACAATATTGAGTCTTCCAATCTATAAACAGAATATCTCTCCATTTATTTAGTTCTTTGATTTCTTTCATCAGAGTTTTGTAATTTTCCTCACATAGATTTTACACATATATTGTTAGATCTATACCTAAGTATTTCATTTGATGGGAGGCTAATGTGAATAGTATTTTGTTGTTGTTGTTGTTGTTGTTTTGTTTTTTTGTTTTTTTTTGAGACGGAGTCTCTCTCTGTTGCCCAGGCTGGAGTGCAGTGGTGTGATCTCGGCTCACTGCAAGCTCCACCTCCCGGGTTCAGGCCATTCTCCTGCCTCAGCCTCCGGAGTAGCTGGGACTACAGGCGTCTGCAACCACACGCGGCTAATTTTTTGTATTTTTAGTAGAGACAGGGTTTCACCGTGTTAGCCAGGACGGTCTTGATCTCCTGACCTCGTGATCCACCCGCCTTGGCCTCCCAAAGTGCTGGGATTACAGGCATGAGCCACCGCGCCCGGCCAGTATTGTGTTTTTAATTTCAGCTTCTATTTGTTCATTGCTGACATACAGGAAAGCAATTGGCTTTTGTGTATTAACCTTGCATTCTGCAACGCCGCTATACTCACTTATTAATTCCAGGAGGATTTTTTGTGGCTTCTTTCAGATTTTCTACATAGACAATCATGTCATCTGCAAACAAAGTTTTATTTCTTTCTTCCCAGTCTGTATACTTATTTCTTTTTCTTGTCTTAGCTAGGACTAAGGCTAAGTCTTAGGATTAGCTCAGACTTCCAGTGTGATGTTGAAAAGCAGCGATAAGAAAGGACATTCTTGCCTTGCTCTTGTTCCCAATCTCAGTGGAAAAGCTTCCACTTTTTCACTGTTAAGTGTGATATTGGGCTCTAGGGGATTTTTTTAAAAAAATAGAGATAGGGTCTCACTATGTTGCCCAGGCTGGTCTCGAACTCCTAGACTCAAGCAATCCTCCTGCCTTGGCCTTCCAAAGTGCTGCAATTACAGGCGTGAGCCACCACATCCGGTCTCTAGGAGATTTTTTGTAGATATTGCTTATCAAGTTAAGGACGGTCTCCTACATTGAGGGATTTTAAGCAGCAGAGTGAATTAAGCAGATTCACATTTTAGAAATCACTCTGGCCACAGGCTCACGCCTATAATCCCAGCACTTTGGGAGTCTGAGGTGGGAGGACTGCTTGAGGCCAGGAGTTTGAGACCAGCCTGGGCAACGTAAACAGACTCTGCCTCTACAAAAAATTTTTAAAAAATTAACCAGGTGTAGTGCTGCATGCCTGTAGCCCTAGCTACTTGGAAGGCTGAGACAGGAGGATCATTTAAGACCAGGAGTTCGAGGTTACAGTGTTATGATCGTACCAATGTAGGCAGCCTGGGTGACAGAGCAAAACCCTGTCTCTAAAAAAAAAAAAAAAGAAAGAAAGAAAAGAAAAAGAAAAAGTGTTGGGGTGAAGAAATTAGAACCTCATATACATTGCTGGCAGAAATGGAAGATGCTGCAACTGTTATGAAAACAGTTTGGCAGCTTCTCGAAAAGTTAACCACAGAATTACCATGTGACCCAGTAATTCCACTCTTAGGTGTATACCAAGAAAATTGAAAATAGGGATTCAAACAGATACTTGTACATCAGTGTTCACTACAGCATTATTCACAATAACTAAAAGGTGGAAATAACCCAAATGTCTATTAATGGATGAATGAGTAAACGAACTGTGGTATATATATACATAGAATGGAATACTATTCAATCATAAACAGATATGAAGCTCTGATACATACTACAACATGGATGCACCTTGAATACATTATGCTACATGAGAGAAGAAACAAAAGGACAAATATTGCATGATTCCACTTTTATGACATGAAATATCTATAATAGGCAAATTCCTAGAGACAGAAATAAGATTAGAGGTTTCTTAGGATTGCGGGGAGAGGAGAATGGGAAGTTATTGCTTAATGGGTACAGAATTTTACTTGGGGGTATTAAAAAGGTTTTGGAAAAATATACTGGTGTATTCCACAACATTGTATCATGGAATTGTCACTTGAAAATGGCTAAAAATAGCAAATTTTAACACACATATTACAACAATAAAAAATTAAAAAGTAAAGGTTTGTCAGGCATTTAATAATTAATACCTTTCATTGTTTTTTTCTGGAAAGAGTGTGTGCAAAGATACTTAACAACCAAATGTAATGTGTGATCCTTGATTGGCTCTTGCTTTTTTTCTTTTTTTTGAGACGGAGTCTCACTCTGTCGCCCAGGCTGCTGGAATGCAGTGGCGCGATTGGCTCTTGCTTTCTAAATAAAATGCCTATAAGATATTCTTAGGACAAGTGGGGGAAATTAAATTGGGAAGGGAATTATTATGAAATTAATGATCTTAGGTATAATAATTGTACTGTGGTTATATAGGAGAACATCTATTCTTAGGAGATACATGCTGCAATGTTAAAGGGTTAAGTGTTACAATGTCTGTAACTTACTTGCAAATGGTGACCCCAAAAAGGGGGTGTGTGTGTGTGTGTGTGTGTGTGTGTGTGTGTGTATGTGTGTGTGCGCGCACGCGCTTTGGAAGGCTACAATTGCGGGAGGCGCAGGTCTCCGACACCGAAGCCTTAGACTCGTAAGCCGGGTCAGGCCAAATTCCGCTGCGCGTAGGGGAACAAACTGCACAAACGGGGCACAAACGGCAAACGCAACCGTCGCCGCGGGAGCCTCGGCCTAGCTCAGCGCACCCGCCAGCATGCCCCACCCTGATTGGTCCACTTGCTCAGCTCGCCGGCACCCCATATCCAATTGGCGTAGCGCTTGCTGTGCGGCGGCGGCAACCGACGTACACAAGGAGCTTGAGCGTTCTGTGGAGAGAGTGCGAGGTCAGGCCATGAACTTGGGGTAAGTGGGGTAAGCTGTGGTAAGCTGGGGTAAGGAAGGTGGTCGTCAGCGGAAAGGGAGGCATGTGTATCTGGGTTGTCCCTTGGAGTCTTTACTGGAGAACGTTCCCAACTTGCGCCGCCGAGAGGGGCAGAGCACAGTTCTCGGGTAGAAGATCGAGGCAGATGGGTCGGCCCTTAGCGACTCCACAGACCTTACGTTTTCACTTAATGACTCGCATTGAAACTGCCCGTGATCCCCTTTCGGTCCCTTATTTACCTTAGGATGGGGAGGGAAGAGAGGTGAGGAGGAAAGGAGAGAAATGACGAGACAGAGGAAGCGTGGCAGCTCCTGGGGAGGACTCCTGGCCCACGCCCCGGGTTCTTCGCCGCCTTGTTTTTGGAGTCTTGCAGAATGTTGGAACGCCCAGATTAGTTTTAGGCCCACGAGGCGGGGAACCAGGCTTCTCAAGAAATCGATGTAGTACCAGTGCCTAACATCTAGTAGGCGCTCCTTAAGTAGGGGTGAATAAATAAATAAGGACTGGTGCGTGGTCTTCATCACTCCCAAGTTTGATATTTTAAGAAGATGAGAAGCCACCAAACTCAGACCTAACTGCATATCGTTCAGCAAATGTTATTATGTTTTAGAATCTGGGGATAGCGAAATAAATAAGATAGTGTGTCCCTTAAGGAGATTACAGTGCAGTGCGTTACTGAAGATAGTTTACCATTGAAGGTCTTTTCTTTCTTGGTGACGTTTCACCAACAAACATGAACTGGTCATAACCCCGCAATAAGGAAAGCCGTAAAACCTATTCTTTGCAGTGTTTTACCTTTAACAGTTAAGTTGAGGTAATTTGATTTCCCCTACCTGAGCAACACCGCAAATTTCGCGTTCCTAATCAGACCTTTCCCAGCCTTTCTCTCCCTTGACTGGCTTGCTGGATTTAATTTTCTCTCTCTGAATTATGAACTGTATGTATGGGCTGCCATTTTTGTTCTCAGTGGAGTTTTAGGACCTTAACAGACGTTCAAGTTTTGTTGGCAGTGCCTACTGTTACTTGATGCCTTTGCTTCTGACATGCACGTATAAAGCATCATACTACATATCACTATGTATTATTTGAAATATTGAAAGTGGTACTCTTTGCTCAAGCAGTTACTAACCTTGATGGCATTGTTAGTAGTCATTTTCGATGCCCCAGCACTCCGTAGAATGTGTTAGTCATGAGTTCATTATGAAACTAATGAATGGCGGTTAAATATATCTTGCTCCTTTAACTTATGTGAGGAGTTTTGGTAACAGCATTATAAAAAAATGGTGGCATGATAACTTAATTTATAGCTTACCAGTAACAAAATGAGATTTCAGGTTAATGATAACAATGCTTGTATTATTGAAGAGTTTCAAGAATTTTCCCTCTGTAGTTGTGGGTTTTATCTTGGATTGCAAAACGTTTTTAATTAAAACACTGGTTCGATGTGTACAAGATTCCTGCATAAATTCAAAATAATGGATTTATTGTCAAGGTTCAAATGAACATTTCTGGTTATTTAAAATGTTGCGGTTTGTTAAAAATGGGAGACAACTTTCTTTTTTTATTGCAGAGATGGTTTAAAGCTTGAAACTGAATTACTGGATGGAAAAACCAAGCTAATACTGTCTCCATATGGTATGTTGTGTTACAGAAATCTGAAATGTTAACTTTTAAATTCATACATAAAATTTATATTAGTTCAACAGACTTTTTGCTTGTAATAGAGTGATATTTAAATGATATTTTGGAAAAAGCTGTTTCCTCAAACTTCTGCAGATTTGCTTCTAGCCAGATAAAATCAGGTTACAACACTGCTTACTACTGTCAGTATTCAGACTCATAACATTTAATGTTCCAGTATATTGCGTGTTCATTATATTTGCATATAGCAGATATCCTTATTGCCTGATGAATAATACAAGTAAAATTTATGTAATTATGTTCTTTGCATGTAAAGAATGTATCATTTGAGAAAAGTTTATAGTAAGACCACAGTAAAATGCTAAAGTCACTTTTAGTATTCGTTTTTAAACTCAGTGTACTTTGATACCTTCTCCGCATTTTTTTTCTGTTTATAGTTTTACCTTGGAAAGATAAAAAACAAAAATAAAATAGAAGTAAATCCTTGAACTGGATTAGAAAAAAATACTCAGTCAAGATCTAAAGTTAAGGCTTTCGAGGATAATGTTGCTAGCTTAAAATCTTACAACAATATTAATTACAGTTTTCTTGCGTTACCACCTTAGTATGTTTTTAGTGGATAGTTTAGTAATTTCTTTTTTCTTTTGTAGAACATAAATCAAAAATTTCTGTGAAGGTAAGCCATATGACTTTGACCTGACCTGTTTTCAAATGTAAAATGCAGTTTTATTTACAGTGGTTAGAAAATAATTCCTGGGAAATGTCAAGTGTTCTAAGGGGTTTGGAATTATAGTGAGAAGTTATTATTTTCTTGCTTTCAGATTGGTCCTTTCACAGAAATTGAATCATTTTAGGTTTAGCCCAAAAGAACCTCTTTCTCTAGATAAGTGCTGTTCAGTAAAGCATCTATGTTAATGGAAGTATTCATTAATAAAATCAGTATTATCGAATATGAAAGCCACTAGTCATGTATAGTTATTGAGCACTTAAAATGTAACTAGTATGACTGAGCAACTGAATTTCTAATTTCCTTTAATTTTTAATGGAATTTAATGGATAATGGACTGTACTGGACAATGCAGCTCCAGAGATCTTTAAAAATAGATATTCAGACTTTAAACAGAAATGTTTTTTCTTTTCATACTCAAATTCCATTTGCCCACACCAAAGGGGAAATTTAATTCACAAATTGTAGCATGCATTTAGCTTTTTCCTTTAAAAGGTTGCACTTGAGCTTAAGGGTAATTTTCCTTTTAAATTATTTTCCCTTATCAGGAATCTATTGTGCTTTTTTCTACAAAATACGTTATCACTTTATTTTAATTTTTGAGACAGAGTCTCACTCTGTCACCCAGGTTGGAGTGTAGTGGCATAATCATGGCTGCAGATCTTCCTCCTCCAGCCTCCTGAGTAGCTGGGACCATGTGCATGAGCCACCATGCCCAGCTAATTTTTTTTATTTTTAGTAGAGAGGGGATCTCACTATGTTGCGTAGGCTGGAATTACCATTTAAAAATTTTTTTGGAGGTTGAGCATGGTGGCTCATGCCTGTAATCTCAGCACTTTGAGAGGCCAAGGTGGGTGGATCACCTGAGGTCAGGAGTTCAAGGCCAGCCTGGCCAGCATGGTGAAACCCCATCTCTACTAAAAATACAAAAATTAGGTGTGGTGGCGCTAGTCCCAGCTACTTAGGAGGCTGAGGCAGAAGCATCACTTGAACCCTGGAGATGGAGGTTGTAGTGAGCCGAGATCGCACCACTGCACTCCAGCCTGGGTGACAGCGAAATTCCTTCTCAAAAAACAAAAGCAAAAAAAGCCAACTTTTTTGATACTTCTACTTTTCTTGGTACCTATTTCTTTTTTAATTTTTAGATTAATATCAGTAGGAATTTCTCTTCTCCTCTTTCATAACTTACTACAGCCCCCTTTTCTTTTATCTTTGCATTGTCTTAAAGTCTTTGCTTGTATGTGAATAGAACCCAGTTTGGATGATGTACCACTTTGCCCTTCAACTCTAAGCCCTTGATGGCTTTACTTGCAGGTTTAATTAAGGTGAAGAAGTTGCTGGAGTACCCAAAATATCACTCAATAAATAGGTGAAGATGATCAGAACAATTCCACAAGCTATATATAAAAATTGTTTCTCTATCATATAGTTATATACCACGTATGCTCCCCTAATCACAGACTACAGATTGTATGTTATTCCTACCCCTTTCCCTATTAAAAATTGCAACTAACTGCTGTTATTTGAAACACATTCACAAATACAGTGGCCTTTATCAAGTTCCTAGATGAAAAGCTATTTGTAATGGTTGATTTTTAGCTTCTCCAGGCTGATTTGTTATAGAAGCCACATTTGTGAAGACATTTTATTGTCATTTTAACCAACTCAGAACATCTGAAGATCCCCTTTATAGGCCTATAATAAACAGAATTCACTAGTCTTGGATTTTTGGTAGGCCTATAATAAAGTTACTAGTCTTGGACTTTTGATTACTAGACTTTTAATTATAAAATTCTATCAGCTGTCTAGAGGTGTTTTAGGATTTTTTTTTTTTAAGAGTAACTACTATGTTCTCAACTGATGTTGAGCCTAAATTGTTTACTGCCTTAAAGCAAATTGTTTGGGTTTATCCCCATTGCATTTGGGACTTCAAAATACTGATGCAACGTAAGTTTCCCTTCTGTATTGATTGTTTTCAAGAAATTTCTTTTCCCATATTGATAGAGGTTACAGAGATCCTCCTCATTTCTTTTTTGTTCTTCACAGACTATAAACACCAAAATCAGTAGTATTTTCTTCCTTTTTTGTTTTGTTTTTTAGTTTCCCAAATTTCACAGTTCTGCCACTAGATGTTGAATTCTCTTTTCTGCAAGTTATTCATGAATTATCTCTGCATAGTGCTTTTCTTTGTTCCTTCTAATGGGGTAAGCTCCTGAGTTACTACAACACCTACAGGTCTCTTTTTTTTTTTTCCCCTATTTCCCACTGGTTGAATTATTGTAATCTCCATAGTGTGTTCTTTAAACACAGCTGAACTCTATCTCATTATCATCAAGTGTAACATACATGTGGTCAAAGTGCTTTCCTAATTCTATCAAAATCTGTGCATTTTTCTTTCTTTTTTTTTTTTTTTTTTTTTCTTTTTTGAGACAGGCTCTCTCTCTTTGTCCAGGCTGGAGTGCAGTGGGACAGTTATGGCTCACTGCAGCCTCGACCTCCTGGGCTCAAGGGATCTTCCTGCCTCAGCCTCCCAAGTAGCTAGGACTATAGGCGCATGCCCACACCACCAGGCTCAGTTAATTTTTTTAATTTTTTTTGTATAGACGGGAGTCTTCCTGTGTTGCCCAGGCTTGTCTCAAACTCCTGGGCTCAAGCGATCCTCCTGCCTCAGCCTCCCAGAGTGCTGGGATGATAGGTGTGAGCCACTGTGCCCAGCCTCTCCTACATTTTTATTTTTCTTCAATCTGTGGTAATGAAGTAAACTTGGTTACTTGCCTAATTTCTTAGGTTTATAGGAAGAGAAATGGGAAAATACAGATAATACAGTATCATAAGTAATTTATTAAAATAATGGATTCTAAAACTCTTAAACTTAAAATAGTCTCAAAGATTAGTTGAACTATAAAACAATAAAAAAATTTTTATGAGTATGTCTGCATGTGAGAATCAGTGACATACTAAAAGGTATTTGTAATATTAGTGCTAGGTAGCACATTTTATATATATATATAGTTTGTTTGTTTGTTTGTTGTAGAGACGAAGTTTCGTTGTTGTTGCCCAGGCTGGAGTGCAGTGGCACGATCTCGGTTCACTGCAACCTCTGCCTTCTGGGTTCAAGCGATTCTCTTGCCTCAGCCCCTCGAGTAGCTGGGATTACAGGAGCCCACCACCACGCCCAGCTAATTTTTTGTATTTTTTTTTTTTTTTTTTTTTTTTTTTTTTTTTTAGCAGAAATGGTGTTTTACCATGTTGGCCAGGCTGGCCTTGAACTCCTGACCTCCGGCAATCCACCCACCTTGGCCTCCCAAAGTGCTGGGATTACAGGCATGAGCCACCGCACCCTGGCCCACATTTTATATTTAAAAATGTTACTTTTCTCTGATTTGTTCTGGCCTTGGGATCCTGGCCCCATATAAATTGTGAAGTGAGCTGATATTAAACAAATCCATTGAACATTGTCTTTATAATAATAAAAAATGGCTGGGCTTGGTGGCTCACGCCTGTAATCCCAGCACTTTGGGAGGCCGAGGCAGGTGGATCACCTGAGGTCAGGAGTTCGAGACCAGCCTGGCTAGCATGGTGAAACCCTGTCTCTACTAAAAATACAAAAACTAGCCAGGCGTGGTGGTGGGCATCTGTAATCCCAGCTACTCAGGTGGCCGAGGCAGGAGAATTGCTTCAACCCGGGAGGTGGAGGTTGCAGTGAGCTGAGATCGTGCTGTTGCACTCCAGCCTGGGCAACAGAGTGAAATGCTGTGTCAAAAAAAAGTAGTTAAACAATTTTTTTTAATTGAAAAAAATAGAGGTAATGTAGGTGGTATAATCTAATGACATTAGATTCAAAGCTGGAGTATAGTGGAGATGTCCTATAACAACTATAATAAAAGTTCCTGAAGTAAGATAATTTCTAGTTGTTGATGAAGATTTGCAAGTTTTAAGAGTTAGTTTCTTATGGTTATATTACCTAAATAGCAAAATGGAAAAAAGTTTAGAGGACTGATTTATCACAGATCATATAAATAAAGATAATTGGTGGTTTTTCTTGGACAGTTGTAAAGAATAAGCTTCTGGTGTTTTAACAGATGGGAAATAAGGCCAAGATTGCAAAATGTCCTTTAAGAACAAAAACTGGGCACATTCTAAAATCAACACAAGATACTTGTATTGGGAGTGAAAAACTTTTGCAAAAGAAGACAGTTGGTTCAGAAACATCACAAGCAAAAGGTGAAAAAAATGGAATGACTTTTTCATCTACTAAGGATTTATGTAAACAATGTATAGATAAAGACTGTCTTCATATCCAGAAAGAGATTTCACCTGCAACCCCTAATATGCAGAAGACTAGAAACACCGTAAATACATCTCTAGTAGGTAAACAGAAGCTTCACAAAAAACACATCACAGCTGAAAACATGAAGAGCAGTTTGGTGTGTCTAACACAAGACCAACTACAACAGATTTTGATGACTGTAAACCAAGGAAATAGATCTCTTTCCCTGACTGAGAATGGAAAGGAGGCAAAAAGTAAGATTTTTCTAAAGTTTTCATGAAGCTTGATTTTTTCAATATGTGTTTTAGAATATCAGATTCATTGGGTTTTATGTAACTGTGACTCTTAAATGCTAATTTAACCTGTTAATCTATTAAAATAATTGTTCTTTTAGAGGACTTTCTCTAATATGCAAAATTATTTCTATAGTTGTGCCATATTTTAAAGTTAGTGCTTAGAATATTAAACCTAGTTTCTGTGGATTTTAGAAAAAATGTTGGTACAAAAAACTATTATTATACTTATTTTAGAATATAGGAGGCTTTACTCATATTTAAAATAGTTATGTGAAACATTGTTTAAAAACAAATTATGATATTTCCAGTGAAAATTAGGAAACCTTGCTATGACTATTTGACTTGAGTTACTGAAAAACATTGCTTGGCCACTGCATTTACTCTTTCTATTCCTCATTCCATGCTAAGAATTGGCAGTACTTTTTTTAAAAAACAAGGTTAACACAGATTTGGAAGGAACAGGAGTGTTATATGCTTTGTCTTTCACAAGTCCTGGCATTGTATTGTGTTTTTAAAAGCCTTCTAATTTCCACTTCGGGATAAGGAATTGCGAATATGAAGACAATAGAAATGTCTAAAATTGTATTACGCAATAGTGAAATAAAAAATTAACAGTTCACATAGAGAGGCCCCACAAATGGTTTGGGGACCCAGTAACTCCTGAATATTCCCATGATACTCAAGATGGGATTATTTACTCTCTCTTGTTATAGATTATTCTTGGTAAAATGAGGGAGCTGGATTTTGTCTTTAAGGCTAAAATTCTAGCAACAACAACAACCTGCTTATTAGGCATAACGAGAAATCATATGAACAAAGTTAAAAGCAGAATTTGCCTAATCATGTAGACTTTCATATTAAGTATGTTTTCTCTTCATTGGGAGAACTAGCACATTCAAAAGAAATCAGAACATTTTTTGAGCCAGCCTGTGAGCCCTCTGTAAAACATCTGATTTTGATATTATAGCTGGGCATAGAGACAATTCATGAAAAGGTTTTCCACTGATTTCACAGCTAAATAAGAAAAATAATGTCAAGGTAATGAGTATTTATCAAGATATTTGTATTTATTTCCCTTTAGGTTGTGATTTGTGTTATAATTTTTATTTTATTTATTTATTTTTTTTTTGAGATGGAGTCTTGCTTTGTCACCCAGGCTGGAGTGCAGTGGCATGATCTCGGCTCACTGCAAGCTCTGCCTCCCGGGTTCACACCATTCTCCCGCCTCAGCCTCCTGAGTAGCTGGGACTACAGGCACACACCACCACGCCCAGCTAACTTTTTTTTTTCGTATTTTTAGTAGAGACAGGGTTTCACCGTGTTAGCCAGGATGATCTCGATCTCCTGACCTCATGATCTGCCTGCCTCAGCCTCCCAAAGTGCTAGGATGACAGGCATGAGCCACCGCATCTGGCCATATAATTTTTATTTGTATTTTTTATTTATTATTATTTTTTTAGATGGAGTCTCCCTTTGTCGCCCAGCCTGGAGTCTCACTCTGTTGCCCAGGCTGGAGTGCAGTGGTGCGATCTCGGCTCACTGCAAGCTCCGCCTCCCAGTTCACGCCATTCTTCTGCCTCAGCCTCCCAAGTACCTGGGACTACAGGCACCCGCCACCATGCCCGGCTAATGTTTTGTATTTTTAGTAGAGACAGGGTTTCACCGTGTTCGCCAGGATGGTCTCGATCTCCTGACCTCGTGATCCGCCCACCTTGGCCTCCCAAAGTGCTGGGATTACAGGCATGAACCACCGTGCCCAGCCAATTTTTATTTTTAAAAGCATGCTGGCAAGAGGAAATGGAGATTTGTTTTCTGTTGTTGCTCGATTGTTTTCTTCCTTATCTGATACAAGAAATTGTATGGCTATGGTCATGAGCAAGCCATTTAACCTCTGGGTTTCAGTTTCCTTTGTTTTTTTTGTTTTTTTTTGTTTTTTTTTTTTGAGACGGCCTCTGGCTCTGCTGCCCAAACTGGAGTGCAGTGGCACAATCTCAGGTCACTGAAACCTCCACCTCTTGGGCTCAACCCATCCTCCCACCTCAACCTCCCAAATAGCTAGGACTACAGGCATGTGCCACCACACCTACCTAATTTTTGTAATTTTGGTAGAGACGGGGTTTTGTCGTGTTGCCCAGGCTGATCTCGAACGCCTGAGCTTAAGCAATCTGCCCATGTCAGCCTTCCAAAGTTCTGGGACTACAGGTGTGAGCCACCACACCTTGCTTCCATTTTTTCTTTTTGACAGGAAGGGAAACTTAATGGCCACCTCAAGGATTGTTTTGAGAGTTAATTTAAGTAACGTATAAGACATGTAAGAACTGTATAGCACTATGCCAAGTATTATAATAGATGTAATTTAGTGTTAATTTTAAAACATGTATTTTACCTCCTAGGTCAATATAGTCTACATTTAAACAGTATTTCTAATCAGCCAAAGGATGAGAACATTATGGGATTATTCAAAAAAACCGAAATGGTTTCATTTGTCCCAGCTGAAAATAAATCTGTCTTAAATGAACATCAGGAGACATCTAAACAGTGTGAGCAAAAAATTGCCATGTATGTAACTCCTATCTGTTGTTACTGTGTGGTCGTCTTTGGAATATGGTTTTGCTTTTCCTTTACTTGGATGTGAAATAGTTACTCTGAATACTTAGAGCTATTTAAAAGCTTATTACTTAATATTTATGGAGTCAGTTGTGTAGAAATGTATGATACAGTTTCTGTTATCTTTTGTGTTTTACCTTAGAGAAAATGAATGGAAACCAGCTGATATATTCAGTACTCTAGGGGAAAGGGAACGTGATAGAAATTCGTTGGAAGCAAAAAAAGCCCAGTGGAGGAAAGAGCTAGGTAGGTAACTTTTATACCTTTATTATAGTATTATTGGCTTAAAGAATATGTATTGAAGCTGGGCATGGTGGCTCACACCTGTAATACCAGCACTTTGGGAAACTGAGGCGGGTGGATCAGGGGGGCAAGAGATCGAGACCATCCTGGCCAACATGGTGAAATCCCATCTCTACTAAAAATATAAAAATTAGCTGGGCGTGGTGGTGCACGCCTGTAATCCCAGCTACTCGGGAGGCTGAGGCAGGAGAATCGCTTGAACCTGGGAGGCAGAGGTTGCAGCGAGCCGAGATCGTGCCACTGCGCTCCAGCTGGGCTACAGAGCAAGACTCTATCTCAAATAAATAAATAAAAAAGAATATGTATTGAGGATGAAGTTTAGGGGCCAAGGGAAAACTTCCCCTTTGCCCTCTGAAGGTTTGCTGAAAAATCAGCTGACAAAAGGCAAATTAATAAAAGGCATACAAATTTATTAACATGCATGGAAGTTTTACAAAATATAAAAACTAAAATAAATGGCCAGATGGCTGACACTTGTCCACCATGTTGAGGTTACAGAAAGAATAGGGGTTGGAGCATGGCAAAACAGATTATGGGAGGGGGAGGAGAGCAACCTGGCCAGTAAAAGTGTTTTTTTGTTTTATTTTGTTTTGTTTTTTGAGACGGAGTCTTGCTCTGTCGCCCAGGCTGGAGTACAGTGGTGTGATCTCGGCTCACTGCAAGCTCCACCTCCTGGGTTCACGCCATTCTCCTGCCTCAGCCTCCCGAGTAGCTGGGACTACAGGCACCCGCTACCACGCCCGGCTAATTTTTTTGTATTTTTAATAGAGACGGGGTTTCACTGTGTTAGCCAGGATGGTTTCAATCTCCTGACCTTGTGATCCACCTGTCTCGGCCTCCCAAAGTGCTGGGGTTACAGGCATGAGCCACCATGCCCAGCCAAAAGTGGTTTTATTATGTACATGAGACCTCAAAGGTAGTAGCCTTCAGAGAACAGATGATAAATGTTTCTTTCAGACCTTTAAAGGTGTCAGACTCAGTTAATTTATCCTAGATCTGGACAGGGGAGAATCCTCAGAGAAAGCCTGGCTGCGTCAATGCAGATTTTCTGTACAGATGCAAATCTTCCCCACAAAAGACAGCTTTGCAAGGCTACTTCTGTTTGTAGACCCTCTGAACAGCCATCTTGAAATGTGTCAAATTAATATATTTTGGGGTTAAAACACTGTAGTTTCCTTTAAAGTATAGTTATCCCTCAGTATCCATGAGAGATTGGTTCAAGGATAGTCTTCCCACTTCAGGGTACCAAAATGCACAGATGCTCATGTGGAACCCATGGATATGGAGGGCCTACTGTATATCTTTTAGTATGATATTATCAAAAGTCGTATTTTATAACATTTGACATCTAGAGTAGCTCTCTACAAATGCTTAAGAAACTTTGTGGTTTCATAATGCCTTAGGTCGTGTCTGTTACTCTGAAGTGGGCACCAAAAACATTAATGTCATCAGTACATTCTGCAGCCCTTGTAAGGTCAAAGATTTGTAAACTTTTCGCATTTCCTGGAAATCCTTTTTTATAATTTTTCATAGCAGACATCCTGTGCGTTTAAGTATGGTTTTACTAAAAACTAATTGATTTCACTTTTTTAAATAACCAAAATATTCTAATGAAGAATAATCATTGTTGTATCAGACAGTATGTATTCTAGACAGAAATAAGCTTATTGCTTTCTTTCGGCTTTGGACCTTATAACAGAAAAATCTATAATTTCTTGAAATTTCATTAGTGACTAAGAAATATCCATTACTTCTTCAACTAAATTTGGGGTCTGCGTATCACAGTTTGCAAAACGTGTGATGTAACAGTTGTATTTCTTAAGAATAGCTATGCTAAAGGCATGAGATGGGCTTCACCCTAGTTGAAAAACTAGAAAGTCTTGTGAGGCCGTCACTAACTTGGCTGGGATAGATGATTTAGAAAAAGAGATAAGCAAAACCAGGTGAGTGGCTCACATATAATCCCAGCACTTTGGAAGGCCGAGATGGGAGGATTGCTTGAGGCCAGGGGTTCAACATGAGCCTGCTGGAGCAACAGAGTGAGACCCCATCTCTACAGAAAAAAAAGAGAGAAGCAGCAGAAATAAGGAGTGAATTGATGCTGGAAGTCAAGTGTGTTAGTCTGTTTTGTGTTGCTATAAAGGAATACCTGAGACTGAATAATTGATAAAGAAAAGAGGTTTATTTGGCCCACAGCTTTGCAGACTGTACAAGCATGGTACCAGCATCTGCTCGGCTTCTGGCGAGGCCTCAGGAAGCTTCTACTCATGGTGGAAGGCAAAGGGGGAGCAGGCATTTTACATGGCAAGAGAGATGCCAGGCTCTTTTACACAACCAGCTCTCATGTGAACTGACAGAGTGAGAACTCAAGCATCATCCCAAGGGGATGCCACCAAGCCATTCATGAGGGATTCATCTCCTGTGACCCAAACATCTCCCCTTAGGCCCCACCTCCAACATTGGGGAATCACATTTCAACATGAGATCTGAAGGGGACAAATATCCAAACTGTATCATCAAGGTAAAAGAAGAATGAAGAGATTAAACTTACGTTAGCAGTATCAGAAGGTTTGGCGGTCTTGATGTGTGTTTATATCACAATTTCATCTTTAAATATTTTCTTTCAGCACATTCCACATCAAAATGCAATACCAAATGTCTGAAATAAGATGGAACTACTTGGAAATGACCAGAATATTTTGTGCTTTAATCATTTTTGTTGTTGTTTTGAGACAGAGTTTCATTCTTGTTGCCCAAGCTGGAGTGCAATGGCGCCATCTCAGCTCACTGCAGCCTCTGCTTGCTGGGTTCAAGTGATTCTCCTGCCTCAGCCTCCTGAGTAGCTGGGATTACAGGCACCCGCCACCATGCCCAACTTACTTTTTGTATCTTTAGTAGAGACAGGGTTTCACCATATTGGCCAGGCTGGTCTCGAACTCCTAACCTCAGCTGCCTTGGCCTTGATCCACCTGCCTTGGCCTCCCAAAGTGCTGGGATTACAGTTGTGAGCCACCACACCTGGCCTTATGCTTTAATTATTTTAAAAATCAGTTTACTGTTTTTTTTAACTTGTCTCAGTAAAGTGCCTCTATTTAAGTCATGCTTCCAGTAACATTCTTGGAATTTAAATTTATACAACATTGAATTTTGTATTTAAAGAACTACTGTTGATTGAGGGGTTAGTTTTGACTATATCTCTCAGACACAGGGTTTTATGTTTTTTACTTGTTAGCAATTAAGATATAATAGCTAACATTTATTGAATATTTGTGCCAAGCCCTATATCGAGATAGGCACTATTATTATCCCCATTTTATAGAAGAAACTAAGGCTTAGAAAGCTTACCAGCAGTTGGCCAGGTGCGGTGGGCTCACGCCTGTAATCCTAGCACGTTGGGAGGCCAAGGCGGGTGGATTACAAGGTCAGGAGATAGAGACCATCCTAGCCAACATGGTGAAACCCCATCTCCACTAAAATACAAAAATTAGCCGGGCGTGGTGGTGCCGCCTGTAGCCCCAGCTACTCAGGAGGCTGAGGCAGGGGAATAGTTCGAACCTGGGAGGCGGAGATTGCAGTGAGCTGAGATTGCGCCATTGCACTCCAGCCCGCTGACAGAACGAGACTCCATATTAAAAAAAAAAAAAAGCTTACCAGCAGTTTCCTAACAGTCACATAGCTGGGAAGTTGTTGAACCTGAATTTTAACCCATAGTTCTCTACTTCAGAATTCTAGCTTTTAATTCTCTTAATAATAATTGAATGAACATTACAGGAAACTAGAACCTCATGATAATTGACAAAGTATAAAATAAGTTATTCCAATAAAACTGCTCCTTATTGGTAATTGTGATAATAAAATTGTACCATACTTAACTTTGGTTCTGATTAAATTTTTTCTTATTCTATGTCCCTAAAAAATTATTCTCCACTTTGTGAGTTAATCTCCTTCCTAAAAAAGAGTTTTGATTAGATCTGTGTTGGTATCTGCATTAAGAAGGTCATGATTTGTTTACATGGTTCTGTTTTTACAGTTTTTGTACATTTTTTTAAAAAGGACATTATTTACAGATGAACAGGTTGCTTTAAAGAAGAAAGAAAAAGAAGTTTCTGAAAAATGGAATGATCCTTGGAAAAAATCTGAAAGTGATAAAATAATATGGGAAAAACATCAAATTCTTGACCAATCTAGGGTAAGACATCTTAATTGCAATCTAGGGTAAGACATCTTAATTGCAATTTTTAAAATACTAAGCAGTGTTCATATTATAGAATTTATTTTTAAAGCTTATTAAAAAAAAAAAGTTTTTTTTTTTTTTTTTTTTGAAACGGAGTTTCTCCCTTGTTGCCCAGGCTGGAATGCAGTGGCACAATCTCAGCTCACTGCAATCTACCCCTCCCAGGCTCAAGCGATTCTCCTGCCTCAGCCTCCCGAGTAGCTGGGACTACAGGTACTCACCACCATGGCCAGCTAATTTTTTGTATTCTTAGTAGAGATGGTATTTCACCACATTACTCAGGATGGTCTCGAACTCCTGGCCTCACGTGATCTGCCAGCCTCGACCTCCCAAAGTGCTGGGATTACAGGCATAAGCCACCGCGCCCAGCCTATTTAAAAAAAACTTGTCATATTGTTGGGTTTTTTGTATGTGTGTTTTTTTAAAAAAAAGAAACAGGGTCTTGCTCTGTTGCTCAGGCAGGAGTGCAGTGGTGAAAACATAGTTCCCTGCAGCCTTGAACTTCTGGACTAAAGGGATCCTCCTGCCTCTGCCTCCCAAATGGCTGGTACTACAGGTGTACTCCACCATGCCCAGCTAATTAAAAAAAATTTTTTTTAGAGACAGGGTCTCACTGTGTTGCCCAGGCTGGTGTCAAACTTCTGACCTCAAGCGATCCTCCCACCTTGGCCTCCTGAGTAGCTGGGATTGTAGGTGTGAGCCACTGGGCCTGGCTCATATGGTATTTTAAAACAGTGTTATTTTTCATTTAATTATGACCTCAACTGGTCTCTATTTACATTCTGTGAGTTGTCTCGTTATGTCGTTAGGTGAGTGTAGAGGCTCCCTTTAGAGTCTTATAAAAGAGCTGTGCAATTTTTGAAATGAATACAAAACTCTGCCACTATGTGTAAGTGTTTAGTTATCAAATATACGCATATGCCAAGTTTGCGTTGTGTAGTGCTTTTGTGATTTTTAAATTTTATCTGTGGTTAATTTTGGGTAAAGAAACAGTGTCACTGTTTTTCTATTTATTTTTACACTTCTGCTAGCTCTTCAAGCATTCTATCACAATCTCGTAGCCAGGTTATGGTGGTCCAAGCTGATGGGGCATTCACTACTTAGAGCTAGTCAGACTTTAGAGGTAAGTCCTAAGTGTCAGTACTTTGGATATTTAAACCTTTTAGTATTTGACCTCTAACCTATTTTCCTTGAAGGAGAGAATCTCTAAGTCCTCCTTATTTTTAGTTATCAGTTAATTTTTACTTGAGTGTATTATGCTTCATTTGCCTTCATTTCTTTTTTACATTTATTATCCCTTCCTCCTTGTGAACATTTACATTTTAGCAAATGTATTCTGAAAATAATGTAGTAACCTAAAGGGATGATTCTCCTAAAGTGATGATTCTGGTGGTAGAAATTTTTGGCACTATGGCCTAATTAGGTAAATTTCTTATAGAACGCCTTCAAGTTAAATTTTTTGCATGGCTGTCTATTCTGCTTCATGTGGAGCTGACTTGCCTACATTGAATACTTTTGTTGTCTGTTAATAATTTTACATTAACAAAAGGAATGAAATCTGAATTGCATTTGCCCACAATCCCAAAAGCACTTTGACTGAAAAGGCAATAAGGTTGTCTTGGTAGAACTCATTTTGGAAAATTCTGTAGCTCTGGGTGATAATTTTAAGTGTGTAAAGTTTAGAAGTTGTATGCAGACACCATTAAAAGCTGTAGTTAAAACTAAGTTTTCATGAAGTTGGTGAGGATCTGTTGTTGGCTTATTTACTTTTCAACATCAGGATAAAAAATCTGTAATAACTAAAAATGTTAAATAATTTCAGTTGCCAAATTTTCAGTTCAATGTCAATATATAATTTATTTCTTAATTTGCAATGTTTATTATCTGGGGATAATCCATACCATGATTGTTAATGCAAGTAAAGAACCATTTGAGGTGACATTTAGGTTTTAAAATATTTTGTATATATTTTTTAATGATAGTATTTGTCAGCTGATGAAATGACGAGGCTCATGAATTTGGAAAGGAGAACTTTATTTCTCATCAGCGGTTGCAACCTGCAGCATAGCCATTCTGACAGGCTGGGAAGCATAGCCTTCGGCCAACCAGGAGCCAGAAACTTCAAGGTGTCGGGGAAGGGAACAGGAATTTATGCTGAGTGAAGTGGCTGAATATACATATTTAATAAGCTATAGGAGGGGTCATGAATATTTATGAAAGGAGAAACACACATGCACAATTGAGTTTTATGCCCCTTCATGGGTTCCATGTACAAAAAATGGCAGCGTTAGCATGATCCGAGGGTAGAGTTTTCAGCCCTCTGACATCAAAGAGTGAAGCAGAGGACACAAAAACCTTTTGGCCAGAAGCATCAGGTGGTTGGTTGGTATCAGTGCTGGCATCTTCTGAAGGGCTGGTTTCTGTTTAGCCCTTAGGCTAAATAGTGGTTAGCCAGGGAGGGAGGAGGTATAATGTGATGTGTCTGATTTCCCTATCCACTCATGGCCAAGAACTCAGTTTTCAAGGCACTTTGGGGTCCTTGGCCAAGAGATGATCCATTCAGTTGGTTGGGGGACTTAGAATTTTACTTTTATTCCTCATGTGTATCTTTTTTTAAATAACTAAAAAAACCCAATAAAGTTATTTAAAAAATTTTTGGAATCAAAAGTTGTGGGGGTTGATGATGGGAGAAGGACTAGAAAACGAAACATATGCTATATCCAGGACTGGACAACCAAGAGTTAAAAGAGTATGATTATCGGCTCATTTTTTTTACTATTTAAATGCAGTTTTGGCCGGGTGCGGTGGCTCATGCCTGTAATTCCAGCACTTTGGGAGGCTGAGGTGGGCGGATCACGAGGTCATGAGATCGAGACCATCCTGGCCAAGATGGTGAAACCCTGTCTCTGCTAAAAATACAAAAATTAGCTGGGCATGGTGGCGCGTGCCTGTAGTCCCAGCTATTCGGGAGGCTGAGGCAGGAGAATTGCTTGAACCTGGGAGGCGGACGTTGCAGTGAGCCGAGATCGCACCACTGCACTCCAGCCTGGGCTACAGAGCAAGACTCCATCTCAAAAAAAAAAAAATCAGTTTTTATGTATTTGTATGTGAATGTGGTACAAAATTGGAGAGATGTTATTGAGGAAAAAGGAATTTGCTGTGTAACGAAAAAGCCTTCTTCTCAAATACCTTAGAGCAGTTGTTTTCAGAAATCCCAGCTGTAGCCACAACTATTTATATTATTTGAATATCTAGTTAGCCTCTCCATATAATTGGGAGGGAAAGAAGTTTGGTTGTAGGCAGTCACCAAAGCCTGTAAAGCATAAGGAAATGCATATAAAGTGCCTAGAATAGTGACTGACAATAGAACAAATGCTAACGAAGTTTTGTTCTACTTTTAAAGAGTTGGGGGTCTCACTTTGTTACCCAGGCCAAACAGGCACAGTCATGTTGCACTCCAGCCTCGAACCTCTGGGTTCAAGTTATTCGCCTGTCTCAGCCTCTGACTGGCTTATTTCACTTAGCATAATGTCCTCAAGGTTTAACCATACTGTAGCATGTGTCAGAATTTTATTTCTTTTTAATGCTAAATAACATCCTGTTGTATGTATATACCATGTTTTCTTTATCCATTAATCCATGGATAGAAATTTGGATTGTTTATACCTTTTGGCTATTGGGAATAATGCTGCTATGAACATTGGTGTATAAATAATCTTTTTCAGTTCCTGCTTCAATACTTTTGGGTGTGTACTCAGAAGTGGAATTGCAGGATTGTGTGATAATTTTTTGTTTAATTTTTTATGTTAAAATTTTTACCAATTTTAATTTTGTAATTTTGTGTTAAATTATTACACTGCTTTCCACAGCAGCTGTACCATTGTATATTTCTATCAGCAGTGCACTGTGTTCCAATTTCTTCACATCCTCACCAACACTTACTTACTGATTTATTGACAGTATCCATCCCAGTGGTTGTGAAATGGTATCATTGTGGTTTTGATTTGCATTTCCCAGTGATTAGTGATGTGGAACTTCCCACATGCTTATTGACTATTTGCATATATTTGAAGAAATGTCTGTTGAGATCCTTTGCCCATTTTAGTCAGGTTTTTTGGGTTTTTTTGTTGTTGAGTTGTAGGAGTTACATATTTTGTATGATAATCCCTTATCAGATACATGATTCACAACTATTTTCTCCCATTCTGTGAGCTACTTTTTCACTCTCTTGATAATAGTGTCCTTTGATGCACAAAAGTCCTTAATTTTGATGAAGTCCATTTTATCTGTTTTCTTTGGTTGCCTGTGTTTTTGGTGTCCTATCAAAGAAATCATTGCCAAGTCTGATCATCGGACTGTATTTTCTTCTAAGAGTTTTCTAGTTCTATCTCTTATGTTTAGGTCTTTCATCTATTTTGAATTAAGTTTTCTATATGGTATAAGGTCAGGGCCCTACTTTATTCTTTCGCATGTGGATATCTAGTTTTTCCTAGCACCATTGCTGAAGACTGTCCTTTCCCCATTGAATGGTGTTGGCTCCCTTGTCCAGAACTATTTGACTGTGTATTTGAGGATTTATTTCTGGACTCCTCTATTCCATTTGTCTGTATGCCACTGCCTCACCATTTTGATTACTGTGGCTTTGGAGTGAGTTTTGAAATCAGGAAGTATGACCCTTCCACTTTCTTCTTTTTTAAGGTTGTTTTGTCTATTCGTGGTCCTTTGAGATTCCATATGAATTTTAGGATGGATTTTTCTATTTCTCCAAAAAGAAAGATTATTGATATTTTCATAGGGATTGCATTGAATCTGTAGATTGCTTTGGGCAATATTAATATCTCAATAATATTAAGGCTTCCAATTCATGAATACAGGATATCTTTCCATTCATTTGTGTCTTTAATTTTTTTTCAGCAATGTTTTGTAGTTTTCAGTGTACAAGTCTTACTCCTTCTTGGTTAAGTTTTTCTTTTTAATTTTTAAAAATTTTTTTGTTTTTTTATATATTTTTCTTTTTATTGTTTTGGTTAAGTTTATTCCTAAGTATTTTTTCTTTTTGATGCCATTGTACATGGGATTTTAAAAAATTTCATGCCATTGTACATGGAATTTTTTTTTTAATTATACTTTTAAGTTCTAGGGTACATGTGCACAATATGCAGGTTTGTTACATATGTATACATGTGTCATGTTGGTGGGCTGCACCCATTAACTCGTCATTTACATTAGGTATATCTCTTAATGCTATCCCTCCTCCCTCCCCCCATCCCACGACAGGCCCTGGTGTGTGATGTTCCCCACCCTGTGTCCAAGTGTTCTCGTTATTTATTTCCTACCTGTAAGTGGGAACATGCAGTGTTTGGTTTTCTCTCCTTGCAATAGTTTGCTCAGAATGATGGTTTCCAGCTTCATCCATGTCCCTACAAAGGACATGAACTCATCCTTTTTTATGGCTGCATAGTATTCCATGGTATATATGTGCATAATATTCCATGGTGTATATGTATTAATCCAGTCTATCATTGATGGACATTTGGGTTGGTTCCAAGTCTTTGCTATTGTGAATAGTGCCGCAATAAACATACGTGTGCATGTGTCTTTATAGCAGCATGATTTATAATCCTTTGGGTATATGCCCAGTAATGGGATGGCTGGGTCAAATGGTATTTCTAGTTCTACATCCTTGAGGAATTGCCACACTGTCTTCCACAATGGTTGAACTAGTTTATAGTCCCACCAACAGTGTAAAAGTGTTCCTGTTTCTCCACATCCTCTCTAGCACCTGTTGTTCCCTGACTTTTTAATGATCGCCATTCTAACTGCTGCGAGATGATATCTCATTGTGGTTTTGATTTGCATTTCTCTGACGGCCAGTGATGAAGAGCATTTTTTTCATGTGTCTGTTGGCTGCATGAATGTCTTCTTTTGAGAAGTGTCTGTTCATATCCTTTGCCCACTTTTTGATGGAATTGATTTTTTCTTATAAATTTGTTTAAGTTCTTTATAGATTCTGGATATTAGCCCTTTGTCAGATGAGTAGATTGCAAAATTTTTATCCCATTCTGTAGGTTGCCTGTTCACTCTGATGGTAGTTTCTTCTGCTGTGCAGCAGCTTTTTAGTTTAATTAGATCCCATTTGTCAATTTTGGCTTTTGTTGCCATTGCTTTTGGTGTTTTAGTCATTTTTTCCATGCCTATGTCCTGAATGATATTGCCTAGGTTTTCTTCTAGGGTTTTTATGGTTTTAGGTCTTATGTTTAAGTCTTTATTTTTTGTATAAGGTGTAAGGAAGGGGTCCAGTTTCAGTTTTCTGCATATGGCTAGCCAGTTTTCCCAACACCATTTATGAAATAAGGAATCCTTTCCCCATTGCTTGTTTGTGTCAGGTTTGTCAAAGATCAGATGGTTGTAGATGTGTGGTGTTATTTCTGAGGCCTCTGTTCTGTTCCATTCGTCTATATATCTGTTTTGGTACCAGTACCATGCTGCTTTGGTTATTGTAACCTTGTAGTATAGTTTGAAGTGAGACAGCATGTGCCTCCAGCTTTGTTCTTTTTGGTTAGGATTGTGTTGGCTATTTGGGCTCTTTTTTGATTCCATAAGAAATTTAAAGGAGTTTTTTCCAATTCTGTGAAGAAAGTCAGTGGTAGCTTGATGGGGATAGCATTGAATCTATAAATTACTTTGGGCAGTATGGCCATTTTCATGATATTGATTCTTCCTATCCAAGAGTATGCAGTGTTTTTCCATTTGTTTGTATCCTCTTTTATTTCCTTGAGCAGTGGTTTGTAGTTCTTGAAGAGGTCCTTCACGTCCCTTGTAAGTTGTATTCCTAGGTATTTTATTCTCTTAGTAGCAGTTGTGAATGGGAGTTCGCTCATGATTTGGCTGTTTGTCTGTTCTTGGTGTATAGGAATGCTTGTGATTTTTGCACATTGATTTTGTATCCTGAGACTTTACCGAAGTTGCTTATCAGCTTAAGGAGATTTTGGGCTGAGATGATGGGGTTTTTTAAATATACAATCATGTCATCTGCAAACAGAGACAATTTGACTTCCTCTTTTCCTATTTGAATACTCTTTATTTCTTTCTCATGCCTGATTGCCCTGGCCAGAACTTCCAATACTATGTTGAATAGGAGTGGAGAGAGAGGACATCCTTGTTTTGTGCTGTTTTTCAAAGGGAATGCTTCCAGTTTTTGCCCATTCAGTATGATATTGGCTGTGGGTTTGTCATAAGTAGCTCTTATTATTTTGAGATATGTTCCATCAATACCTAGTTTATTGAGAGTTTTTAGCATGAAGGAGTGTTGAATTTTGTTGAAGGCATTTTGTGAAACTATTGAGATAATCATGTGGTTTTTGTCATTGGTTCTGTTTATGTGAATAGATTATGTTTATTGATTTGCGTATGATGAACCAGCCTTGCATCCCAGATATGAAGCCAACTTGATCATGGTGGATAAGCTTTTTGATGTGCTGCTGGATTTGGTTTGACAGTATTTTTTATTGAGGATTTTTGCATCGATATTCATCAGGGATATTGGTCTAAAATTCTCTTTTTTTGTTGTGTCTCTGCCAGGCTTTGGTATCAGGATGATGTTGGTTTCATAAAATGAATTAGGGAGGATTCCCTCTTTTTCTATTGATTGGAATAGTTTCAGAAGGAATGGTACCAGCTCTTCTTTATACCTCTGGTAGAATTTGGCTGTGAATCCGTTTGGTCCTGGACTGTTTTTGGTTCCGTTCTCCCCATCACTTTCAGGTACACGAGATGTAGATTTGGTCTTTTCACATAGTCCCATATTTCTTGGAGGCTTTGTTCGTTTCTTTTTACTCTTTTTTCTCTAAACTTCTCTTCTTGCTTCATTTCATTCATTTGATCTTCAATCACTGATACCCTTTCTTCCACTTGATCAAATCAGCTACTGAAGCTTGTGCATTTGTCATGTAGTTCTTGTGCCATGGTTTTCAGCTCCATCAGGTCATTTAAGGACTTCTCTACACTGTTTATTCTAGTTAGCCATTCGTCTAATCTTTTTTCAAGGTTTTTAGCTTCTTTGCGATGGGTTGGAACATCCTCCTTTAGCTTGGAGAAGTTTGTTATTACCGATTGTCTGAAGCCTTCTTCTCTCAACTCGTCAAAGTCATTCTCTGTCTAGCTTTGTTCCATTGCTGGTGAGGAGCTTTGTTCCATTGCTGGTGAGGAGCTATGTTCCTTTGGAGGAGAAGAGGTGCTCTGATTTTTAGAATTTTCAGCTTTTCTGCTCTGGTTTCTCCCCATCTTTGTGGTTTTATCTACCTTTGGTCTTTGATGATGGTGACGTACAGATGGGGTTTTGGTGTGGATGTCCTTTCTGTTTGCTAGTTTTCCTTCTAACAGTCAGGACCCTCAGCTGCAGGTCTGTTGGAGTTTGCCGGAGGTCCACTCCAGATCCTATTTGACTGGGTATCACCAGCGGAGGCTGCAGAACAGCAGACATTGCAGAACGGCAAATGTTGCTGTCTGATCCTTCTGGATGCTTCGTCTCAAAGGGGCACCCAGCTGTATGAGGTGTCAGTTGGCCCCTACTGGGAGGTGTCTCCCAGTTAGGCTACTCGGGGGTTAGGGACCCACTTGAGGAGGCAGTCTGTCCGTTCTCAGATCTCAAACTCCATGGTGGGAGAAGCACTACTCTCTTCAAAGCTGTCAGACAGGGACGTTTAAGTCTGCAGAAGTTTCTGCTGCCTTTTGTTCAGCTATGCCCTGCGCCCAGAGATGGAGTCTACAGAGGCAGGCAGGCCTCCTTGAGCTGTGGTGGGCTCCAACCAGTCCAAGCTTCCCGGCTGCTTTGTTTACCTACTCAAGCCTCAGCAATAGCGGACACCCCTCCCCAGCCTTGCTGCTGCCTTGCAGTTTGATCTCAGACTGCTGTGCTAGCAGTGAGTGAGGCTCCGTGGGTGTGGGACCCTCCAAGCCAGGTGTGGGATATAATCTCCTGGTGTGCCGTTTGCTAAGGCCGTTGGAAAAGCGCAGTATTAGGGTGGGAGTGTCCCGATTTTCCAGGTACCGTCTGTCATGGCGGCTTCCCTTTGCTAGGAAAGGGAATTCCCCAACCCCTTGCACTTCTCGGGTGAGGCGATGCCCCGCCTGCTCCGTGGGCTGCACTCACTGTCTGACAATCCCCAGTGAGATGAATCCTGTACCTCAGTTTGAAATGCAGAAATCACCCGTCTTCTGCGTTGCTCACGCTGGGAGCTGCAGACTGGAGCTGTTCCTATTTGGCCATCTTGGAACCTCCTCTGGAATTTTTTTAAATACTCTTGAAGAATTGTTCTTTATTAGTATATAGATTAGTATATAGAAACACAACTTATTTTTGTGTGTTGGTTTTATCTCCTGCAACTTTGCTGAATTTATTCTAAAAGTATTTTGTAGAATCTTAGTGATGGTCATTGTCCAGTGCAGGAGTTTGATGTATATTGATGAGTAGATACATAAACTTTGATCTACATTAATGCTCAAGATACTCATATATGCATAATCATAACTGGATTCTACATCTTTCCCTTTTTTGACTTCTCAACTTTATTATTATTATTATTTTTTTTTTTTTTGAGATAGGGTCTCATAATCTGTCACCCAGGCTAGAGTGCGCTGGCACAATCATGGCTAACTGCAGCCTTGACCTTCCTGGGCTCAAGCATTCCTCCCATCTCAGCCTTACAAGTAGCTGGGACTACAGGCACATGCCACCATGACTGGCTAATTTTTCATATTCTGTAGAGACAGGGTTGCTCAGGCTGGTCTCAAACTCCTGGGTTCAAGCAGTCCATCTGCCTTTGCCTCCCAAAGGGCTGAGATTACAGGCTTGAGCCGCTGTGCCTGGCCAACTTTCTGACTTTTAAAAGTATTATATATATTTGTGAAATGCAAAAAAACATAAAGGATAGTACAAAAGACATCTCTATCATGTCATACATGTTTAGGAAGAGCCCCTCGTATGGCATAGTTAAGAGTTTTTTAAGAAAATATTCACTCAGTTTTTATCTACTCATATCTTAAGGAATTGAAGTGGTCCAGGAAATCTTTGTACAGGAATAGGCCCAACATAAGATGAGTGGAAGAAAACAACAATACATACAATCATAGGAAAGAAAAAAGACTTGATATAACATTAAATTTAAATTACAGTGAGGAAAAAGAAGAAATTGCTATGGGAACACTCCCAGAATATAGGAAGAAGTTTCAAAAGAGATGAAAAATCTGGCATCAAAGATATTATAAATAGCTTATAAAAATACAATCTTGAATCATAGGCTTTCCTAAAGAAGAAAACAGAAGTAATAATATATCAAGTTTCATAGAAAAAACTTTCTAGATCCAGAAGAAAATTAGGCTGAATGAATGAAGAGGCCAATTTGAAGGTATATCATAATAAGTTTACAAATATCAAGAATAAGGATATACTTCTTCAAGCATTTAAATATGAGAAAATGACAACAAAAATCAAAGTAACCTTTGTTTTCTCCTCTGTATATAGTATAGCAATATTTATAAAGGTTTAATAGGTAGAGCTAAAATATTCAATGCCTAGACAAGATATTCATGTATAAAGAGAACATAGACATACTCAGACCTGAATAATTACATAAAATATTTCTCCCAAATATTTCTTTTAATAGAAAAGTTCTTAAAGACCATTTCTGGATCAGAAAAATGTGTCAAAATTAAAACAATTTACAAGAATTTTGTAGTTGGAAAGTAATGAGTAGCTGACACAAAAGTCTCTAAGACATTGTGAAATGAAAAAAGTAAGTTGCAGAATAATGCATATACTATAACCATATCTATATTTAAAGAAAGACTTTAAAAGACTAGCACATACATAAACACACAAACACACAAAAAGCAGAATGTTGGTATTGTCTCACTCTGGTGAAGGACAGTGGAAGGAAACAAGGAGAACTTTCTAATTCTTTATGCATTTGTTTTGTTAGAATATTGTGCAAAGTGTTTAGCTGTTGTGTGATCTCTCCATAAAGGCAGAGTTTATTATGATTGTGAAAATCAGATAAAAGTTAAAGAATGTACAAAACTAAAGTAACCAGCCAGGCGTGGTGGCTCACGCCTGTAATCCCAGCACTTTGGGAGGCTGAGGCGGGTGGATCACGAGGTCAGGAAATCGAGACCATCCTGGCCAACATGGTGAAACCCCATCTCTACTAAAAAATACAAAAAAAATTAGCCGGGTGTGGTGGCACACGCCTGTAATCTCAGCTACTCAGGAGACTGAGGCAGGGGAATCGCTTGACCCCAGGAGGCAAAGGTTGCAGTGAGCCGAGATCGTGCCACTGCACTCCGGCCTGGGGACAGAGCAAGACTCTTTCTCAAAAAAAAAAAAAGAAAAAGAAAGAAAACTAAAGTAACCATTAGTATAATTATAAAGAGTATCTGCCAACATAGTTTGTACAGTAAACATCAAGATAAATAGTAATAGCAAAATAACAAGAATCAACTCTTGAAAAGTCAAAAATTCTTTGTTAAAAAGCAGAGGTATGAAAACTCCAAAGACTTGATGCTGAAAAGAGACACACTTAGAATAAAATTATACATTATTAAAAATTATGGGCTGGATACAGTGGCTCATGCCTATAAGCCCAGCACTTTAGGAGGCCAGGGCAGAAGAGTAGCTGCCTTGAGCCAAGAGTTTGAGACCAGCTTGGGCAACATAGTGAGACCCTGCCTCCACAACACAAAAAAACTAAAAAATTAGCCGAGCATAGCGGGATGTGCCTGTAGTCCTAGCTATTCTGGAGGCTGAGGTGAGGGAATTACTTTAGCCCAGGAGTTAGAGGCTGCAGTGAGCTATGATTATGCTTGGGCCACAGAGCAAGACCCTGTCTCTAAAAAGAGATAAGATGCCAATATATTATTACTGTTTGTATTGGTGGTTCTAGGCAATATAACAAGGAAAATAAATTTCAAGTTTCTAAGAATTGGAGAGGAAAAAATGAAAGTGTAGTTATCTGTTATGTATATAGAAACCCCAAAGAATCTGTAGATGAAATAGTCAAAGTAAAAAGTGAGAATTAATAATTTACTAGGCTATAAAAGTCTGAACAAATTTCATAGGTTCACATTACATAGAATGTTATAGTGGATTTTATTAGTTTGTTCTCTCATTACTGTAAAGAAATCTCTGGGGACTGGGTAATTTATAAAGAGGTTTAATAGGCTTACAGTTTTGCAGACTACACAGAAAGCATAGTGGCTTCTGCTTCTGGGGAGGCCTCAGGGAGCTTTCAGTCATGGTGGAAGGCAAAATGGAAGCAGGCATCTAACATGGCAGAAACAGGACCAAGAGAGAGGTAGCAGGGAGGGCTACACACTTTTAAACGACCAGATCTTACTATGAAAAACAATGTGGAGATTGCTTAAAGAACTAAAAGTTAGGCTGGGCGCGGTGGCTCATGCCTGTAATCCCAGCACTTTGGGAGGCTGAGGCAGGCGGATCACCTGAGGTCAGGAGTTCGAGACCAGCCTGGCTAATATGGTGAAACCCCATTTCCTAAAAATACAAAAATTAGTCAGGCATGGTGGCAGGCACCTGTAATCCCAGCTACTCAGGAGGCTGAGGCAGGAGAGTTGCTTGAATCCAGGAGGCCAAGGTTGCAGTGAGCCGAAATCACACCACTGCGCTCCAGCCTGTATGACAGAGACTCCTTCTCAAAAAATAAAAGTAAAATAAAAATAAAAAAAGAACCAAAAGTAGAACTACCATTTGATTCAGCAATCTCACTACTGGGTAACTACCCAGAGGAAAAGAAGTCATTATATGGAAAAGATACTTGCACACACATTTATAGCAGCATAATTCACAATTCGAAAAATATGGAACCAGCCCAAATGCCCATCAATCAATGAGTGGATAAAGAAACTGTGAGATAGATATGGATATATGATGAAATCCTACTCAGCCATAAAAAGGAATGAATGAATAGCATTTGCAGCAACCTGGATGGAGTTGGAGAGTATTAAGTGAAGTAACTCAGGAATGGAAAACCAAACATCTTATGTTCTCACTTATAAGTGGGAGCTAAGCTATGAGGATGCAAAGGTATAAGAATGATACAGTGGACTTTGAGGACTTGTGGAGAAAGGCTGGGAGGGGGCTGAGGGATAAAAGACTACAAATTGGATTCAATCTATACTGCTTGGGTGATGTGTACACCAGAATCTCACAGATCACCACTAAAGAACTTACTCCTGTAACCAAATACCGCCTGTTCCCCCAAAACTTATAGAAATGAAATTTTTTTAAAAAAGTAATTGCAGTTTTACCCATTACTTTCAGTGGCAAAAACCGCAGTTTACTTTTGCATCAACCTAAAAATTAAAAAGAGCTCATGAGAACTTATCACAATGACAGCACCAAGTGGGGTGATGTTAAACCATGAGAAACCATCCCTGTGATCCAGTCACTTCCCACCAGGCCCTACCTCCAACACTGGGGATTACAATTCAACATGAGTTTTGGTGGGGACACAGGATCAAACCATATAATGGAATTAAGCTAGATATCATAACAAATAGTAACTAGAAAATTCCCACATATTTGATAATTAGGCAGTATACTTCCGACTGAAAGAGAAATTCACATTAGAAAATATTTTTAATTGAGTGATAATGAAAATATTACGTATCAAAATGTAGGTTTCCTGTGCTGAGAGGGAAATTTTTCACCTTAAATGCATCTCTTGAAAGACTGAAAATCAAGTAACAGTGACCTAAAATATTCATCTCAAGAGGTTAGAGAAAGAACAGCAAAATTTAAGCCCAAGGTAGGTCAGAGTGGATATTAGTAAAACTGGAAATACGTACAATAGAATTAACAAAGCCAAAAGTTAATTGTTTGAAAAGTTATTTAAATTGATAAACCCCTCATAAAATTGAGATGAATTAAAAAGGAGATATTACCAGAGAATATGGACATTAGAAAGAGAAGGGGATTTTCTGAATAACTTCACCAATAAGTTAGAGAATTTGGGCTTAAAAATGAGCAATTATTAGAAAAACATAGGTTACTAAAATTGACACAAGAAGCAGTAAATCAGAATGGTACTATCTTTATTAATGAAATTGAGCTCATTACTAAAAACCCAACAAAATAAACTCCAGAACCAAATGTGTTTACTGGTGAATTCTTCCCAACAATTAAGGTACAAGAGAAAACCCTTTAGGTTGTTTATGAGGGTAGTAAACCTGATACCCAAAACTAACATTTTTTAATACCAAAACCTGACAGGAAATACAAGAAAGAATAATAAATCATGATGAGTTGGGTCTATTCAATGAATGAAAGCAAGCTAGGTTTAACATTCACAAATCGATGATAGTCATCATATTTATAAAAATAATAGGTAAATTTAATAAAGGTGGCTAGACACAAGAATTAATGTACCAGTGTCATTAGCACAACATTGAAAGGATGATCTGTTAAAAAAGAATTGATGAATGACCTAATCAAAAGTTTTGTTCTTGGAAGGTTAAAGTTAAGATTATAAAATAGAAGGAGAAAATGTTTGCAAATTAATCCTTGATAAAAGGACTTACATCCAGCATATATTTTTAGAAACTAAACATTCACTAATTAGACAACCCAATTTTTTTAATTGGCAGAATTTTAATAGATATGGCTCCAAAGAGGATATATGGCAAATAAATACATGAGAAACGGATTTTTAGCCATTTGTTAAACCTCTATGGGCCTTCTGGTTCCAGAGGGATTTAAAATAATTTTTAAGTTCAAAGTAACTTCGTTTTTTAAAAAGTGGTTTCAGCTCTGTGTTTTGCTGCTGTTCCTCCTGTAAGGTAATGGTCTTTGTAATCCAGTGTCCTGACATCCCTACTACTCACATGAATACCTTTTCTGCCTGGCCAGTAGACAAGGTAGGCAGGTGGATGTTGTCATCTTAACTGGGGAATCATGAACTGGCAAGAAGGGCTGTTCTGGCCCATGGCAAAGTCAACACTGAGTGTTCTTTCCCAAAGCTGCATTTTTATAAGACTGCTTTAAGGGGAGAATTACATGAAATGGAAACAGGCATCTGTAGTGGACCATTTGAAAAGCCCTTTATTTTCAGTTCTGACTTAGCATCTGCCATTTGTACAGCATTTGAATCAAGAGCGAGACTAAGATTTCCTAACAGAATAATTTGAAGACTAAAAGAATTACATTAGGACTCTGTAACATCAGGAACTATTTTAGGGGAAGGTTGTAGTGGGTTTCCTATGAGTTTTCACACAAGGCTGTCATGTGAGAATAGGCCATGTGCAGTGGCTCTTTGGGAGATCAAGGCGGGTGGATTTCTTGAGCCCAGGACTTCAAGGCCAGCCTGGGCAACAACATGATAAACTTTTGTCTCTACAAAAAAATAAAAATAGCCGGGTGTGGTGGCGTGCATCTGTAGTCCCAGCTACTTGGGAATCTGAGGCAGGAGGGTCACTTGATCCTGGGAGGTTGAGGCAGCAGTGAGCCATGATTGTGTACTCCAGCCTGGGTGACAGTGAGACCCTGCCTAAAAAAAAAAAACAAAAACAAAAAAGAGAATAGGCTCAAAACATGTTTAGGAAACCAGTTTTTATATAGGGGAAGTCTCAGGTCAATAATAGGGAGATACAGTGAAAAAGCCTGGGAAAAGAGGCTTCTTTCTTTAACTTTATGGAGGATTTAGTGAGAGGCAATGCTAGAAGAAGGTCAAAACACTTGTTACAGTATGTCTTGTGTTATACACAAATATGCCTTACTCACCTTCAACTAAATGCACGCAGTAAACCAAAAGGAATGCAGTTCTACCTGCTACCTCTCCCCATCTCCCACCCCCATGTTTTTCATTCTTCTAACTGAATGCACGTTGGGAGAGACTTGTGAAAAAGAATGTAAGAATAATTTAAAGGCTTTCCCAGTCAATGACAAATGAAATGCAGTTAAGTGGTAGTAGCTTTGTAAGACATCCTTGAGTAAGAAATTAAAGACTAAACTGAGAGATCTGATTGTTCAGTTATCTTAGGGTTATGAATATATATAAAACATTTTGAGTGTTTAAGGAATTTTTTTTTTTTTTTTTTGATACGGAGTCTCGCTGTCGCCTGGGCTGGAGTGCAGTGGCGCGATCTCGGCTCACTGCAAGCTCCGCCTCCCGGGTTCACACCATTCTCCTGCCTCAGCCTCCTGAGTAGCTGGGACTACAGGCGCCCGCCACCGTGCCCAGCTAATTTTTTGTATTTTTAGTAGAGACAGGGTTTCATCGTGGTCTCGATCTCCTGACCTCGTGATCCACCTGCCTCGGCCTCCCAAAGTGCTGGGATTACAGGCGTGAGCCACCGCGTCTGGCCTGTTTAAGGAATTTTTAAGGGTTGTTTTAACTGTTGTCTAATCCCTGAATAATTTGCAGTGCCACTACACTAAAATATGGAATCAGATCTGGTTACATCAAACTTAAACAAATATACAGCATTCTAAGACTATTTGTTACCTTGTTGAAAATTTTCTTTAGGGAGTTCAAAGGGTCCATTTGCAATTCGGGGGTATCCACTCTTTTAGCTTCCCTAGGTCACACTGGAAGAAGAAAAACGGTCTTGGGCAACAGATTAAGTAAACTAACACTGTGATAGCTGATGAACTTAAAATTGCAAAACAGTTTCATAATATTTTAAGGAAGTTTACAAATTTGTGTTGGGCCACATTCAAAGCTCTTTTGGGCCACAGGTTGGACAATGCTTGTTTTTCTTTTCCCATTTTGACCTCTAAAACATTTCTTGAGGTATAAAAATTGTTAAATATTTTACCTAAAGATAATGTTCCTTTTGAAGTGATTGTTTTAGACTTAAATAAGTTTGATGGTTTTTAATCTGTTTAGAATGTACGAGGACCTGAGATAGAAGGATCTTTACTTTTTGTATAAATATTTCTTCTGATCAAAACAGCGAGTTGTAAACTATGAGCTTTGTGATCTTTTCTGGTAAAAACAAGGGAAGAAAGTAACATTGTGAGGTATATCGTCATTATAGGATTCTGTCAAACCATTTTTCTTAATTATGTCTTGTTATTTCATGTAATGAAATGTTTCATTGTTTGCCTGTTGCATTTCAGAACAATTTGAGTAGAATATATTTTTTCCTTTTTTAAAAGAGTATCCTAAACTCAACAATTAAAGTGGCAGCAAACTTTTATGCTACTGTTTTCATTTTTTACTTTTTCCTTAAGATTTAAAGACTTGTTCTGGACACAGTATATTTTTGTTATTGAAACATCATAGGCTGTGATAGAGCTGTAGTAGCAGAAACCTAGAAGACAGAGGTTCTCCTAGAGAGAGACATGATTCAGTAGGGAAAGTGTTGCTCTCACACGTCTTTCTATATTCTCCTTGTTTGTGGTCCAAAGACAATATTTGTTGTATTCCAAAGCCAAATGTAAAACAATATTCATCTGTTTTAAATTGTTAATAACTCTTTCAGCCTCTAAAACAGACTTAGAATTTTGAAAAACAATTTTTTTGAGACAGGGTCTCACTCTGTTGCGCATGCTGGAGTGCAGTGGCATGATTTCAGCTCACTTACAACCTCCACTTCCCAGGTTCAAGTGATTTGTGTCTCAGCCTCTCAAGTAGCTGGGATTACACACATGCACCACCACACCTGGCTAATTTTTTTTTATTTTTTATTTTTTTTAGTAGAGATGAGATTTTGCCATGTTGGCCAGACTGGCCTTGAACTCCTGGGCTCAAGTGATCTGCCCATGTCAGCCTCCCAACATGCTGGGATTATAGTCATGAGCTGCTGCATCCAGCTGAATTTTGAAAGACTTTTAATTGTTTTAGAGAAAGAATTTTATGTTTTTCATTAGAAAATTCCCTTCCCTTACACTTAGATATCTTATTATGTCTCTCTGCTCTAGTATATTTAAAATATGATTCTGAGAATCAGAATATATCTACTTAATTCTTTGAATTCAAATTCATTTGAAGTTATTGCTCCTCTAACAGATAAATGCCTCACTGGATTAAATCTGTATAAGTTACTTTGGCAAGATTTGCACATATTAAGTGATTAGAAAAAGAACTGAACTTTAGATGGCTTTTATGACTGTTGTTTAGGAAACAGTACTGCTGGAGCACCCTTTCAGTGCTGTGAAACAAGAACTGCAGAGAAAATGGATTGAAGAGTTGAATAAGCAAATAGAAGATGACCGTCAAAGAAAAATAGAGGAAAAAATTATATATTCAAAGGTAACTTATGAGGTTTTATGGCTATAAAAGAAAAAATAAAATCAAATTCTTTAATCAATTAAAACTAGAAGTATTCTGAAACTCTTGACAAGACCAGAATATTCCATTTATTCCACATTTGCCCATGTGAACCTGTTTCATTGAATGCATTATGTGATGTTGCATAGCTTCTTACAACTTTTTAGAAATTTCCTAATTCTTTGAATTTCTCAAATTTTCGAAGCTAGTTATCTATATGTATAAGGACTCTAAACAGTACAGTCTTGTTAATTTTTATGATGCTTATTCTGCTCTAAAGTGACTTAGAAATCATCTTTGGTTGTCATTTAGAATTATATATGAGAAAAATTGGAAAAATTCTTAGCAATTCTTATTTGTCATCATTAGGG